>NW_019154133.1:8587139-8727835 GCF_002288905.1 Enhydra lutris kenyoni | reverse complement strand
GTTTCCTTTGCTGTGCAAAGGAAACAGTCAACAAAACCAAAAGACAACTGGCAGAATGGGAGAAGATATTTGCAAATGACATATCAGATAAAGGACTAGTATCCAAAATCTACAAAGAACTTATCAAACTCAACACCCAAAGAACAAATAATCCAATCAAGAAATGGGCAGAAGACATGAACAGACATTTCTGCAAAGAAGACATCCAAATGGCCAAAAGACACATGAAAAAGTGCTCCACATCACTCGCCATCAGGGAAATACAAATCAAAACCACAGTGAGATACAACCACACACCAGTCAGAATGACTAAAATTAACAAGGAAATGACAGAAGTTGGCTAGGACTGAAGAAAGGGGAACCCTCCTACACTGTTGCTGGGGATGCAAGCTGTTGCAGCCACTCTGAAAACAGTACGGAGATTCCTCAAAAAGTTGAAAATAGAGCTACCCTATGACCCAGCAATCGCACTACTGGGTATTTACCCTAAAGATACAAATGTAGTGATCCGAAGGGGCATGTGCACCCTCATGTTTATAGCAGCAATGTCTAGCAATTGCTAGATGTCCATCAACAGATGAATGAATAAAGAAGAGGTGGTATGTGTATATGATGGAATACTATGCAGCTATCAAAAATTAAAATCTTGGGACGCCTGGGTGGCTCAGTTGGTTAAGCAGCTGCCTTCGGCTCAGGTCATGATCCCAGCGTCCTGGGATCGAGTCCCACATCGGGCTCCTTGCTTGGTGGGGAGCCTGCTTCTCCCTCTGCCTCTGCCTGCCATTCTGTCTGCCTGTGCTCGCTCTCTCTCCCTCTCTCTCTCTGACAAATAAATAAATAAAATCTTTAAAAAAAAAAAATTAAAATCTTGCCATTTGCAACAACATGGATGGAACTAGAGGGTATTATGCTGAACGAAATAAGTCAATTAGAGAAAGACAATTATCATATGATGTCTCTGATATGAGGAATTTGAGAGGCAGGGCTGGGGGTTGTGGGGGATAAGGAGGGAAAAAATAAAACAAGATGGGATCAGGAGGGAGGAAAAACCATAAAAGACTTTTAATCTCTGGAAACAAACTGAGGATTCCTGGGGGGTGGGTGGGGAGGGATAGGGTGGCTGGATTATGGACACTGGGGAGGGTATGTGCTATGGTGAGTGCTGTTAATTGTGTAAGACTGATGATTCACAGACCTGTACCCCTGAAGTAAATAATACATTATATGTTAATTTAAAAAAAATTTTAAAGATTATATTCGGACGAAAGAAATAGAATCTTAAGAAAAGCTAGAGACCCCATGGAGGACCCTCCCACCATTGGAAAACAGGTGGGAGTAAGGGAGGCTGGGCTACAGCCAGGACCATAAATGAGGCTGTAACTGACAGCAGTACAGCTGCAACTGCCCAGGGCTGAATGGCCACCACTACCCACTCTTTGTTATTCTGGATCTTGTGGAACCACTTCCAAAAAGGATTCATCTTTTGTTTTGTCAACTCACTAGATAAGGTCCAGAGCAGGTACTTCTGACTAACTAAGGTAAGATTATAAATTCTATATCCTCCATGCAAAGGTAACCATAAAAATAAAGATTCAGCATTTTCAGTTTTTTGAGTGGGTGAAAGTTTGTCTCCCACAAAGATTCATGAAGTGAGAAATTTACCATGTGTAGAAAGAGGGTTCAGATATTTGGCAACCAGAACTTAAGGACTTAGGCTCATAGACTTCTAGGACAGAGTCAAAAGAAAACACCTCTACTTAGTTCAATTAAGAGTTTCCCTTCCAATCAGAAAGCTCTAGAACATAAATAATCTTGTAGCCTTTGCTTTAATTTTCAAATGATAAGGAAATTTTCACACTGCCATATAATATGTTCTAATTCTTTGCAATTCTTGTCCAAAAGATTTGTTTTGATTTCTGACTCCTGAAATAATTTTTTTGGTTTCCTTGACTATACAGTTTGCCTTTATATGGATGTGTTGCAGTTTCTAAATGTCCTGCTTATTCTCTGGCACTCAGACGTGAAAACAGTATTCTCCACATAGGCTGGAAATACAGAGGCTATTTATTTCATTAACTTAACCTGAGCTTGTGTTGGCTCTTTCAGGCAATCATAGAATAATGACTCAGTAAGCTAAAACATCTAGATGTTTACATGTGAACAGCTAGTCCTGTAACTGGTCTTCCAAACTTAATTATTTAAAAGAACAAACTGAGGTTTTTACATTTATCTTTCCTGCTTTCACTTTTTTTTTTTTTTTTTAAGTTCAGTAGTCTAGTTTATTGAGGTAATTTGGGGTTTTAAGTATTTTATTGTTTATAATAGTAGGGTTTCTTTCCAGGATTTTTAATTTGTTTGGCACATCCTCTATATTTTCATACAGGTTATTGATGAAGTATTGAATGGGAAAAGACTTTAAAAGAGCACTGTGACATTCCAATTTTTCCTCCAGATTGACACTGGGACATTGAGCAAAATTTTTTTGAATCTCACTTCTCATCCATCTTGAAATAAAACTGGTCATGCCAATATCCTGCATAAAAATTGTCCCATGGCTTCTCCTTGCTTTTCATATGTAGATTACATCCTTAATATGGCTCACAGGCATGGCATTGTTTGGTCTTTGCTTTCTTCAACTTTTTCGGGATCACTCCCCCTTATTTTTGTGTTTTAGCCACAAGGCATTGTATATGGAATATTCCTCCCCTGCTCTTCACCAGCTCAGTCTTTGGGTCTCAGCTGAAGCACATTTCCAAAGGAAGCCTTCTCTAGAACCATATATTTTGTCAGTTTCCTATCTTAATTCTTTTTATGGAATAAAATTCCATTTCATTAAAAGTTCCTGTTTGCAATCATATACTCTTTAATATAATAATTTGATCTGCCCCCCCACAAGACTTAAGCTCCACAAGGACATAGACACAGTCTGTGTTTGCTCGTGATTATATGACTTTTATCTGAAATATTACAGGTTCAAAAAAACATCTTGTTGGGTAAGTGATAGAAACCCAACAAATAATGTGACCATTGATCCTACTGAAGCTGTGGAGTAGCAGATGAGTGGAACAGCTTTAGGAAGTAAATCCTCCAACTTCCTATCCTGTTTTATGACCTCTACCTCAGAGTCTCTCGTTCTTGGCACTGTTGTCATTTGGGCTAGGTAATTCTTTGTTGGGGGATAAGGGGCATATCTTTATGCACGGTAAAATGTTTAGCCACATCCCTGGCTTCTATACACTAAATTACTAAAACATCACCCCATCTAATTATAACAATGAAAAGTGTCTTCAGACATTGCCAAATGTCTTGGAATAGGGTCGGGGTAGAGGAGAACAATATCACCCTTGTTGAGAACACTGCTCTAACTGTAAGAACTTTAATAAATTGTCACAACAAGGACATATCATTTGTTTAATTGTAATTATAAAACATGTGTATGTGAAGGACTTTCACAAGCCATATAAATTAAGTGATGCACTTCACTATTTCATAGGCAAGGAGGTAACCAGAAGTGTTCACTCACTATTACAACCATGAAAATTTCCGACTGCTCAAGTCCAAAAGGACCTTCCAATTCAGCCTCCTAGAAAATCCTAAAGTTGACAGTTAACAGAGAAATGTTTTATTTGAATTAGGATCCTATCTGCACTTCATTAAATAAGCAGAATTTTCTAGGATGTTATATGAATCCAGAGGCTCCTTTAGAGAGTTAGATGACTAACAGCATGTTTGACATTGAGTTGCAGATTGTAGACTATGGTAGTCAGTCCTCAAGATGGCCTCCAACATCCCACATTGACTTGTGTGATCAAAAAACTAATCTTGGGATGCCTGGGTGGCTCAGTTGGTTGGGCAGCTGCCTTCGGCTCCGGTCGGGATCCCAGCGTCCTGGGATCGAGTCCCACATCAGGCTCCTCAGCAGGGAGCCTGCTTTTCCCCCTGCCTCTGCCTGTGCTCATTCTCTCTGACAAATAAATAAATAAAATCTTTAAAAACAAAAGCAACAACAACAAAAAAACTAATCAGACCTCTGTGAAAATGAGGCAACTAAATGTTCTTTGGATATTCTGTTGGGTTTTTTTTTGTTGTTGTTGTGATTTGGGGGAATGAGATGGTAAATGATATAAGGTATGGAAGTATAATAGACTAAGGAGGATTTTAAAATTTATACAATATCCCCTCCCCTCAATTTTCCTTACCACTAGCCAAGCTAATGCAATCATAATATGATATTCATCACTCTAGATGTTAGATATGATTGGGAAGCATCAGATTTTAATCAATAGATTCCCAGCCCTCATTATTGTGAAAGACAATATTTATTACATATGAAGCATTACAAAAGCATGTTGGCCATCCATAATTACATGTAGAAAGGAAATGATATGTATATTACAGAGGAACAAAAAGAGTTATTGGTAATACCCAGCTAAGCCAACTAAAAACCAGGAGCATTTTAATTATTTTACTTTCTGGCCTTTCCTGGAAGTATTCCTCTTCAAGGGCAGCATTTTCTCACTGAAATAACAAGAGCAACAATGCTGGCACCATTGTTTAATTATGTCTAATGCATTTAGTGAGTTTATTCTTCCAAGAAAAAGTTGGGAAGGTAGAAAATTTAGTGCCACCATTCGAACATATCCAATTATACTAACAAGGAAAAAAATCTTACATCTTAAGTTTTAATCTTTGTGTTGATTGGCCATAGGCCATTAGAATGAACTCAGAGATGCATGTAATTTCTAGGCACAAATTTTGAATTTATATCCTGAATTTAAAGTACAGAGATTACAGAGAGAAGAAAACCAATCACTTCAAAAATAATAAGAGTTCTAGGTCTCCCTAGCATAAATAAAATATGGAATATTAGAAAAATTCATAAAGAGGCCTATAATTCAAGGCAAACATGGAGATAGCCATTGTCCTGGCAAATATTTTGCTTTGTTAATTGGCCAATCCTTATCAAACCTTTCCACAAGTCTTGGGGAAAAAAAAAAAACCCCATGCCAACATCCTCCTTTCAAATGTGAAAAGCTGAGCAAAACCTTTAACCCTTTGTTACTAAAATAAACTGGCAAGGAGCTTTTGCACTTTCTGGATGATGTGGTATGTTCTAAAACTGAAACAGACCCAATCAGATTCCTGTCAGAAAGGATAATTCCTAAATGTCATTCACACTAATCCTGGAAGTTAGTGGTGAGTTCATGACCTTTATCCAAAAGTCATGCTTGGTGATATTACCATAATAATAATTGCTTAAAATCAAATCACTACTGTGAATACTTAAGTCATGATTCTGTGTACTAGGAAACCAAACTAGTGAAGAAAATAGTTCTTCATACTTATTACATCAAAGAATACAGTTTTTGCTTTGACAGCAAAGAGAAGAGAAATTCTCTAATTGAGCCACACATATTGTGTTATAACCTAATTGATTGGTCCACTGGGAGAGAAAAAAGCCAATTCCTCAAAACAATAGAATTGATGGTTTGTAAAAATGGAATTGACTTGCTCATTAAACGGGTTAACTAAATGAGCTTTCTCTTTTTCATTGTTAGAATGGTTGTAAGACCAAAGACCGTGATATAGGGATATACAAAGAAAAAAATTAAGAAAAAACATAATTTAATCAATGATATCATGCTTATTCTCCTGGTATACACCTGACCAACTATCTTTTGCTTTGGAATAATACTAGTAGTGAGCACACTGAAGTCATGGCAGAGGAAGGGACAGAAATAAAAATGCTCATGTGGAAACCTTCCAGGAAAGCTTTTGTATCCTTTTGGGCTATTTCAACTAGTGAAACCTCTACAGTTATCCTCTTGGATAAATCTGGGACATTAAACAAAAGCAGTATCAATAATAATATTGAGCTCCTGCTTTGAACTAAGTTTCCTGGCCAGGTGATTTATATAACATTTTATCCTGAAAATAAGTTAGGTGAACACCACTACCCAAATTTTACAGATAAGCAAGGTAAGGCCAAGAAGGTTAAAAAGCTTGTCCAAGGTCAGTAATTAGTAATTAGTAATTAATGGAGCTAAGACTCAATACTAGATCATCTCATTATACAAACTACACTACCTTGATCTGCTTTGTTGAAATACACACACACACACACACACACACACACACACACAAAGTTTATGTGCATAGATGTATGTACATAGACATATTTATATATGTATATATGTGTTCATGTATGTATATACATATATTTGTACATGCAGTTTTATGAACATAATGTTCTAAAGACAGGTGAACGCTATAGCTCTGATGCTAACTTACCATATGATCTTTTATATCTTTGGTTTTTTATTTCTTCAAGTTTTCAAAATTGGAACAACTTGTCACCAAATAATATTTAAACTATTTGAGATTGTTGGCTTAGAGTAACTGTCAAATTAGAGAACAAATCAAGGCCAATGGAAAAACACTCCCCAGGAAGGAGAAAAGTTTCTAAAAGCTGAGAAAAGGAGTCAAAGAGCCTGTGCATATTTCTATAGCCATGGCAGAAACTTTTGAATAGTAAAAGAAAAGATATCTGTGTTTCATTTGCTTTTTTCTGCATGGTTTAGTGTTAACAAAGCAGAGCTTGATGACAAAGGTCTTTCTGGCTGTACCCGTCTTTCCTTTCTCTGCCAAATTTTTGGTAAAACCAATATCTTGGAAACCAGTCTGTGAAACTCAAAGGTCCTCCTTAAAAATAAATGGACATAGTCACTAAATGTATTCAAGGAGGGTCCTTGAATGTATTTACTTATGATGATGCTTTCTAAAGCATTAGAAAGAAACTCTATACTGAGACCACCAAGGCGCTCTGTTTTCTAAAGGCAAGCAGTCTTGACATTTGTCTTTATTTCCCTATTCTCAGTTGAGATGAAATCCAGACACTTGGGGGCTTGGGAAAATACTATGTGTGGTTTGTTATGATACATTCTCCTCTAGGATTCTGTTGCCAGCCTGTAAAGCTGCCCCTTTCCTTCCCCCACCTTTACCCCTCCCCATGCATGCACCCTGTGACCAGAGAGCCAAATATTATGAGCCAAAAGTATTTTCAATAGAAATACCAGGAAAATGTTGTTTCTAGTGGCATAGAAAAATCAAATAGAATGAAGGCCAACTTTATGGCAATCTCATAGACCTCTGAAGAAGGAAGGTGTAAACACAGCCGAGTACAGTAGGAAGAACATTCCTGCTTTCCAACAGGAAAAGTATAAGGTAATGTCTCTTTCCATGTTTTTAAAATGAAGTATGTCACATTTAATATTTTAAAAATGAATACCTTCAAAGAAACATATCAGAAATCATGTTGTCATGAATAAATATGTGAATATTTTAACCTCTTTGTCCAAAAAACAGTTACTATTTGCCTATTTATATGAGGTATTATTACAGGTATGGAGGGGTCACTCCTTTCTGCCTTTCTGCTCTACAGAATTATCCCATTATTGTGTCTCTGTGTACACATGTGACTTTTCTATTAGATAAGGCCTCATTCGAGACAAAGGAGGGCCCATTCCACTTACTGTTTCCATAACCCAAAACATTTTCATCAGTTTTTAAAGCCCCAGATTCCAGGGATTTACCATCAAGTAGGAGAATTAAATATCTGTGTTAATGAGCTTAAAACTAGTTACAAAATATTGACCCATGTTAGTGGTGTGGTCTATCTGTGATACTGCTGTTCAGATATGGATGCTCCATTGAGGGTCATGGGGGATCAGGAAATGTTCAAAAGTAAGGGATGCTTACACTGGCACTCAGAGAAACAGGTGGGATGTCCACAGGTATAGGAAGCAATAATAAGAGTCTGGAATAAGGAAAGGAAAGAGGAAATGGAAAATTAACCCTGTTCTGTGAGATGAACTCTTCATCAAGTTCAATTCTAAGCATGATTTGAAGGGGCATGTTATAGGGCAATAACCAGTGTTTAAATCAGATGGATACAGCTTTTAAGCCTGGCATGAACTCTTAGGTACACTGTTTACCCTTTGTGAGTTGACATCTCTGGCTATATAATGAGATTATTGGTACTCTGTTAACTTATTATATCCCCACTGCCTTCAATATTGCTTTTCATAGAGAAAGAACATCAAAATAAATATTTAGTGAGTGGATGGTCATCAAGGCAACAAAAATTAAATAAAAGAACACGGAAGTGCCAAGTACATAATATACACTCAATAAATATTGGTTCTGTAGCTTTCTCCTTTCTCTTTCCTGTTCAGAAAACTTTATTGTCTTTGCATGGCATAATCGAGCTTTCATTTACCTTTCCAAATGCATTTCCTATTATTTTTCTATAAAGCACTTACATTTCCACTAAGTATATCAGGTATGTTTACAGTTACCTGTATATAATCTATATATGTATTAACTTAAATATCCCCTTTCCCATATTATTCTTTTCCCTCATTATCCATATGTCTAAAAACTTGTCAATCTTGGAAGGTTCACCTGAGACACTAGGATCACAAAGAATTCCCTGATTCTTGAAAGCCAGGTTAGTCTTTCTTTTCTCAGAAATTCCTTAACAGTGTACATTTTCCTTTGTGACATGTAATATTTATATATCTGAAATATGAGGAAAAAACTGCCAAATTCATTCTGGTGGAAGATTTTAGCATTTTTTAAAAGATTTTATTTATTAATTTGACAGACAGAGATCACAAGTAGGCAGAGAAGCAGGCAGAGAGAGAGGAAGGGAAGCAGGTTCCCCGCTGAGCAGAGAGCCTGATGCAGGGCTTGATCCCAGGACCTGGGACCACGACCTGAGCCAAAGGCAGAGGCTTCAACCCACTGAGCCACCCAGGCACCCCTTTAGCATGTATTTTTAATCTACTACTGATCAAGGAGCAAAAATTGACACAGGATCCAGCCTCCTGGAGTAGGAGATTAGCAAACCCAGGAACCAACAGGGCTCAAGTTGTCTTCATCCCCTAAGAGGAATGAGCTTGTTAGTCAGGACCACAAGATAAGAACTGTGCCCTGAGTCAAAAGTGGAGTGGAAAGAGGTCATTGAGAATCCTGAGACCTAGGGATAGAGCTGGAAACTAGAATTCATCATCATGGGCAACAAGATCTAATTTCAAGACCCATTAGATACGGAATGTGAGTTCTTATATATGTACTACTCCAGTCTGGAATGCATATGGGTCCATAGACAGAACTGAAAAATAGAGCCTACTGAGGGGACCTGGCTAGGGAAAGAAAGAAACATGGCAGGGGCTAGCAATGCAGAGAAGGGAGTGAAGAGGGGAAAGAGTCTTAGGAAGGTCGAAGATAACGAAATATGTGTAACAGACTCTCCTCTCCTAAAACTAAAAGTCCACAACTTCTAGAAATTAAGCAGTTAGAGAACTGTTTTTGATCCTATATTTTATTGCTTTATTATTTAAATAAAATACTCCTGGCTGTGAATGCAAACAGAAAAGCTGGGTCTTTCCCCTAGTATTGTTATAATCATTTTTAAGCACAATATTAAGAGATAGAATAAGATAAACAATGTTTTTTGAACAGATGTTTTTTGCTACTCTGCCTGGGAACAGCTGATATATATGAAGGTCTAGTCTAAGACCCAGTTCAAAAATAATATTTTAGTTGGACCAAGTACTCTTGTGATTTACACCTAACATTGCCCTTAACTCTGACTAAAAGCCAAATTTTAGCAACCAAAAGAAAACTAGTGTAATTTCCTGGTTCTGAGCAGCATTGAAAAGCTTACAAGGACACTAATCTAAGATCCAAGAGAACTTTCCCATCTTGTCGTCAGATGTCTGTGGGTTGATAAACTCTGGTTGTGACTCTTTAAAATCTATGGTCAAAGTTTCCCATGTGCATTGCTAATCCACTGATGATAAGTAACTCAGCTAAAAGACTGCATTATTTATCCCCTTTTATGAATCCTTTGTGCATTTTTAGTAACTCAGAAGAAGTTGAGCAAGCTAGATTTTGAAAATATTAAACAATTCCTAGCTCTTCTTGATTCCCTATTTTCTCTGATTCCTTGAGGTTTCATGTACTTTCCTGGAATTCTAGACTCTGTAATCTATGCTTTACAGGCTATAGTTTCTCTTTGGTTTTCTCTCTGAATTCTCTTCTTAATTTCAAGGTTTGTTCTTTGAAAGCTTCTGCAACCACCATTTCCTCAAATTTTCACATTCAACTCAGATACATGAACTTACTTACTGGGCAGATTTTTCTTTCTTTTCTTTTTTTTTTTTTTTTTTAAGATTTTATTTATTTATTTGACAGACAGATTACAAGTAGGTAGAGAGGCAGGCAGAGAGAGAGAGGAGGAAGCAAGCTGTCCGCGGAGCAGAGAGCCTGATGTGGGGCTTGATCCCAGGATCCTGCTATCATGACCTGAACCGAAAGCAGCTTTAACCCACTGAGCCACCCAGGCACCCATGGGTATATTTTCCTATGTGAAAATCTGAGATATTTATTTTGGCTTATCCTATTTAGGAAGCAAATATTCATTGTAACTAATTGCATAAGAAACAAAATTGAGAAAATAAGCCTTTTACCACCCCCCCCAAATCCCCAAAACAAAGAACAAGTGTAAATAATTGACTCACTGCAAATAATTTTTGTACTAGTCACTGTTTAGATTAGCTATACTATATCTCACTTCTATTATGTAGGCCAGAATTAAATATATTGCATTATGTCTCTGTTATACCCTCAAAATGAGGAAATATATGATTCTCCCTTCAGGAAAATTGATGTACATCTTCAACTCTTTCTGAATCACATGTATTTGAGGAAAATATTTCTTAGAGAATTCTCAAAGTTGCTGAATTGACTTTGGAGTAGGAAGAAGTACACCCTTCCCCCAAGTGCTCCCAGAATGCTGTGTCAGAAGTGTAAAAAGAAAGTCAACTAAAGGGAAAAAGAGGGAAAGAGACAGGGAAATGGTTGGAAGAGTCAGATGCAGGACACATTTTAATGCTCACATAACATACTGATGATATCACACATGAGTCTACGTTAGTAGAACATCAGTTTAAGCAAGTGTAGCATTGATCTTCTTTCCTATATTTCATTAGGGTTTTTGTTTTGTTCTTTTTTAAGAGTTGAATCATCTGGTTATTCAGGTACGAAAATGGTTTGGAATGTGAGGAAATGTTTATTGGCCAACCATTTATTTTCCCATAGTCACTTATTCTTGTAGTCTCTATATTACATTTTTTTAAAAAATTCAATTTTGATTTTCCTAAATCAATTTGATCTTCAGAATCCATAGAAAACAACTCACGAACTGATCAACTTGATGCATCTAAACAACTGTGATAAGCTTGATTATTTTATATATATATATATATAGTGAATTTTTGAGGCAAGTTTGGTCACCTGGTCATTATGTTTGCTTTTGAGACACTGAACTCATTATTTTCATAGATTCTGTTGAATATAATGACCATCAATTCTTTAAAAGATCTTATGTTTCATTTAGACCATATTGTAAAGTTGGTGAAATTATTCCTTATAAATTATAAATGTTTATCCTTAATGTTTTATTTCTAATCCCCTGCAGAATTAACCTTACACAGAAATTTTGGACTAAATTAATTATAAATGTTCCTAGTACTTCCCAATTTATTTATATATTTTTTAAGCTGGTAATAATTATTTACCTAACACATAATTTTGACCAGTAGGTTTTCCAGGACAACCAGTATACTGTGACCTTGCCATTTTCTGTGTTTGTGATCACAAACAAAAAAACACAGTTGGGAGATGCAGCTTCCCAATAGCAGAGATTTAAGACTAGTGGTATCCAGAGTTCTAAAGATGGTTTGGAATACATTTATAGGCAAGGTTCTCATACTTATCTAAAACATATCAAAACAGTCCCTTTTTTTGGCCTCAAAAAAGACCTAGCCATCTAAAAAAGTTTTGAAGTTATACTCAATCCAGCAGAGCATAATCAAAAAAAGGACTGGACTTGGAGTCAAAAGAATTTGGCTGGAATCCCAGCTTCAAATTTATTAGCTTACTTAATCTTTGACAAGTTAATTTACCTTTTGAAGCCTTAGTATATTGGAGTATAAAATTAGGATAATACTACTTACCTTAAAGTGTGATTTTCAGAGTGTACCTTGTGGATAAGCCTAGCCTGTATTCGACGCTCAGGATACATGTTAGATCAATCTTAGTCTGATGCTAAATTGACACAATGGAAATATCCAGTAAGACTGATAATAGGCAATCTCATTTTTTATGTACTATGATTCTTTACTTTGAGTCATCTGGAATATTAAATTTCATAAAAATAAACATATCCCAGATTATTTTTATTCCAAAATTAACATTATTCATGTTTGATTTGTAGAATTAAGGATAGTCAACATTGGTTTGATCTTTATCTAAATCCATGGGCTTCAGATAGATGACTAATTACCTCTAGTGTTTTAAACCTTTCCATTACCTTTTCCAGAATTCTAGAAGCTTTTAAGTAATCTTTGTTTCTTACATCTATGTTGTTGAAAGAAAAAAATGGACCAGTCTTATTAATAAGATAATTATATGAAATCATAAAGTGAGAACCATGATTTGTCACATTGCTAACAACCAGGTAGCATTTGGGCAGTTTTATTTATTGAGACTGAAAAGAAGGAATAGACATTTTAAAAGACCATAGTTCCAGGCCTACATAAGAAGCAAATGGGAAAATTTTACTAACTTGATATCTATTCAGATATTTGCATTTTCCTCTCTATGCATTTCACCCTGCTCTTCCTTCTTTGTCTCAAAAATTTCAATATCACTCCTCTGTACTAAAAGAAGAATAATTATAAGGAAACCAATTAACCAAACTCGAAATATCGTTCAATGTTATTACTCTCTGCCCTCCTCCCTTTTGCTAATTTTCAGTTTCTTCTAATGTTTCAATAATAAATACACAGACATTCCTACAACTGCATTGACTTTTAGAGGATATGCTTCTTTCATATTCTTTATTTTCACTTATGTTCATTTTTAGGGCCACTCAACTTTGGGCCTTCATTGGCTTACTCTTTTTACAGAATGGACTAAATCATTTGCTATTAGTACCATGTGCGTGTCAGAAATAACAAAATTAAGAATATGTGGTTTTATCAATCTGTTTAGTCTGAGAGAGAAATTAAAACATATTACCCAAAAAGCCTTGTGTATTTGTCAGGATTCTTCAGAGAAAAAAAACCAATAGTGTGTGTGTGTGTGTGTGTGTGTGTGTGTGTGTGCGTGCGCGCGCGCGTGTCTGTACACTTAGCACCTGGTCTCATGTTTTTATGTATTACTGCATTATTATTTCATGTTTGCTAGTTTTGTTCCTCTTAAATACAATGTCTATGTATTATACTTAATAATATACATAAATACTTAATAAAAGTCTAGTTTAACTGGTAAAAATGCTCACTCTACTTTTTCAATATAAAGTATCAGAGACTTTTCCAAAGATAATTTCAGACTTTTGGACTGTGGTACTTGTGTTATTTTAAACTTTTTAGTATTCTGCTCCCAAAATATAATACTTTAGCGGGAAATGACCTACAGTATCTGTGTATATAGCTCATGAGTCAGGGAAGGCATGAGGTAATTTCCCAGTGGAGGGAGAACAAGACTAAATATCCACATCTGGGATTTAGTTAGTAAATGAAAGAAAGAAGAAAGGTGGGAAAAACAACTACACACCTTATACATTCTGCTTTCTATCCAAGGTGTCCAGATGAAATGGAGTGTTATATACATATTCCTAACTTGTGGGAAATATCAGAGGTGTTTATGATATATTTTATATCCTAAAACTTTTCTAAATGAACAATTTTATAAAATGAATCAAAAGTATAAGCACTGCAGAAAAAAATGACATGAAATCCTATGACTAATTAGACTTGTGGGACTAGGCTGAGGATTTCCCATTTAATTTGAAGGAGAAAATTAGCAAGTGAACTTGAGTTCCTGGGCAATTACTGCATCATGAAAACCACCTGCTATGGTAGGCTTGCTAAAATCTAAGATGAGCCTTTTCACCCAACAAAGACCTTTCTACTAAACTGTCTAAACAAAATTCAAATACAACCTGCCTTTCTCTGTTAAAAGTATGTGTGGTGGTTTTTGAAGTTTGTTCTGAGATACTCATTTTTTTAAAGATTGTATTTATTGACTTGACAGCAAGAGAGACACCCTAGGAGGGGAACAAAAGCAGGGGGAGTGGGAGAAGAAGGCTCCCCGCTGAGCAGGGAGTCCAAAGCAGGTCTCTATCACAGGACCCTGGGATCATGACCTGAACTGAAGGCAGACGCTTAACTGACTGAGTTACCCAGGAGCCCCTCACGTTTTGTTTTAATAATAATTAATATTGGGGTGCCTGCATCAGTCATTTAAGTGTCCAACTCTTGATTTCGGCTCAGGTCATGATCTCAGTCAGGGTTGTGAGATGGAGCCCCATGTCTGACTCCACACTTGATGCAGATTCTGCTTGTGATTCTCTCTATTCCCTTCCCTTTGCCCCTCCCCCCACTCATGCTCTAAATACATAAATAAATAAATAAACCTTTAAAAAACAGTAATAACTAATATTTTTGGTTATCTCTATTACTATTAATTCTCTAGCTTGATGATTAAAGAACTATTATTGTCAGACACCCTTCACAATTTATACATATGAGGTTCCATGATTTAGTAAATAGACTATTCAGTGAGCAGATTTTCCTTTTCCCATGCACTAATGAAGTAGTAATATAAATTTAAAGTTTAAATTATAAAATAAAAAGTTTAAAGTATAAAGTTTAAAGTTTAAAGTATAAAATTTAATTACTAATTTAATAATTTAATTACTAATTTAATAAATTAGTAATAATTTATTATTATAAATTATAAAAATATAATTTATTAATTATAATAATAAATTAAAATAAATTTAATTACTAATTTAATAATAAATTAGAAAGTTTAATTACATTAGTACATTGTACATGTCTGCTTTAGTACATAATACATTCCAACATACATAGAACATATAATCCTCCTTTGTAATTATGTGGTGGGTAGGTACGAGTTGATTAGGACAGATTGTAGACTGCAGTAGTCAGCAATAAAATGAAGTTGGTTTGATTGAGTAGAAATTCAGAAAGCTGTAAATAAGTGGTATGACCCATTTATTCTAAGTATAAAGAGCTACTTAAATTGCTTCCTTAATGGTCACTATACCATTGCTGACAACTTTTGCAGTCACTTCAATGTAGAAATATTTGCTGTTGTCCCTGTGCAGGGCCTGGGCTTTTCCTATAGCCTCTTGACAGGCACTTGGGTTAATCATATTACCCAAAAAACACAAAATAAAATACCTTACAGTCTTTAACATTTATATAATGTATGAATTATTTCCTTTGGTTGCCTGAATCCTGGAAACTTTGAATATAATCTACACTGATGTTATGAAGGCAATAGTCAGATCCTCTAATAGTGTTCTTGGGCTTCTGAATCATTTTGGTCAGCTTTGTCCCAATCTGTCTAGAGAGAAATGCCCATCTACTTTTTAATCTCTATTTTAAAACTTCATACTTATTTTGTGGAACAACTGCATATCAAATTTACTGGTCACATATATATTCATAACAGAATCTTTCTACTTCTGGGAACTAAAAGTAAAATTGTTTGAAAATGTATGTTTGTCACAAGATCTTAACTCCAGAACCATATAGAACATACCCAAGCTTTTTAATCCCCTCCTGTGGATCTAAGATTGCACTGATAATTCCACTGGTAAAGAGAAATGGTAATTTCTCTTTATTTTGAAGAACTTCCTTTAGTACTGCTCATTGTGCAGGTTCACGAGTGCTGGATTTTCTCAAGTTTCTTTGATCTGAAAATGTCTTTATTTCCTCCTTTATATATGAAGGATGACTACATTAGATATAAAATTCTGGGTTGATAATCTTTTATTCCCAGCACTTATAAGATGTCATTTCTTATTTTTTGGTCTGTTAATATTGTTGTTTTCCCCTTTAAGTAATGTATTTCTTTCCTCTCTGGCTGCTTTTAAGGTTTTTCTCCTTAACTTTGTTTTTCATCAGTTGATGTTATGACTATGTGTGGTTCTCTTTATATTGATCCTTCTTGGGATCCTTTGATGTTGGAGTTCTTCGAATTCACATTCTTACATTTAGGTCCCTTCCTTCAGGTAATCAGTGAGATGTTCTTAGTCCAAAACTGTGTTCCAGAATTAGCCACAAAAGTAGCTTCATACTAATAAATAATAGTAACAATGAAAATACTAATAATTTTAAATTACTGAATAGGTAGGACTTAATATTTCTCTGGCTGGACATAATGCCATTCACAGCTCCATCCAAGGTCTTAGCTTTATTTTCCGAGCAACGCTTTTGTTCCATACAATTTAAGGTCTTATTACATAAACTGTAGTCACAAAATGGGATGTTGGAGATTAAGATTTTTGACATGCAGTTGACAAGACTCAAAATGTGACTCTGGGAATGGGGGTGGAGGATGTTGTAGAATATGGAATGAAGGTGAAATTTGCTAAGGTCACAGAGTATAGATACCAAATTTAGTGAAGATACTTTACAAAGTAAAAATTCTAGGACAACTCTATGAAATGATAGACTCCTCTAGTATGATATCAGAAGTTTGAACAGAAAGAGGCAATGCAAGTATCGATTTCTCAGTGACTGAGGATGAGTTACCAGGAGGTCAGAACATGGTAGTGATGAAGGGAGAAGCCAAGTATTTTTTGTTTTTGAATCATTATTTGATTTGTTTTGAATCAAATAAACTTCTATCACTAGGTTTCAACGATTTCTTTATTAAGGGATTTATTCAAAGTATTTATTGGAAATCCTTTAAGAGTAATTTATTCTTCTATTTTTGCCTCCTTCTATAGACCATTTTCTTTGTCCTGTAATGATTCCCTTCTCTTCTATACTTAGCAGAGTTGCATTTTTTTAATTTAAATTCAATTAAGCAAAGTATAGTACATCATTAGTACTTGAGATAATTAATGTTCAATGATCAATTAGTTGAGTATATCACCCAGTGCTCATTATATCACATGCCCTCTTTAACGCCCATCACCCAGTTACCCTATCCCCTCACCCACCTCCTTTTCCACCACCCTCAGTTTGCTTCCTAGAGTCAAGTCTCATATGGTTTGTCTCCCTCACTGATTTCTTCCCCATTCATTGCCCCCCACCCCTATTGTCCTCTGCATTATTCCTTATGTTCCACATATGACTGAAGCCATATAATAATTATGTTTCTCTGACTGACTTATTTCACTTAACATAATACCCTCCAGTTCCATCCGTATCAATGTAAATGGTAGATATTCATCCTTTCTGATGGCTGAGTAATATTTCATTGTATATATGATCCACATCAACTTTATCCTTTTATCCACTGAGGCTTTATCCTACATCTCGGATCCTTCCACAGTTTGGCTATTGTGGACTTTGCTTCTGTAAACATTGGGATGTATGTGTACCTTCTTTTCACTATATCTGTATCTTTGAGGTAAATACCCAGTAGTGCAATTGCTACATTGTAGGTTAGCTCTTTTTTTAATGTCCCAAGGACCTGATTTCATGTTAAGTAGCATGGATATGCTGAGAATTTGTGTGTGACTTTCATATCCAGTTCTAATCCAATAATCTGCTTTGTACTTTCTGTATACTTACACTATAGCAATCATTTATTTTCATCTGGTAGCATCCCATTCCACACTCTAGAACAACAATCAGCAATTTGTTATTCACTAGTGATTATTTGTTTTCCATCCATTTAGGTCCTAAATATGCTGTCTTTCCCTTAACTTATCACTAAACTTTCTTTAATTCCCTAACCTGAAAGGTATGTAAATTAACATCCTTCCTAAAATATTCCTAGAGTAAACTTCAGCATCATATGACATCAAACAAATTCTGATTACTCAAATTCATCTAGTTTCCTCTTAGCACCTTGGTCTCCATTTTCTCAGGTCACACTGTTTTGTCTAAAGCTCCTTTTTTTTTTTTTTTTTTTTTTTTAGCATGCATGACTTGAGGTTTTCTTCTATCCTTTTTCAGCCAGCATGTGCACTGATGCCTTCTTATTCATGCTCCATCTATAGATAGAAATGGAACAAATATCTGTGTTGATCTCCCCCATTTATTAGCATTATTAAGCATGCATTGCATGCAGCTTTTTTTTGTATTATAGAGACAGATTTAAACTGAATTGAGTAGAGATGTTCTTTTGTCTGTTTTCCCAAGTAAAACGAGGTAGAATAATTTCCAAGATAATTTCCAGCTCTCACATATAATTGTTTAAGGTGACTGCAAAGTAGATTTCCTCTCTTTTTCTCTGAAAGTATAGTAATTTATCATTTTAATTTCATGCAAGCAAACTCAATAGCATCAGCTAAGTGATTATTGTTTTGATACTGCTATCTTCCTAAACTCATTATTGTCTGGACTAATTTTACCTCTTTCTTTTTTGTCTGACCTCATTGGTTTTCTAATACTTTCTAATACAAAAATGTAAAATGTAGAATAAAAAATTTTTATAACCCAAAATTGACACTTAATAATTGTTAGTAAAATTTCTGAACTAGTGGTATTTAAGAACAGTTAGAGATTCTGTTTGCTCACATTGAAAAAAAGAGTATGAGTAGGACTATCAGACATCATCTTAATATACCAAAAGAAAAAAATGCCACTTTAGGTCCTCCTTTCTCCTTTTAATTTTTGCTATTTCCTTCCCTCATAACTAGATCTTGGTAATTTTCTTCCTCAAAACCATTACAGATAGAACAGTATATGCAAGCAAAAAGAAATCAACATCCCTTTATAGTTATCATTGCTCACATAGTTCCTCTGGTTACATTTCCAGATATGCATAACCATGAACACAACCCCATCTGGCTAAAATCTTATTAGAGATCACTTTTGACATGAGACCCAACCTCAGCCAGAAGAACTGATTTGGGACACTTCCAGGGATTATCTTGTCATTTGAATATTGAGGAAGGAGAGGCTGGGTGACCCAAGACTCTGGAACTCCTTACCATCCTAGAACTCACGATCTCAGAGCTTTGGCTCAGAACCTCTGCCAGAGTGAAATTGTGGTTCTCTGAGAGATGGGGTCATTGTTATTATTCTTCCAGTCTCCAAGGCAAAATACATTGTATGACCAGCTACGTAGGTAATGCCAAAAACCACCTGGAAAAGACCCACAGTTGTCACAGGGCCACATTGAAATGTGAATCATTGAAACTGCTGACCACTACAAAACCATGACAATTTTGTTTTTTACCCTTCACCACCAGATGATGGTTAATTAGAAGGACCAAAGAGAAGGCATTTAAAGGAAGAATTCAGCTTGCTCAAAGTGACATTTATTTTCTTCTGACTTACTATGGCCTACATGATGTTATTCTAACTGACCTATTTAGAAACACTTAAGAGTAATATAACAAGCAGTTGGTGGAGGATTGGCAATTTTCTTAAGCTGGTTCATGCGTCACTCTGCTTTTGTTTGTCCAGCTGCCAGTATAAATTATGATCTGTTGAAGTGGATCTTGCTTGGCACCCTCTGGAGTTGGCCTGAACTTTTGGATAGTCATATGTATCTCTTTCTGAACAAGTGCATCATTCAGTGGACTCATGTAGCTCAGATGATGCACAGATATGCTGTGAGCACAGAGTTCATCAGTATTGGTGGGAAAATAGAACAAGGGGAAAGGCAAAAGGACATTTGAATTTGTTCTGTTCTAAATGTTACTCAGTGTGCTAGAACAGTGTGACACCACCTCCTTATTGGTGGTCCAGCCATCTGGGTTTTCCCAGACATTCTGACTGAATCATTTTACTGCTGGTTACAGTCCATGTGTTCTACACATTCTTATTCACCCTCTTCCTCAGTTCCTTCCTCTAGTTTTCTCAATCCAAACCTTCTTCAGGATTTGGCATATGTTCTATAGCAGCTAGTCTGAATCCCTTACAACTGAGGCAGAGAAAAGAATGGCACTTATGAGCAGTGTGGGAAACTGTGTCCCTAAGTTATAGTTGTTTCCTTTTACCCTCTTTCTTCTCCTTTTCATTACATTAAATTCACACTTTAAATTCACATACATGAAATTAAAATTTAAATTCTATCACTCTATGATTATCTTCTCAACTGTGTACCTCTTAAAGAAAATTAGGATATTGTAAGAACGTGTTTCCTTTTTCCTTTTATCAACAATCTAGACAATGTCCTTCCTTTTCTCGCTTGTCTACCTCCCCAGTTCCACAATTTCCTCCCTCTTCCCAGGGGTTTGGACCTAGGCAAAGATGCCCTAAATGTGCTTTGGAGTGTGTGTGTGTGTGTGTGTGTGTGAATTTGTGTTAAGTGTCTTCCATATGTTACTTCTTTTAATTCTCACAGCTATGTGAGATAGGTTATTATCCCTTCTTTAAGGAGAAAAAGGTTTGGACTTAAGAAAGGTTGGGTAATTTGCTGACCGTTCAAGAGCTGGGAAGTAGTAGTGTGGGATGTGTGCTAAAGAGCAACTACATATTTCCAGAGTACGTGTTCTCTGTTGCCCTGCTATATCATTTCTCATTTTCTCCCCATAGAATATGAAAAAACTTAACAGTAAATGTGAGGCTTGTGCTTGTACAAACTTTTGTATTTTAGAACTAGGAAGAAATAAGGAAGAAGACTCACTACATGTCTTATGGATTAATTCCCACTATTTTCTGGGAAAGAAAAACATTTTGTGTTATAAGGTTTTTTCAACTTCTGGGTACCACTCGTTACTCTTCAGATCCTTAAGAAGTTGGCTGGACAATGTGGCCCTCTGCCAAGAACACAAACTTGGAGGAGTTAAAGGACTACATGGCTGACGTTACACTGTGGTGGGAGTATGTACACATCAAAACATTGTTTAATAAGCAACTGAAAATTGCAAGAAAAGTGAGTATTACAAGATGATTTTCCCACCACAATGTTGGGAAATTGTTCTCTTTGCTTTAGTTACTGTTAGTCAAAGATAAAGATTGTACATAGTGGTTTGTGTAAGACAATTTTACTTCAAATGTTAAAGGGCAGTCTCTTTTTCTAAAGGTAACTTTTAAAAGTTTAAAGGCCTATATGAATCACAATTCAAACTTTTTTATACAGTTTTCTTCCACTCATAGTATGATCTGTACTTTTCGTTAAGGTAAGATGCGTCCCTTTTAACCTTTAGGTATATAAATAACAGACAAAAAGTAGTTGTTGAGTTCATATATGTACTAATACATTTCTAACTTTTCTTTGTAGTATGAAGCTATAGATGACACAGTCATTGTCCAAAAGGAATTTATAATTGTGTGACAGTTTGAAGATTAATTCTACACATGACAGAGAAGGAATAATCATATAATCAAAGCATATAATCAAATACAGAATAAAATATCAGTGACAGGTGAGATAAATGTTGGTTTGTACTTCTCCATTTTGTCTTCCAAAGAATTTGAGATAAAGGATTTGAGACAATTTGTAGAAGTGATCTAGAAAGCCCATAGAGAAGATATGCAGAGGGAAGAAGAAGTAGGTTTATGCTGCTGAGGACACATCCTAAGCAAAGCCACCAGGGTTGTGATAGGCATTATCATCTATGGAGGCAACTGACCTTACTAGCCTAGTATTAATGGGAAATAGGAAGAGATAGCATGACAAAGAAGAACTTATGTTTGTGGAGTATGAGTTTTTTGGAACTTCAAACAAAGGAATAACAAGATAAGGGTGTTTACGAAATTCTGGTAAATAATGGGTTATATAGGAATTGGGAAAAAACTGAAGTCAAGTTAGTTAATTGAACATGTATTTTGGCATCCCGTGTCCTGATTGCCTAAGATAAGGTGATCAAAGTTCAAATGGAGAGAGAAAAATGGATATATAGTTATTTCAAGGTGGAAGTGGTAAGTTTGGGCTACATTACATACTAGGAATAGGCATTCAGTGGTGACATGAATAGAGACTGAGAGGTTGACAGAAAATATTTTGTGAAGTACATAATAATCATTCTGGTATTGTTGAGTTTTGAGTTATCTAATAGAAAACAGTGGAGAGTATGAAGTTGTGATTTAAGTAAGAGGTGCAGCTTGAAGGCAAAGACCTCTGCACAGCCTTCTTGATGAGGTACTGTGAAGTGATAAAGGACCTGGGGCCGGGGACTGAAGACATACCAAAGTTACAAGGTAAATGCGGGGGGAAGATGAGTGGACTAGAGCATTAGAAAATAATATTCAAAAACTGTTCTAGAATAAGCAGGGCATGTATAAATTTTGAATCAGGGAATGGTAAATAAGTAGAGACAAAATACTGAGATCCTGGAAAGGGAAGGAATAATTGCAGAAATGTCTTATTTCTACATTTATCCCTTCCAGTAATGGAGGAAATAAAGTTCACAAGTTTGAAGATTTAAATTTTGAGAGAAGAGGTAGTTCTTATTCTAAGTATGAGTGTGTGGGGAATACTAAATTAGAAAATAGGCATACACATTAAAAAAAAAAACCTTGAGAGATAGAAATGAGGATTAATCTGTCCATTCTGTCCATGTTTATTATTGTACTGGATAGTATCCCTTCCCAGTGGGAGTTCAGAGATAAACAAGAGACAGTCTTCTCTTTACCTTATTACTTTTTGAAGGAGATAAGTAAGAAATTAACAACTTTTTAACAATACAAGTGACTACAGTCTTCTAAGTCATAGTGCTTGTAGTTCCTTGGCCAGCAGTATTACCATGACCTGAGAATATATTAGAAAAGCAAATTCTTTTTTTTTAATATTTTATTTATTTGACAGATAGAGATCACAAGTAGGCAGAGAGGCAGGCAGAGAGAGAGAGGAAGGGAAGCAGGCTCCCTGCTGAGCAGAGAGCCTGATGTGGGGCTCGATCCCAGGACCCTGGGATCATGACCTGAACCAAAGGCAGAGGGTTTAACCCACTGAGCCACCCAGGTGCCCCTAGAAAAGCAAATTCTTGATCCTGCTCTCATCCTAGCCCAGCCGTCTGTGTTTAACTTGTTCTCCAGATGATTCTGATAATGCTAAAGTTTGAGAAGCTCCGCTTTAAGAGAATTAGGAAGGTAAGGTGAAAGAGAAGCTATGAGTGGGTCGGGTGGGGTTTGGGAGGTCGTTGGTGTAGGCCATCTATGCCTTTCAAGGGGAATATGGCAAAATCAACTTATGATATCAGTGTACTGATAGGGATAAAAGATTAAAAAGTTGCTTTTACGTATCACAAATCAATGTTACCATTGACATTTTGTATACATTTGTCTTGCATTTGTTGCCCATTTCATTAGAGACTCTAATGTGGGCAACCACATCAGAGAAGGCATATGGGGTTCCACCATACTAGATAGTGGTAAATATCAAGTGGTAAGTAGATGCTTCAAATTTTTTCAAAACACATGTTATAATCAGTAGTTTACATGTACATGGAACACCAGCTCTACACAATGACACCTTCAAATTAATCAAGGCCTTTATTTTCTATAATACTACATTGTGTGGCTTGTATTTACTTATTTTTATATAATCTTTAAATGCAGATAAATTAGGGTAAAACATGATGTGTATGATCATAGTTGGAAGAAAGCCAGAGTAATTCCTTCTTCTTCTGCTCATCTTAATCATTCTTTCATCTCTTTCCTTTGATTTTTATTCTTTTTACTTTTAACACATATCGTTATCCAAAGACTATTCGCTGACGTTTTTCTCTGAACCAACCCTACTTTAAGTAACTAGTACAATTTCAAGGATCTCACTTGCATCTCTATTTTCAAGATTGTATTTATTTCTAGTCTTCTCAGAGTATTTTTGAAAGTCTAGTGCTGTTTTTGTAATCACAGTCTACTAAATTTTATGGAATTTAGTCTTTGTTTACTTCCAGATGTATACACTCTTATCTAATCACCCATCTATCCTAACAACATACAGCTTAGGCTTCAAATGAGAGAGTGTATGTTCTGGTTCCCCCCCTACCACCACCAAGATCTTTTCCACCTTTTTTTCTCATTTATATAGCCTTCTCAAACTTTACACCTGCTCCCTTGCCTGGACTAAGATGAGTTACTTATTCTCATATTAACTAATTCTCTAGTGTTGATTGGTTTTGGGGCAGAACCTGGCCTGCAGTATATTCTGTGTCCAGTACTCATCTATCCCAGTGTGATACATCCTTACCATTACCAATTCCCCACAGCTTGATATTTCCAAGTGGATATCATTTCAGACTCAACACATGCAAACTAACCTCCCATTTATTCCTCAAATGGGATTTTCTTCCCAAATTGTTAGTCAGCCTTTTTCCCCAAGCTTCTAGGCTTAGAATTTTCTAGACATGTAAACCTTATTAGTGATTCACTTATGAAACCTTATTCCTTGACTACAATCTAATCACTTTATGTCATAAAATTGTTCTTGTTAGTTTTGTCCATGTGCCTAATTTTTACCTATTCCCTTCTGTGGAAGGCTCTGTCTTCACCTCCATCAATTTTATTCTTAACCATACTTTATATGGTTATTTTCATTTCTTGATAAGAAATCCCCAATTAACTTAATATTGGCTCTTTTTCCTCCATTTAAACATTTCCAGATGACTTTCTTTTATTACATAGTTTGTGAACAAATTTAGTTACAAATTCCCTTCTACAATTTTTTTCTGTAACTTATACATAAGACCCTAGGAATGCAGGGTGACTTACTATTTTATTTCTATTGTGATCTTTAGTGCCCAACAGAAGCTTGAAAATTGAGTAAATAATTCATAGTTGTTTAATAATTGATAATTCATTTGTATAAATCTCATTTTCCTCCAAAATGGTGGCATACTATAGCAACTAAGAGATCAGCCTCTGCCCTCAGAAAGATATAGGTTTGTATCTTAGCTTGAACACTTTCTTTTCTTTTTAAATGGGACCAGCTCAAGCATTTTCTAGCTTTGTGAACTTGAGTAAATTGCCTAGTTTCATTAAACCATTTTCTCAGCAGTAAAATAAAGATGTGTGGGAATTTTTCCATAGGTTATAGATTTTGTGAGGATTAAACTGTATCTTTTAAGAGTTCCTACTATAAGAAGTCTTAATATGTCATGGCAATTATTATTTGCTATTATGAAAGAATATTTAATCTAATCTAACTTAATTTAATCTAATCTAATATTTATTCATTTAAAAATAGATAAGAAGGGGGTGCCTGGGTGGCTCAGTGGGTTAAAGCCTCTGCCTTTGGCTCAGGTCATGATCCCAGGGTTCTGGGATCGAGCCCCACATCGGGCTCTCAGCTCAGCAGGGAGCCTGCTTCCCCCTTTCTCTCTGCCTGCCTCTCTGCCTACTTGTGATCTCTCTGTCAAATAAATAACTAAATCTTTAAAAATAGAGAAGAAGAAAGTTAAAATAAAGGTAATAATTTAAAATCATGGCTGGCAAAAATACAAATAGACCAGGAATATAAAAACAGATGGATATGTAGGTATGCAATCCTAGAGTCAACAGCAGACACTGAAATAGACTGTCAGGTTCTGTTAACCTAAGCAGAAAAGGAAAAACAATGAATTACAAGGTTTGAAACTGTCCAAAGGAAAAACATACTAATTCTGGTGGAGAAATAATTTTTTCCTATTATCTATAAGAAACAGACTTTTCATACTAAGACTTCTGATGGAAACACTAGATGTGGTTGACAACATGTTTAACATCCCTAGATGTTACATATCCCTAGATATTACTAAGATAGCACCATTCCCCTTTCAGTTAGCACTCTTACACCTGAGGCTCAGTATCAATGTTTAAGACAAGCAAAGCATTATTGCGGCAGGTTCAAAGGAATGTGGTCCAAAATTGTGGCTCTCTGTTGACAGTTGGCTTAATCCAGAGATAACATCTGGACAGTCTAGATAGATCTTCCAAACAATCTGATGTAAACATCTACAGTGTATTTCAAAGTTTATGTGTCACAATTCAAGACGGTTCCAAAAGTAGTTTAGCTCTTTTCTTTTCCTTTATCTCCAAAAGCCCTCATTGCTAGGTAGTTGCATTTGGGGGCAAATATATCCTCCAGTTTGCTAAAAGAGGGAATTTCACATTCTCACAGGTTAACTCAATCTCTTTTGAGTAAATACTCAGTAGTTTAGGGTTTCTCCTCCATCCTGACCATGAGGACATGAGGGATGGAGGAAATCTTAGATAATTTCATGATGATAGAGCTTTTTGTTTTTACTAGATTTTATCAGCTCTCCTGGTATTACAGGTCTTCAGAATTTCAGTCAGGTTGTTCTTTGTCACTCTTGGTTTGGCTTCTCCACCTCTGCTTGCAGCCTCTGATACAAGGTTACCTCATTCTGTATTGTTGTCCCTCTTCTGTCCTCCAAACTCTCTACCACTAGAGCATGCTGAAAATTCCTTTCTGTGATATCTATGATCAGAGAGAGATTTGGCATAGATCACATTTTCTCTCCTCTCTGCTCAATTATGCCATGCTCTCAATGACACTACTCCATCCAGTGGGAATTTCATACTGGTATGGGGGCACCCTGCAATGTGCTTTCTTCCTAAAAGCTCAAATTAAAAGTGAGTCAGTCTTTCTACTGTTGGCCTTCTGCTCTGTGTATATGAAATATCTACTTTTTGCCATCCACGCTTCATCTCCTAGGAATGCAACCTGAAATTATAACTGTAGCATTTATCTTCCTAGTTTTCTTCTTATGTTCCCTGGAACAAGAAATACTTTCATTTTATTCCTTTCTGTATAGAAAAGACTTCTATTATATGAAAGCTTCCTTATCCTTGAAATATCATGAACCCATTCCCTTCCTTGGGACCATAGTGGCAGGCAGGCAGGCTTTGTGGGAACATGATTTAAGGGAGGAATAATCATTCCTGCAGCTTATCATTTTTGGAATATTAACCCATTATGTATAATTTTACTCAGAAGAATTTTCCAAAACTGTTGATTACCAGATAGTCTGAGATTATTATCAAATGTTTGGAATGGCACATATTTAATTCTCTTTCTGTTACTCTTCATTCAAGCTGCCCTATTGCACACCTCTAATCATGGTCTCTATGTGAATGACAAATGATGGACTTTGTGATATATAATCTGACTAATGGCTCCACACAGCCTAATATAACCATCCCATATGTTCATTTCTGAATTTTTACTGGGCAGCTAACAAGACTTTCCCACAAAGTTTATCCAGACCTTCTTCATAGTGAGTGAAAGGACCAAGGAGAATTGATGACTCTGGCTGGAGTGCAGATGACTGTTGGAAAGCCCAAGTTTTTTCTGGCTGTGTGCTGAGGTCTTGGATTAGGAAAAGGCCATGCTGATATAGCATTTGTTTATTTATCAAATTCAACAAACATCTTTTGAATACCCACTATAGGCGAAGTCTGAAATCATGCCATGAAAAAGTGCGTTAAAATCTCTCAGTCTACTTGACCACAACATGAACCTCTTGGGTTTTATTTTGATATATTCTTGGCACGTGGAAAATAAATATCTTATCTTTGGGTCATTGTGCTGTTGTTCTTTTCTAGCAACAAGTTCCTAAATATTAGGGAATGGAAATATATATATATATATATATATATATATATATATATGTAATATTTATATATTAAAGGTTATAATATATATTGTATATGTATGTATATGTACCTGTATGTGTGTGTACACATATATATCAAATATATATATTAGAATAGAACTTCAGGGATTTTCATCTCTGTAGGATATGTAGGATAACCATACAATTTCTATATGATCCTAATACCTGACTCCTTTTTCCTTTCACAAAATAACTAACACCCACACCCCAACTCCAACTATCTGCCTTTAAGTACTTTGGATTCTTCATGTGTTTTACCAGATATAACCAATATTTCATGTCAGAATTTACCACTGTAACTATATCTTTTATCTACTCACCATGAATGTTTTTTATATACCTCCTGGAGCCAAATAGTTACAAGTTCGATTTTACCATCCTTCATACCCATTAAAGTCTAATGTATCTAGAAGCCTCTTAGTGGAGAATGACCCAGCTCTCCAGTTGGTTGTTTTGCAGATACCAAAACAAACATACTGGCTGTTTGAAGAGCTCCTTCAATGCCTGTCCTCCGTCAAGGCTGTCAAAGTCCATAAATTTATGATGTCTAGTTAAGCTATGAGATTTTTCTTTATCCACCAGACACATTGGTCTTAAAAGCCTTGAGATTATTACCCAAGATTTCTGAAGGATGTCTAGGGGAGGCAGGGAAAAGTATGTGCCTGTTTTAAAGATTGATTAGAAAACTGAAAGAGTGCCTTTGTCTTTTATAGACCTTGAAGAAACCATAGGACATGGTGTTCATACATTTTGTTTTAAAGCATTAAGACAATCCCTGAGATGAGTGAAATCTAACCTCTCTTATTCCAGGGCCATGAAATATCCACAGTAGCAACTACTACATACATTTCATTCAGGACACCATTTCTTCCATGAATTATAGAAAGATGAAAGCATAGCCTTAAATTCAGTAGGACAAAATAGGTAGACAAGGAGCCTTTAAAACAGTAGGGTTTTTCTAGGAGTGTAGCTATTAAATTTTTAAGATAAGAGGCTCTAGTCTGTTAGAAGTTCCTATAACAGAATCAAACCCAATGAGAGAGATCCTAAGCAAACTCAAATGTGGTTTCCCTTTTATCTACATTCCCAGTTTTTCATGTTTATTAGTTCAGTGAACATACTTTGATCTGTGCTGTTTAATGTATTTTATTCTAATTCCATAAAATTAAAATAAAAAATACAATAGTCCTATGTCCTTCATTTTCACCTACATTTGTTCTCCCCAGAAGCTATGATTTTCACAACTATTTCCAATGGGAAACCTCAGGTTTGGTTACACTTAAAATTGTTAATTTTTACTTTTTTTTCTGTATTTTAATACAGAAAACCTAAAAGTTTTTTTTTTCCTTGAAGAAAAATAAACACACAGAAGTGTTGGAATAATCATTCAAATATCATTATGTTACATTTAGTTCCTAATTACTTTTTGTTAGAAAGATTAAAAAAAAGATAAAAGAATTTTTTTAAAAAAGAGAGAATGGTAAATTAAAATGCAAAACCTTGAATCTGGTTTCACAGTACTGAATAATACAGTAAAATAAATGATACTATATATAGATAGTATTATGTATATTTTACAAAATTTATCAAATACTTTGAAAATGCAGTATTTTTGTATTATGCATCATAATTATATATATTATTATATAATATGTAAAATTTATGTAAGTATATGACATATAAACTACATATTTTATATATATAATATTAGACAAAGAGCTCAAAAATTGAGAATATTTTGTATGTTTGTTCTGCACATTTTCTGAACCAATAAATTCATGATCCTCTACATTATAAATGGAAGTACATATTAGACACCAAAACCCTGTCATTTTTTTTTTCTGAAAGATTTTATTTATTTATTTGACAGCGAGGGAAGGAACACAAGCAGAGGGAGTGGTAGAGGGAGAAGCAGGCTTCCCACTGAGCAGGGAGCACGATGCAGGGCTTGATGCAGGGTTCGATCCTAGGACCCTGGGATCATGACCCGAGCTAAAAGCAGATACTTAACTACTGAGTCTCCCAGGCACCCCGAAACTCTATCATTCTTACGAGTCCTCTACCCTTCATCAGTTACCTGCTATATATATATATATATATATATATATATATATATATAAAATTGTGTTCAGTTAGCCGGCATATAATAAACCATAAGTTTTTGTTGTAGTGTTCAACGATTTATTAGTTGCACATAACACCCAGTGCTCATCACAGCACATGCCCTCCTTAATACCCATCACCCAGTTACCCCATCCCCCTACCACTCTCCCTTCTGTAACCCTTAGTTTCGTTCCTGGAGTCCAGAGTCTCTCATGGTTTTTCTCCCTCTCTGATTTCTTCCCATTCAGTTTTCCCTCCTTCCCCCATGGTTCTTCACTCTATTCCTTATGTTCCACATATGAGTGAAACCATATAATAATTGTGTTTCTCTGCTTGACTTATCTCTTAACATTATACCCTCCATTTCCATCCATGTCAATGCAAATGGTGGATATTCATCCTCTCCAATGGCTGAGTAACATTGCATTATATATTCGGACCACATCTTCTTTATCCATTCATCTGTTGAAGGGCATTGTGGCACCTTCCACAGTTTAGCTACTGTGGACATGGCTGCTATGAACGTTGGGGTGCCTGTGCCCCTTCCTTTTACTGCATATGTATCTGGGGTAGCTCTATTTTTAACATCTTGAGAAAACTTCCTACTATTTTCCAGAGTGTCTGTACAACATGCATTCCCACCAACAGTGTAGAAAGATTCCCCTTTCTCCACACCTCACCAACACTTGTTTCCTTTCTTGTTAATTTTTGCCATTCTAACTGGTGTAAGTTGGTATTTCATTGTGGTAAGGTGGTATTTCATTGTGGTTTTGATTTGTATTTCCCTGATGACTAGTGATGTTGAACATATTTTCATGTGTCTGTTAGGCATTTGTAGGTGTTCTTTGGAGAAGTGTCTTCATGTCTTCTGCCCATTCTTGACTGGGTTATTTGTTTTTTTGGTGCTGAGTATGGTAAGTTTTTTACAGATCTTGGATATCAGCCCTTTATCTGAAATATCATAAATTGATTAGTAATTATTAATGGTTAATCTGGTGAAAAAGTTTGCAAACCTCACTTAGACATCTGTAAATACTGATAGCTTTAGAATGCTATTGAGACTTGTAATTGAGTAAGAAAATATTTTAATAAAGAGAAGTTAATACACCATTTATGCAGTTATCTTATAGTTTACTGAGCTTTTTTTTATAATAACATATAATTGATTTATACTCTCAAGCCCCCTGTTAAGTTCAAGGCACTTGGCCTTGATCTTATGGGCAATGGGCAGCCAAAAGTGTTACATGTAGATGAGTGAAATTATTCTGTTTCCTTTTCAAGAAGGTAATGAAAAGCAATGTGACTAGTGAATGAGAGGAGAGACACTAGAGTAATCCTAGAAAAAGATAATGGGATTAAATTTAAGAAGTCATAATAATGATTTAGAGAGAGAGAGAGAGAGAGGAACCAAGAAACAGACTCTTAGCTGTAGAGAACAAACTGTTGGTTACCAGAGGGGAAGTGGATAGGAGATGCATGAAATAGATGATGGGAATTAAGGAGTGCACTTATCATAATGAGCACTGGGTGATGTATGGAACTGTTGAATCACTATTTTGTACACCTGAAACTACTATAATATTGTATATTAACTAGCTGGAATTAAAGTAAAAACTAACTGAATAAATAAACAAACAAATAAAGCTAAGTAAAAACTAAATAAAACTAAATAAATAAATAAATAAATAAATAAGTAGAGAAATTTAAAAAAAAAAGACATAATAATGCTATTAAAAAAAGGCTAGTTTGGTGAGACATCTCAGAGATAAAATACACAACTGATGGTTGCTATGGGAAATGGGGTGGGAGTTTGGGTAAAATTGAAGGGGAGTGGAAGATACAGGCTTCCAGCTATGAAATGAATAAGTCATGAGAATAAAAGTTACAGCATAAGGAATATAGTAAGTGATATTGTAAGAGGGATTATATAATGGGACAGATGGTAGCTACACTTGTATTGAACATAGAAAAATGTATAAATTTGTCAAATCAAGTTGTACACATGAAACTAATGTAACATTGTGTGTCAACAATGCTCAAATATAAACAAAATAAATCCACATGTTTTACAAAACTAGTGGATATATGAAACAAGAAGAGAAAGAGTGAGGAGCAAAGGATGATTGGGGCTTCTGTCCTAGAGGTGAGAGAATACAATTATAGTTTCTATTTATATAGCACATCACAATTTACTAAGCATTTTCTGGGATATTTATATTTTATTTCATTTTAAAAATTGTAATCATTTTCTCACAGGTTTCAAGGTAGAAAATAATTGTTACCAATTGTATATGTTATATGTGTGTTTTCTTTTCTTTCTTTCTTTCTTTTTTTTTTTTTCAGTATGGTAGCTATATTTAATTTCTGTCACTGTTGGCAAGCATTCCCCTAAGGTTTCTAAACATGTTAGTGGTCTTTTTCAAGAAGATATCTTATAAAGAACCACCTCATTGTTAGTTGTTCATTAATAGTTCTCTTACTGGCAACTTGGATGTATGCCCCTTAATTTTGCAAGTATTTTAAAATTAAAATTACTTCCAAAGCATTTCAAATACTCCTGGCAATAACGTCTGCTTGGAGGCAGAATTTTTAATTCTCCTCCCACAGGTCTTTCCTTTTATGATTCCATAGCCTTGTGGGTTTCCTTAATAGTCTGAAATTCCACAATATAATCCATGTGTGTTGAAAGACATCTGAAATCATTGACATGCCTCAGGGTCTCAGGATTAAGCAACTATCAGCTCTGTCCTCATGTATTTGGACTCAAAGAAGTAATCTCCCATTTAGGTCCAACTCAGAAATTCCTTCCTTCTCTTTCTCCTCCTCTAGCCCTCTATTTCCTTTTAGAGGAAACTCATTTGTGGTCCAGACACATTTCTTAAGGAATGCATTTTTATCCCCATAGAAGTCCCTTAGTTCGAACCTCAAGAGATGGACAATATCTCTTAGTGGACATGACAAAGAGGTAACCTTGGAAGTAGTGGTTGATTTTTATGATACTCTAAGCAAGAGCTCAGCCACCTAGAGAAAGAAAAGCTCATCTCTGCTGTTTAGGTAATAAAAGTCCTTTAGTCCCATTTATGCTGGAAAGCTATGTGAGATATATTGAAAGATAAAGGCTAATCAGTGCTAGCACTAAATTCTCAAATGTCCTGGGATCTTTGAACTGGATGGCCACAGACAGGATGTTGCCTAACTTCCTATTCAATTCAGTAATCCTTAACACTGTGTCCTTGAGATTCATTCAAGGTGCCATGAGTACCTTCTGAAGAGGTGAGACCCTAGCTGGACAGCTCCAGTTGTTAAACATCTGTAACTGTGGACAGCCATGTGCATTTTCTCAAGCTGCTCTAATGTTTTATACTCTTCCTGTTCACTTCCTGTGCTTTTGTGTTCTTGTCTTTCCAGTTCTCCAGTGCTAATTAATTCCTGTTTACAACTTGAAGTATTATACGGTAAGCTCTCCTAAAATGACTTGACTTTAGTTAGGAGCTTAAATCTCATTAAAATAGGGTGACACTTGGCACTTGTTAACATCTAAGACTGCATCTCATCACTGTATTTTGAAATTCAGAGAAACTTCTCGTTTCAAATACCTTACAGCTCTCTTAAGGAATTGGATGTTGTAGATCTCACCATAAGATATGTACCTTTTTCCTCCCAGTTTTGGCTGCACCAATGAAGAGTTAAACAGTACGCATCAGGCCACACATAATGCTGAAGACCCAACTGGGAATATAGCCCAGGAAACTTGGCTCCCAGTCTGGTGTATTTCTAACCACATGACCATCATTTCTGATGACTGTAAATTCACATAGTACTCTTCCTGCTGAAATATGCAGGAGACAATCACATTGGTAAACTAGACAAGTTAGTGCATGTTAAGTAAGTTCTTAAACTGAATAGTGTGTATTCTCCAGGATTCCTGTTGCCACTGACTGAGAATGGTCCACATTTTACTAGTGATATCATGACACATGGCATTTTTGAGGGTCCTTTCGTTGTAGATTGCCCTGACATTCGTATTCTTGGCTCTTGTTCTTGCTGGACACGGATTTTGCTCCAATGCCATCTTTCTGAGAAGGCACTTTTAACTGTTGGCAGCTGGCTGCTGCTGTTAATTTTTTTTTTAAACATTTTTTTTTTTTAATTTGACAGACAGATCACAAGTAGGCAGAGAGGCAGGCAGAGAGAGAGAGGAGGAGGAGGCAGGCTCCCTGCTTAGCAGAGAGCCCGATGCGGGACTCGATCCCAGGACCCTGAGATCATGACCTGAGCCGAAGGCAGAGGTTTTAACCATTGAGCCACCCAGGCGCCCCTGCTGCTGTTAAATTCTTCATGGCCTCTATGCTATGCCCTTCAGAATGCTTCCTGAGAGTCTGAACCCTTCTCTGCTTAGATTTCAACTATATGCTTTTAAACCTGAAACAGATGTTTTGGCTACTGTCATTTGTCATGAGCTTCTCTATTTGCATTGTATACAAGGCAGGTAATTTGCTGCCTCCCTCTGTGGAGAAAGAAAAAAAAATGGAGAGATGGTGAAACAAAACAAAGGGAGAGAATAAATACATAAACTAGAAGAATAAAGCCACATGGAGACAGAAAGTACAACCACTTGAACATCTATTATCCTAATATCATATGCTATAGTTTGGCTACTACTGATCTGCCTGGCATCCCTCTTGAGTCATATTTGTGGCCACCCAGATTAATGATGTGAGCTGATCTCTTGATTTAATATCAGCTTGCTCTTTTCAGCTCCCATGTCATTTGCTGTCTTGTAAAAAAACGTACTGCTTGTTACTCAGCCGTCTGTGTTTTCAAGAACTCAATCTTCTTCTTTTTTTTTTTTTCCTCCTTTTTGTATGGGAACCAAGAACTAGAAAGCTTTAAATAAGGAAAATTAACCACTCACAGAAAAGGTGGAAGCCCAGAGAAAAGGGGTTTTTGTCTTTTATGGTTTGTACTTCGTAAGCTGTGGGTGTGACTCAATTTCCTCACCACCCACATAAAAAGGTTGCCACCCAATCACTGTTTTTTCTATCCAAACCCCTCCCCTTTGATGTTGGCTGAGAGAGACCCTAAGAAAGACTGCCCTTTCTGGAAGTTGCAGACTGTGACATATAAAAGCTGTTAGCTGCTCCTGCAGCCAGCAGCATTTAAACCTTGCAGAGTTTTGCTCTCTGAGAGCTTGTAATAAGACACACTCTTATAAGAGTTCATGCTACAACCTAGCAAAGAACTTTAAATTTTTGGAAGAACAATATATTCATTTTGGCATTCTGCAGAGGTAAGCTCTTTAGCTCAACAAGTTTATTTTGCATGCATTGATTTTATACTAGCTCACATTTTCGGTTTTTTTTTTTTAAGAAATGAGATTGACTTTAATATAACTTTTTTTTGTTTGTTTGTATTCTATCCCTTGGTGTCCATATATGTCTGGGACACATTATCAGCACATTCTCTGTTGTTACTTGTGATGCATTTTTCCTTCTCACTCTCAAGATTAATTTCAATTCCTAAAGTTTTCCCTCTGAAAATATGCAGTAATGCATTACATGGTTCAGGCATTTGGGGCAAATGGCCCATATTAATTTTAGGGTTAGTAGTCATGTTGTTTATTTTTCTCTAGCTATAGGAAGTTTCTTTTAGGAATCTGCCTCATAACACCCAGGGAAATGTATAACAACTACTGTAGGTTGTTTCCTAGACTTGAGTTGAACAGTTTGAATTTTTCAGAGAAAATCAAATCAAGCGATGCTCCCAAATGATAACTTTGTAAATTCATACTCACTGCCACCCCCCATTGTTTTTTCTTTTCTCATAGATACTAACTCTACCTTTCTGCTTTAAAGCAAAGTACACTTGGTGGCCTCTCCTCCATCCCTCAAAATGATAGCAGTCTCTACAGTCAGCAGTGCACTCCTCTTCTCCCTTCTCTGTGAAGCAAGTGCCGTGGTCTTACTCAATTCCACTGACTCATCCCCGCCAACCAATAATTTCACTGATATTGAAGCAGCACTAAAAGTACAACTAGATTCTGCGGATATCCCCAAAGCCAGGCGGAAGCGCTACATTTCGCAGAATGACATGATCGCCATTCTTGATTACCATAATCAAGTTCGGGGCAAGGTGTTCCCACCGGCAGCAAACATGGAATATATGGTAAGAGGAATTTGTTTTCTTTGAGTTCGGAGTGAGGACGCTGGATTTAAATTGTTCATTGAAGAACCTAAAGAGTGTTTATATATTAAGGGATATGGAGCTCTGCTATACATTTTAACTTAGGAAGGTTCTTATATGCCTAGTAAGCTTAAATTTTGTTGCATCATAGAATTAAAGGGAGGGGAGGTTCTCATTTTGTTTTGTGAGTTCTGTAACCACTGATGAATCTGGTCTTATATAAGAAACAGAGATAAAGAATGGGGTGTGTTGACTGACCACATTTGAAAGACACACTTTTTAAAAAATATTCACATGGAAATATTTCTGTGTTCGTGTATCTAATAGTCATATTTATCGGCTAAAACATTTCTTGAAAATAATTTTTTTAAATTATAGGTTTTGTGTACATAATTTATCTTTGGGTAGGTGTCTCTTCCCTTTCTGGGACAAAGCTCTTCCTGATGCTAATCTATTTGTGTTCTCAGAGAACATGCTGACTTTTTCCTCGATGTGATTTAATGCTTTGTCGTTCAGATAACAGTGAAGCCAGCACACTTGCACACTGTTCCAACTTGCCATGAACACATTCTTTGCTCTTTTAAAAATAGGCACTCTATGTTTAAATCACTCTACTTAGGAAGTAAAAAATAAAACAAAACCCTTGAGTTGGTACTGAAAGGATAGCTGTGCTTTTTAAAGTTGCTTTATTTTGTGTTTTGTGTTTATGTAAGCTTATGGTTTAGAGTCCAGTACCTTCTAAGAGCACAGCTTGATGCTCCTTTAAGGCAATGACGATCACCAGCTTGGTTTTTCTAAGTTGGGGTGAGGAGGTGGTACCACTAACAACTTCTTATAAGTGACCTAAAATTTGGTATTTCTCTCAGTTTCTCAATTTATCTCTTCTACTTAAATAAGCTTTTTAAGTTTGACTAATGGGAGATGTCAGAGTTACAGGGAAAATAGACTTGCCAAATGTAAGAGAGTCATAGTTCATAGAAGTACAATTTAGATTCTATGAAAATGCACTTTCCTAGGAGTTTTCTGTAAAGAAATTGGAAGAGGAGATATAATCAGTCCTGGTTTAGGAATCGCATTATACCCTCATGGTTAAGAAATGGGCTTTGGAATCTAAATGCTTGGGTTCAAACCTCAGTCCTGAAATACAACCTGCATGAATGTTTCATTTCATTTTCATCATCTTTTATATGAGGATAAACGTAGTACCTGCCATATAGGGTTGTAATCAGCAAAGTATGAGTTGAGGGATTGAGCAAGTAGATCAGAGCCTAACAAAATAGACCTCTGATAAACAGCACTTTCAAGAAGGTGATATATTGATATAGAAAAAAGAACAAATAAGTTTTTTAGTTACCATAAATTAGGAGAGAAATATACATAAGATTCTAAATGAGATCAGAAAAGTATAATATATAGACTGTGGGTTTAGGAAATAATTGCCGGTGCCAATCACAACACTATGCAGACAAAAGTAGGGTGAAGATAGCTGAAGTGTTATAGAGGTGAGCTCTTCTGCGTTCAAACCCTAACACTGCTGCTTACTTTGTGACTTTGGACAAGTTATTTAATGTGTGTGAGACTCCATTTCCTTATCTTTAAAATGGGAATAATAATATAGATAATAACCAACCTACATATAATGCAATTCACTGTTTTAATGATATTGAAGGCAGAGGGATCATCATGAGTAAATGTGGGGTACAACACAGTATAAATGGTTGAAACAGCCACATCCTTTCTGGTTATATTTTCCCCTACTGATCAAGTATTCATTCATTCCACATGCATTTATTTAATTTTTTTCTATGTGTCAATGACTTGGCTAATTGTTTCCATAGATGATCTCATTTGATAGCTCACATTCTCCCTATGATGCTGAGACTGTGAACTTCATTTTACAATTGAAATCATGTAGACCTAGAAAAGTTAATGAGTAGGCCAAGGTGGCATGGACAGTGAATGGTATTAATGGAGTTAGAATTTAGATCTATGGAATTTCAAAGCCAATGCTTGTGTTGGAAAGCATCTTTCCATTGGCTAGGTTTATTAAATGCTCCACTGAGGGGAACCCCTGGAGGTGTCAGGGTATCTTTGTTCCTCCTTTAAAATGCCAGCTGAAATCCTGTAGTATTCATATTCTATTCTATTCTTATTTCTCAATATAGGAGCTAAGATATGATTTATTTTGTAAGAACCAGATACAGTACTGGTTATGTCAGTAGATGTTTTATAAATCCTCCTTCAGTCAGTTAATGAGAACTAGTAATTGGAACAGTAAGTTCTATAAAATTAAATATAACTGTATCAAATTGTCATGTAAATACTGCATATAATTCATTTGCCCATGTACTTACTCGTTTATTATTTATTGAGCACTTACTATATGTCAGGCACTATTCTAAACACTGGGTTACATTCATGAATAAAATAGACAGTCCTTGACTTCCTGGGTAGAAAACCAGACAATAAATAAGATAAATTTAAAAAGTACATAGTACATTAGAAGGTGATAAGGTTGTTAAGAAAAATAAAGCAGGTTGTGGTGAGATTGTGAAATTTAATAGGATGGCCAGGGAAGGCCTCGCTAAGAATGTCCTGGAGAGAGGTGAGGGAGTCCACCACCCTGATAGATGAGGGAAGAACTTCCCAGGTGGAGGGAAGAGCAATGGGAAAAGGCCCTGGGGAAGGACAAAACTGATTAGTTTGGCTAGAAAAATGTGTTCAATTTAATGAAATTGTAAGTTAGAAAGACTGTTTGAGTAAATGAAGTCATTGAAATAAGTCACATGGATCCTTCATGAAGACTCAGAGAAACATTGAGGGCACTACAATGTAAGAGGCTACTTGGAGGTTGGAGCACAAACTGTAAATGACTAATCTCTAGGCCTGGTGAAAAATATAGATCTCAATTTACCACATACCTGTTCAGCTTTGATTTGGACTGTGAGCAGTCTGAAAGTGAGCTCCATTCCTAACACTTACTATGTAATTAAACACTTAGGACCCTTAGCTCACCAGGACCACTAGCCACTTGTTCAAGTCCTCATCAGTGTGTGATAGTAGCTGCAGGAACCTCCTTGAAGATGGTCTTCAGCTCAGGGCTTTTGTTAAACGTGCTGGCAAGATGGGGGTCCCTTTCACCCGCAACTTTTCTCTCTGAACCTTCTTTCCAGGCTGTCTCTCTTCATCTTTCTCTTCCTTAACTTATTTCATGATTTACGACCCTGACCTTCAAGTTTTATCAGAATGCTATGTCCTTTATTGATTTTTTTTTTACCCTCACGACCATATTCAATTTTTCCTTTTTTTTTTTTTTTTAAGCAGGGGTGGGGCAGAGGGAGAGAGAATCTTAAACAGGCTCCACACTCCAAACAGGGAGCCCTATTGGAGGCTAAATCTCAGGACCCTGAGATCATGACCTGAGCCAAAATCAAGAGTCCGTCACTTAACTAACTGAGCCACACAGGCACCCCATCAATTTCTCATTCTTTTAACTGCTATAAATAACCATTCATGTCTGTTATTTTGCTCTTATCAATATCAAAATCTGTACTTATTTGTATAGTTCTTGCAAGCTTTTTAGGTGCTGAATCTATTTTTATTTGCCTTTGTATCTCTATTTGTTTTGAGCGAGTTCTTGAGTATAGACAGTGATCAACATTTATTTGATGATTTAGTTGAATTCCCTATGAATCGTTATATGTTTACAAGTAGCATCAATTTTGATATATATTTTAATGGAAATTTTATTATCATGTATAATGATATTTTATCACATTCACCTAAAGTTTAAAACAAAAAATTTTCCTAAATTCTAAAATAGTCCCTCAAAATTAAATGATTTTATCTCCTTTTAAGTACTTGGTTATGTCAGTGTACCCTTGACTAAATAAAGTAGAAGCAATTTAAACAGAGTGTTGACATTTATGTTACAGTTATATAATATATCTTTGCATATTTTGTCCATGATTTTAGTAAAAAATACATATTTAAAATATCTAATTTTCTAAACACAGTATCTTTAAAAAAATAGTAATACAATAGATAGGGCTTAAGATATGCAAGTCGAACTTCTTTACTCTTGGCTTCTGTTCCACAATTAGTTTATTGACAAATTTCCAGAGCTCCTTGGACACCAGCTGTTTTTCATTCTTCTAAGGGCAGCTTAAACCATGACTCTAAACCACAAACCACACTAGTTTCTTAGAATAAGAATTATCTCCCAAAGAATGAAATTGCAAGACTCACACATAGAGTAGAATTTGTAAGATATTCCTTGAATACAGGTCAATTGAATAAATTGATCTTAAAAATGTTGAATTCCTTCCATAAGAGGATGAGATCCATTGATAACAGAGATCTTTGTCTTTAGAGTAATAAACAAAACCATGAAAAACAAAAAAAAAAAAAGAAAGAAAACACTAAGCATATAATTCAGTATTATACTGAATTAATACACTGCTGTGTAAGATTGATGTAATCAGTGAGGTACAGATAAATATCATGGAGAAATCAAAGAAAGAAGTGATAATTTCTTATTGGCAAAATCAAGAAAGGTTCTTTGGAGGAGGGACATTTGAGATAGATGTCCAGGAAGGGGAAGGGTTGACTGATACCAGATAAAGCAATGCATGCACAAAATCACCAGGAGAGGAAGAGTATAATGTATTAGCCATATTTTTGAGGAGTCTGAGAAAATACTGAGAATCACTTCATACAAAAGTGATTAAGGAAACTATAGAAGTTTTAGAGTAGCGTCAGAGCTGCATTTTGGAAAGATGGCCCTAGCAGTTGATGGAGTTCGAATTGTCAATGAAGTTGACTGGGGAAATGGCAATCACTGAGTTAATAGTGCCACTTCTTTAGGTAAGAAAGAGTCAGACACCTGCCCCTACACAACAACAGGTATGAACAGCTAACTGAAGCATGGTGTATGAAATCACAGTCTTTGTAGTTGGTGTACAAAATGGAAAAAGAGGTGAAGGACAGTGAAAAGATAATGACGGATATGAACCAAGCGACTTAAAGCTGAGAAAATGTAATATAATTTGACTATGTTGATAATGTGGTCCATTTCATTTGTTTGGTGTCTGCAAGTATTATTTGCAGAGCTAAAAGGATTTAAGGCTTCCTAGACTTTTCTGGAAAAGAGAAAAGTACTAGTTATCAAGTCATGGCAGGTAGTAAAGTAACAGAAAGCATGACTCCAATGAATGAATGGAGAATAGATTAATCCATCCTTGGAAATAGCCAAAAAACTATTTGCTTAAAATAATTTATGACTCAGGCAGGAATAATGAAAATGCTGATTTTGTTCATTTGGGCCTTATGTGGAAGATAATGTTGATGATGTTAAACTCCTTTTTTTTCTTTATTCAGTAGTTGACCAAACACTTGTGATTTCTATCCTTGTCTTTTTTTTTTTTTTTTTTAATGAAACCCTATATTGTCCCAGATGGCACGTTTTCCTCTCATTTGGGAAGATTAACTCAATTTTCTTGTTATAAACATGAGAAATTTGATGTGTCTAACCTAAATCTTTTCGATGAATGCTTTTATGACTACTAGAAAGCCTCCTGAGACCCGTTTGCCAGCCAGCGGTGAACTGAGAAAGACTGCTGACAGGAAGGCATTTCTCCAGAGCTTTTGGAACTCCACATTTCTGTTCTCATAGATGTAGAGCCTTTTAAGTGTCTTGGCTTCTAACAGAGACTGGGCACATTTTGTAGGAATTTTCTTCCAAGGTGCATGTTGCTTAATATTACGTACTTACTGTTACTTATATATAAATGTTCAACTCTTCATGTATGGAGCCAGCTGAAGGTTGAGAACATTTTCTTTGTGACCATTCTGAATTCAATCTCTAAAGTGCAAGTGGAAACATTAACACAGTATGATTCAGAACCTTACCATTAGGTGGTAGACAGAAAAGCCATGAATCTCATGAAGCCCATACATATATGGTGACTATATTTCCTAGTATTAAAACACTGCTTTTTTGAGGGCAAATGATATTTGACTACATACAACAGTGTAGAAAAATAAATCTATTGTATTCCTGCTGAGTATTTGTAGAACCTAGCTTCATATCTGTTCCACAGAGAAGACTCAATAAATATTTGTGGAACACCTGAATGAAGTCTTCTAACATTTTCTGGGCATTCAGACCACTATAGCCACGTGTAAAGAACACATGGCTATAGTGGTCTGATGGGCAAGAGTCATTCATTATTCCATCATTCATTCCACAATATTTACTCTTGTGCCTGGCACTGTGCTGGGGCATTCAATGGGGAGGGGAAAGACACTCTTTTTAGGAAAAACTGTGAGCAGATAAGTAAGTGCAAATGCTGTGAGTTGGGTGCTAAAGTAGGAAAAAATACAGGGTGTTCTGGGGTTACAAGAAACATATTTAGCCCAGACTTGAACTTAAGGTATAGAAGTAGGGAAGGTGTAGTAGGTGTGGTAGGGTGCTCCAAGAAGGTGAATGGTACATTGAAGGCAAGGGTAAAAATTCAGTATGACTTGGATATCATGTATAAGAGAAAAAAATGATGTTTGATGAGACTGGAGAAGGCAGGCAAAAACTTGTTTAGCTTTATTATAAATCAAGGGAAGTTATTGAAGGTTTTAAGCAGGAAAGTTATATAATTAATTTGCATTTCAGAGAGGTTGTTCTGGCTACAAGGTGAAGGACAGCTGGGTTTCTCAGAGTTGAAGAACAAAATCAGGAGCAGGTTTCAGGTAGTCATTCAGTGGCTGCAGGTTTATTATCCAGGGTACACATCTACAAAGGTTGGGAAAAGTAGCTAGTATGTGGGAGGGAGGGAACATTCTACTATAAACATTTTTGGATAGGAGTATACTTTGGTAATCAACATGAATCACTTTGCATAATAGGGGTAGGGTAGTGTCACAGAGACAGTATGGATGGATGATTTTATGTCTGGGAATTTACACAAAAATTTTTATAAGAAAGTAAAAAAAGTAAAAAGTAAAAAAAAAAAGTACCTTTTTTTTTTTTTTAAATAAGTGCTGAGGCTTAAATCCACACAAATCCAAATCTGTTTCAGGGGCCTGGGTAGAACCAAGCCCACCTTGTTCTTCTGACATGCTCAGGATAAGGTTTTTTGGAAACTAATCAGAGGACTTCAGAATAATAGGGGTTGACTATCTGGCTCTGGGCTGGTGTCCTGAACTTAACATATCTAAAAAGCATGTACTAGTCAGTGGCCATTAAATAGTTATGAACTTGTGCTGTTTAATAGTCTATGAGAATTTCTGAAGGATGATGTAGTTAGGGGTTAGAGAAAAATCAAGACTAACAGCTTAAACTGGTCAAGGAAAATGCTTGGCATAAACTACATTACAGACTGAGGTTTGGAAGCATGGATGGGGTTCAAAAGTTTCCAGCCTGTTACCCACAGTGTCTAAATCAGGTACCAAGCATTTTTTTTTTTTAGGTGAATATGGAATAATGCCCAACAAGTTGTGTTTTTAGAATAAACTTTTCATGACTCTTAAAATTTCACACCACATACTCCAAATTGAAACAGTTGAGAAATGTTGCTTCAGGACACAATTATTTTTCTCTCCTAAAAAGTGCATCAAATTCATGTCTCATAATTTCATTAAATGTGAACATTCTACCAAATCTCTCTCTCTGCATTCCAGCGAGATCATGTTTTCTGCAGGCAGTAGGTAGGCGGAAAGGCATTTGAATTCTTCTGACCACGTGGTCACTGGCAAGATTTGGGCTATGCCTATGTATCACAGGATAGTTTAACAATCAAGAAATCAGTTTTTACATTATTGCAACATTGAGTTGGTGAAAAAAATTAGCCACACATGAAAATGTCTTCCTGGCTCATATTTCCAATATTAAGTAGTAGGTGATGGCTATTATATTTCCCTGGGAAGGAGAATTCTTACTAGAATCCATCAACAAATGGTCTTAAAATTTAAAGATAAAATATATATTAAAGAGGGATTTAAGGAGGGGAATTAATAAGTTTTAAGACATCTAAAATATTCTCTAATTTTTATCTTTCACTGTCTGATGTTATTTCCTCTGAAAGCAAACTCCTTATTATCTATATGCAATTCTGTTTCTGATTATTTAGTTGCTTCAGGGTTTATCTGTTTTCACTTTATTTGATGCCTGCTTTGTTGAGATTAAAGCTTGGAGTCTCTTAAACTTTAGGCTGCCAGATAACATGATCAAAAGTGCACTTTACACTGTTTCCCATTTTAGGTGGCCTTCTAGTTCACTTGTCATCACCACCATTCCAGTGCCTGCATCCCCAGTGATAATAATGTCTGCCATTAACTACACCATTGTCCTCCTAGGGCTGTGTTAATAGTCTTCAGTCATGATCTTGTCTAACCGTCAAAGAAGTCTTGAAATATGAAGACAATTTTTCTCATTTAGAAACAGGAAACTTGGAACTTGGAGAGCATAAATAACTTTCCCAACATCACACAGCAGGTAAACCGAAATGATGAGAAGGAGTTCTATAGGACAAAAAAGCCCATGCTTTGAAAGGCCATATGTTATATGCTCCCCTTCCTGTGTGCATCTCCTGCTCTTGAGACCACTGGCTAAGGTATTTCTTTACATGTATTTGATCTGAGGACCTCATTGAATATTAGAAAGTATTTCTGCACATGAATCAAATCTCATTCCCAGTATTCTTTCTACCCTTGGTAACCATATAGGAAAACTCTGCATTGTGATAGTGCTTCAAGTCTTTGAGAACTGTGAACATTGATGTCTCGGACCTTTGACCTCAAGTCACCCAGCTTTTTCTTAGCCGTTAGCCCCTTTGTGTTAAGTATCTATATATGACTCCTCTTGCATGCAGAGTATGGCCAAAGTAGCCTATCAGGAAAGGTTGCAAAGAGATATTTGCCTTCTGAAAATACTGGAAAAGGTAAGAATTGTACTATTAAATAAATAGAAAATCAGTGTACTCCCCCCACCCTTTTTACCCCACACTGTTTTACATACACACATAAATGGTGCCCATTAAATTGTTTTGGGAAATGGAAGCAGAGTGGCTCTGAGCAAGGAAGGCCTTTCATCCTGTTGTCATCCCAGTTGGGTACCAATACATATATGCTCTTCTTCCAGTAAGGTGCCTAGAATTTATGTGATATGACAAGTGCAGAGTAGCAATGACAAATCGTTCTCCATTTATTCTATTTCTGTGAATGCATCCTAAAGTTAAGTTTGCAGAATTGGCGGGCACTTTCTGCTGATTTGAATCATATTCTTGTATTCTCATGTATTGCAAATTGGTCAAATATGTGTTTTAAATTCAGGTTCAGTGTCATTATAGTGGAAAGTGATTACCTTTTTATTTTATTTTATTTTTTTAACAACATAAAATTTGTGATGTTTGACATCAAAAGTATCAGACATATAAGGAAGGAGAAAAATAGGATACGTAGCAGAGATATAGTCTATCAGACCATAGAAACACAAATGATTATTAGCAGAAGAGAAAGTTGTGGTTTTTTTTAAAGATTTTATGTATTTATTTGATAGAGAGAGACAGAGCAGGAACACAAGCAGGGGGAATGGGAGAGGGAAAGCAGGCTTCCTGCCGAGCAGGAAGCCCATTGTGGGGCTCCATCCTAGGACCACTGGATCATGACCTGAGCCGAAGTCAGATGCCTAACAACTGAGCCATCAGGAGCCCCATGAAAAAAAAAGTTTAAAAAGTTATGATAAACATGTTCAAATATTTCAGGGAAAACATGTACATAATGAGGATTTTTTAAATAGCCGAAACAGGGGGCGCCTGGGTGGCTCAGTCTGTTAAGCCTCTGACTTTGGCTCTGGTCATGATCTCAGGGTCCTGGGATCGAGCCCCATGTCTGGCTCCCTGCTCAGCGGGAAGTCTGCTGCTTCTCCCTCTGCTCCTCCTCCTGCTCATTCTTTCTCTCTCTCAAATACATAAATCTTAAAAATAAATAAATAAATAAATAGCCGAAACAGTTTTCTAGAGATAAAAATGCAATATCTGAAATATGTATTTCACTAAAGAGTAAGTACTGAATTAGAGATACAACAATAAAAACTATGAAATAATATTGCAGAAATAAAGCAAATAGATGATATATGGGTAGATAGATAGATAGATAGATACGATGCGAGAGAGCTAGGTTCTTGTCCCGCGGAGTGGAAGAATGAATCTCGCGGACAACGGAGAATGAATAAAACGATAGAAGTTTATTACGTGAAGATACAGAAAAAGCTCTCACGGATGAAAGGGGACCCCATAAGGTTGCCAGTGAGGGCCTTTAGGGTTGGTCTCTTATAGAAAGCTAACCAGGGTACTTAAATCCTTTTAAACATTTCTATTGATATCACCATTGAGCTTACTTCTTTTTAGGGTCTGGTTAGTTATTCCTTGCTGGCCATAGGAGATTATCATAAAAAGTCACCCACCCCACCTGTCTAGGGCAGGATCTTTTTAAATTTTGTATCTTTTTTTTTTTTCAAGATTTTAGATTTTCAGAAAGTTCTGTATAAGTTTCTTCCCATGTTATTTGTAATATCTTAGTTAATAAAGCCACTTAGATTTCCCATGATGTCTAAATAAGCACTGTGAATACCATGTTATTTCTGTGTTCATATCCAGATAACCACTGAATACATGCTCTTTTCTCCTGAAATTGTCACTCTCAGACTGAATGATGTTCGTATATTTGTATAGCAACACAAACAATGATGTCTCTCTTTCTCTCTTTCTCCCCAATAATTCTGTCTTCCTTGAATACACATTACAAATATCCTCATGGAGTTTAACATCTAGCATCTGTGACCATGAGGCATATTCAGGACAAAATGTTATTTTTAATTTTTATTTAAACTTCAGTCAATAACAGACCAGAGTATAGAAGAAGGACACTGATATAAGAGCTTATATGTGAAAATTAATAGATGTTAACTATCAGAAATGTGCCCTTCTTCTTAAGCATTCCACGTGGTGTGGCAGGGGTGAGTAGGAATAGGAGAGGAGATGGGAGGCCCAAAGTTCTCTGCAATCAAAATGCCTCTCCACCAAGAAGACTTTAGATAATTATTTCTAATCAGAAGAGAACAGAACTACTTTGTAAGCACACATTTAAGATCCCCAGTCTTAACATTGATTTGATAGGTCCAGGATTGTGCTAAGCATCTATCTTCTTGAAAGTTCCCCAGAAGATCCTGGAGTAATTTCCCAGGTGATAAATTTCTTCAGTCATGGTTTAGGACACAAAACTGAACTGAGGAAAATATTACGTGGCTTAAATATCCACTTGTTTGTCAAGAGACTATACATTGAACAAATTAATGGGTTAACCCAAAGGAAAAATTATCCCAGTGGTAATTCTACACTATCACAAAATTTCACTTGAAATTATTCCACACCTGGTTTCACAAAATATCATGTGGGCCCTCTGGGTCTGCAACATGAAATCATGCTCACTTGGGAATATACTTGATTGGCTAAGGGAACTTTAAAAGAAGCAAACTTTTAAGTAGCACATGATTCTTCTGGAGCTTTTTAATATTGTAATATGTAATAATGTATTACATACATTGTGTATATGTATAATTTGTTATATAATAATGTATTTATGTGATGTATTACAGTTGGCAATTATTCATTTATTTGTTTGGTAGTGTTTTTTGTTATCTGTCTTTTCTCTAAACTTTAAGATAAAGTCCATGTTTGCCCAACTGACTGTTGAATTCACAGTACCCAATGCCTCCCAATGAATATTCATTTACTGGCTGTCTAGATGAATGCATTACCTGGGGTCCTATTGGTTAATCTGAAAATATGTGTTTCTTGCATTTTCCATTGTTGAAGACAAAGCAGCAGCCCATGTGTGGTAAGTCTGCTATAGGAGGTTTGGGGCAAATGTGGCTCCAGGAACACTTTCCTGCCACCATCCATGGGTATTAGGAAGGAAGATGCCACATCCATGTGAATGTAATTATGAAAATGATACCTTACGTAAGAATTCATAAACTGTAGGTCCATCAACCATTCTAATTAGTGGGCATATTTAATTTGCTCCGCATGGTATTGAACTGTACAGAATTTTACATTTGTAAAAATCATTTGTCAAATGTTAAAGTTGATACATTTTACATATACATCTGTATTTCCAGATTATCCTCAAGAGGGGAAAGTTCTAGAGCCATTAAGCCCACTTCCTACTTGTCAGCAATTGGTTAGAGAGGAGTAGCCTCTTTGGGTGGGGCAGATTTGTTCATTTCTGAGTCTGTTTTTTCCCCATGTAACTGTCCTCTGGACATGTAACTTTGCCATCTTACAATCAATACTACTTTATTCATTTTCCTTACTAGACCGTCCCCCCAACACAGTCATTTGAATACGACTATATTTATACAGAGCTCTACTATTTCCAAAGCACTTAAATCAAGTACAATTTCACAGTGCAGATTTAGCCATACATAGATTTAAAGCACTGGAACTTTCTTTCCTAAATGCCAGTCGTATTTAAGTACTCTTACTTCAAATTCTGAATGTATTATCTTTTATCCATACCCTCATTAATTTATATATTAAGGTTTCAAGGATACGAAGCACTTCTTCAGTTAGGAGTTTCTTGCAGTAACCCAGATAACAAATTAAGTTGGCTTTGACTGAGGTGATAGCAATAACAGTGATGAGCAGTTGGTTGTATTCTGAATGTACAGTATTTTGAAGTGAAGAGCAACAAGAATTGCTGATGGAACAGATTAAGATTATGAAGCAAAGAAAGAGTAAAGATGTCCACTTAGATTTTTGGCCTGAGCAACTACAACAGCAGTTGGTAAATTTCTTCGGTAAAGGATCAAGTAGTAAATATGGCATATGTTGCAACCACTCAGCTCTGCTTTTATAGCACAAGAGCAGCAGTAGACAATGTAACAATGTAACAGGACAGATTTGGTGATCCCTGAATGAGAAGATGGGCAATGCCATTTACTGGTAGAAGGAACACTACAGGAGTAGCTGGTGAGGGACTAGGAAGTGGTGTGGGGTTGTGACTCTCTGGAGCTCAGTTTATGGTATGCTGAGTAGAGACTTAAAGTAGTAAGGTGGTTAAAGTAGTCTGGAATTCGACTGCTGGACATAAAATGTGGAACCATACCACCAGCATATAAATGGTATTTCAATCTGTGAGATTGGATGAGATTTCTTAAGCCTTGAATATAGATGAACCAAAGGGGGAGAAAAAGAGAAATAGATGTGGCCTGAGTCCTGAGAACCCTCCAGCACACAGAGATTGGAGAAATGAGGAGGAGTCAGCATGCATAAGGAGAAGCAGTCACCAGAAGAAATCAAGGCAAGTGTAGGGTCCTGAAACCAAGAGATGGGGTGTGTCCAGGAAGAGTAGGTGGTCAGGCATTCCAAACACTGCCACTAGAACAAATAAAATGGTGACCAAAAAATGACCACTGATGACATTGATAAGAGCAGCTTGGGTGCAGTGGAGGTGGGGTGGGAGTGTGCAGGTGTGGACTCAGGAGAGAAGGGAGGAGGAGAAACTGGGAATTCTCAGTTAAGACAACTCTCAGGGAATTTTATTGCAAGAGAAAGGAGAGGATGATGGATTGATTGGAAGATGAAAAGGGGTCAAGAGAGGCCTTTTTTAGTTTCTTGTTAATAAATTTATGTCATTGGCAATGATCCTTTCTAAAAAAAAAAAAGAGTCCACTTTACATCATCTCTTTATAGAAATTTTCCTCTCCCACCTACCTAAAAGGTAGTTCTCATTTTACCTGAGGGAAGTCTTCATTATCATCTTTTAAGCATTTTTTTAAAAGATTTTATTTATGTATTTGAGAGAGAGAGAGATCACAAGTAGGCAGAGAAAGGGGGGTGGGAGCAGGCTCCCCACTGAGCAGAGAGCCCGATGCGGGGCTCGATCCCAGGATACTGGGATCATGACCCGAGCCAAAGGCAGAGGCCTTAACCCACTGAGCCACCCAAGCTATCTTCTTTTAAGCATTAAAAAAAAAAAAAAAAAAAAAAAAAAAAAAGCTTCAGACCTTACTTTGGTATTTTGTAATGTAATGTGTTCCCATATTTTGTAGTTATTTTTGAGGGTTGAGGGAATTTTTTTTTTTTTTTAAAGATTTTATTTATTTGACAGAGAGATCACAAGTAGAGAGAGAGAGAGAGAGAGAGAGGAGGAAGCAGGCTCCCTGCCTGGCAGAGAGCCCGATGCGGGACTCGATCCCAGGACCCTGAGATCATGACCTGAGCTAAAGGCAGAGGCTTAACCCACTGAGCCACCCAGGCAGCCCGAGGGAATTTTTTTTAATCAAGTTCCTCTAACTACCTACTTCTATAAAGTAGAATCAGTTTCATTAGTTTAATGCCCAGAATTTGCCATAAGAAGGCATTTTCTCTTTTTCTGCCCCACCCCACCAGACCTCAACCCATCCCTCTCTAGTCTTACCAAAGCTCATTTCTACCCTCCTGCCTGGTTTAACACTGGGTCTCTATATTCCACTTTCAGTGTCCTTTATGGGCCATTTCACAACCATTTCTACCTAACAGGGAAAAACCAACCAATTTCAAATCAGAACCACAATCATGCATGTGAAGCTTTTTAAAAGCTTTTGGCTGCCCTCAGAGGAAATAATTTTATCATCACTTAACTTCTTTGTAATGGTTCTTTCTCACTTTCATAAGCCAGTACCCATTTTCCAATTTGACTAACCTAGGAAAAGATCAAACAGTCTTAGATAAGTTATTTCTTTAAAACCTCAAAGCATGTCTGTCTAAATTAACTTTACATTTTTTCAAAATATACAAGAAATGGCAACATAACTATGGGACATGCCAAACTCTCTCCAATGGCATTGTCACCATGGTATCTATGACAATAACCAATTTAGAAATGTGTCTCTGAAAATTCAAGTGTGACATTTTTATTTTTAGCATTTTATGTCTTCAAAGATAGTATCCATGAGCAGAATAGATTTTTTCAAGAGGCCAAAATTAATATTCCTGGTTCTTCCTTAATTTAGCCACAATTCATTAATCTTTTGTCCTATTTATAAATCTAGGATTCTGACAGATACATTTATTTAATATTTATTACCAGCAGATTTAATTAATTAAATTTCCTAAGCTGCATGTATACATTTAATTTATCTGGGTTTTAAAAGTATTTCAATTAATTTATTGAAAATAATTTTCATACATTTAAGTATCTTTTTAAAAAAATATTTATTTATTTGAGAGAGAGAGAAAGATAGGGAGAAACAGCATGAGCAGGGTGGGGGGCAGGAAAAGAGGGAAAAGCAGGCTTCCTGCTGAGTAGGGAGCCTGACAGGAGGAAGACATTCAACCAACTGAGCCACCCAGGTTCCCCTTAAAGGATCTTAAAAGTCTAAGAAATATAGTGACTCTTCAGTTTTAAATTGTGCAGTACTATTTTAAAAATTTAAGATTTTTCTTGTATTTTTCAACTTAAAATCACAAGTTAAATAATTACTCACTGATATACTTACGTTGAAATTACAAGGCTAACCTGTTGCTTTAATAGGCACATTTTCTTAACCATTACAGATTTTTAATATCAAGTCACACAGGTTCCTTAGCCAGAAATTCTTTCCTAATACCTCAAATTTGATTCTTTCAAACATTCCTACATTTAAATCTTATGTGTGGAATTAAAAGATCTTACCCATTTTTTAAAAAGCACTATTTCATTTCAAACAATGTCAAAGATGTGAGGATGTATTCCCCAGTAATTTTTAGGGATGCCTTGTAGTCTGAGTACACTTCTTGTCCAAGATGTTGACTGGGATGGGTACTTCAGATGTCAATGTGCTTCACGATTCTGGCTGTCACTGTGTTGTGGATACCAAAACTCACGGATGGCTGGCAAAACAACCTTATCCCTGGCTGGATCATATCACTATTCAATTCTTCTGTCTGCTTATGAAAGTCAGCAAACTTCTCCCATACTGCAACATTCTTTGATTTGATTTGGTATTTCTTTGGCTCAAGTTCTAAAGACTTCTAAACTTGATGAGAATCTACATTCTTTTCATACCCCTCCTATTTCTTGGATCCACAACTCTTGCAGATATTTAAATGACATCAGTTTGAATTTGGGATATCTCTCAGGGCTTAGTCCAACTATGTGGTTGCCACAGACAAGATGCTGACTTTTATTTACAAGTAGAATAGTTCATGATGAATATTTTAGTACAAAGGTAAATCAGTCCTTTTATAAGCCAACCAACTAAATGGCTCTAACAACAAAGATAGGAAGAAAATCATTTGGAGCAATAGGACACACCTCACACTGTTTTAAGCCATCTTTACTTTGTGAAGTAATTTAATCATAATATCTAAGTTCTAGTGTGTCCTGTAAATGTTTTTGGGTACCCATGCATAATATTCTTTTTTAAAAAGATTTTATTCATTTATTTCTCCAACAGAGAGATAGAGAGAGAGCATAAGTAGGCAGAGCAGCAGGCAGAGGTAGAGGGAAAAGCAGGCTCTCCGCTGAGCAGGGAGCGCGATGTGGGGCTCATTCCCAAAACCCTGGGATTATAACCTGAGCCAAAGACAGATGCTTAACCGACTGAGCCACCCAGGTGCCTCCATGCATAATATTCTTAATTTTTGCCTCACTTTTAGGAGGCAAGATCAAATTTTAAGTGTTTACAACTTAATTTATTGTGAACTCATCTTACCTATTTAGAAGGGCAAAACCCAAAAATACAGGATGTTCAACCTGTTTGAATAAAATCTAAGTATCAGATATCTAGTTTTTCCAACAAAAGGTAACAAATAGTATGTTACATATTTACTAGGCATTCCATAGAATGCACATGTGTGCCCTTTTCTGTTGCTATATTTGTAGGATCCAATATTAAAATTATTTCTAATTGCCTGGGTGGCTGAGTCAGTTTGGTGTCTGCCTTAGGCTCTGGTCATGATCCCTAGGTGCTGGGATCAAGTCCCACATTGGTCTCCCTGCTTTGCTGTTCTCTCTCTCTGTCTTTCTGTCAAATAAATAAATAAAATCTTTTAAAAAATAAAATAATTTCAAAAAAATGCTGCACATACTTAGAAAAATTCAGCAGATATATTACCCATCAAGCATCCAGAAATGTATATGCTAAGTTAAATGCTTAAGCAATTTACATCTTCATTTCCTGAATTTCATAAGCTGTAAGAATTCTTTCACATGGTTGCACTTGGCCACATTCACTACAATTTAGAGATTCTGGATAGGAAAAAGAAGATCACACTGGACCACTCCCTATAGCCACAATTTTTTGTTGAAATCTCCTACTCTTATTAAATAAAGTTATTGTTGCTTGCTATTTTCAAACCTCAAAGACCTCTCATCATATTAATAAATTTAAATACCACTGGATCTTAAGGGGATAAATAATATACCCATTTTCTCCAGGAAGTTGTAACCCAGGAAGAAAGACAGATAGCAAACATAGATCTTAACTTCATCAGTTGACGTGATTGATGTAATTCCTAAATTTCAGAGCTCCCTACTCAAGCTGGATCTTCCCCTCTATAGAATGCGTGTGAGTCTTATTTGAGGACAAAGAGGCAAGAAAAAGTATAGCCCCTTTGACTTCTCCTGCAGTGGGTATCAAAGGACAATGGACCATGTCTCCCCAGGGGAGTCAAAATGACCAGCTCTTTGAGGGGTGGTGGGATCAAAGCCATGCCTATCAGTCTCTCTAGCATCTTCCTTCAGGAACATGGAGACAGGCAGAAATCCCTCCCATCAGTTCCTTAAAAGTAAACATGGAGAGAGAAGAAAGTGATTATCCTTTCTCCTCCATAACCATCTTCCCCAAAATTTTTATTGTAATATTGATACATAGAAACTCATGCCTAAAAATGTAGGCATCAGTAATGCTAAATACATTGTCTTCTTAATCAAAATCTCTTATCATGGTTAATAAGGTTTGTACATGTAAGATATTTTTTGGGAATGAACTTTGTGGTTCATCTATTTTTTTCCCCCCGATAGTGACCAACATTTTAATAAAGTAAAAATGCTTTTAGCCATACATAAAGGATTCATCTGTATATCCAAACTGATGTTTTGAGTGGAAATATTTCAGATAAATACAGATTGAGATCTAAATACAACTCTATATCAATCTATCCATCTATATCTTATATATGTATGACAAATGGTTTGTCTTTTTGACATATAAAATATGAAGTTTATTTTTTTTAAAGATTTTTTAATTTATCTATTTGACAGAGAGAGACACATTGAGAGAGGAAACAGAAGGAGAGGGAGTGGGAGAGGGAGAAGCAGGCTTCCTGCCGAGCAGGGAACCCGATGCAGGGCTGGATCCCGGGACCCTGGGATCATGACCCGAGCCAAAGACAGACGCTTAATGACTGAGCCACCCAGGTGCCCCTAAAATATTAAGTTTTAAAATATATGAATGAGTATAAAGATAGACTTATACAAGCTAAATTACTTCTAAATTCTTAACAGCTTTAAATATTGTTAATTATTTTGAAAAGAATCTGGTTTTATCCTCTCTGTGGAATGGAAAGGACTAGAATTGAGCAAGTTGTAGACCAATATAACATATATCTTACTGGCTTTGATGCTGGTGCCGCTCAGGTAATATTAAATCATGAGAAGTGGAGAGAAAAGGTACCCTAGAAATGACCTCATCCAATCTTATTTTACAGATGAGGTAAGTGGGAGAAAATAATTGACATATCTTCAGTCATAGTCGATCTTAGTAGCATAATTAGGGTTAGAACATGAGATTTTTATTTTCAGGTCAGTGTTATCTGTGCCATGCTGTGCTTATATTTTAGGATAAGATTATAAGAAAGTGTTCTTAGCAGTTCTTGATCTGAGTATACATTGTAGTTCAATATGTAAATAATACTTAGATGCATTTTTCCCCAAGTGTTTACAATTAATTAAGAGCCCATCAGGGGACATAATTTTTTGATGCCATGCCATCTGGAATTCCTTTGTGAATTAATTATGCTATTTTGTATTTCAGTGAACTGTAATCCATATTTCATTGAGAAAACTTCAAAAGAATAAATAGTAGATAAATCCACTATCAGCCAAACAAATACTTTTTTATAAAGACTTTATTTATGTGTTTGTTTGTTTGTTTATTTATTTATTTACTTATGAGAGAAGGATAGAAAGAGAGTGGGGAAGAAGGGGAGAGCAGGAGAGAGAGAGAAACAAGCAGACTCCCCATTGAGTGTGGAGCCTGACTTGGAGTTTGATCTCAAGACCCTGAGATCGTGACCTGAGCTGAAATCAAGAGTCCTATGTTCAAATGACTGAGCTACCTAGACACACCAATGTTTTTAAAAGTTAATTCAAGTCCTTAGATATTGTGACTTTAATTATAAATTTATTTCGTACTGTTGATAAACTTTGCCCAAATTTTTACAGATAAGATAAAGGAGGAGTTTGAAATAATAATTCCTAAAACTTATGTCTGACCTAAGTAACTGTGAAAACTGTAGTACAAAATCTCTTATGATAGAGTGTTTTCAATTTTTGATACTGTATATAACATTGATTGCTCACTGACTAAAATGGCATTATGTAATGTTTTGCCACATTTAATTTAATCCTCAAAATTGGAAGATGATATTCTGGGTAACTAAGAAAAGTGTGTCTTGTTATAGCTCCTTAAGATGTGGCCATTGTCACTATAGAATTGCTCCAGATTCTTTCTAAATACTTTTCATTTTATACAAACCTTATGTTTACCTTAATGTAATTCTAGATAAGTATATGTAAGATGACATTGCTTTCCTAATTTAAAACAACTTCGGAGTAACTAACAAATTTCTGTTGAAGGTGGCCTCATGGGATGAAAGTATCTCTGGAAAAGTTCATCTATTATTTTGATTTTTGCCTGTTTTATTTCAAAGTCACTAAAATAAGTTCTCTTCCCTTAAATACATTGTTATCTTAACTAAATATATGTATCCCATCACCCTTGTGGAAAATTAAGCCTCTCAGTGTCCCTAGTCAAGCAGTCTCATGAGTTTCTTGAAAGCTTATAACTCAAAGTGAACTCATGACCATCAAGCCTAATGTAGGTGGGTCTTACTTAACTCCATACAACCTGGTGAAGGAGAAAGTCATCAAAGAATGATAAAATAAGGGAGACTATGAAAAACAGAAAAATAATTATCAGTAGAAGAACATCTATACACTTTCCTATGGGGAGCTCCATGTGAATTTGAGTAATATTCAATTTATAAAATTGACATTTATTTTTTTTGTAAGTTCTTACCTTCTAACATATGCTACTATCTAGTCAAAATTCAGACAAATTTTTTTCAGAGAGTTAGAATAATATTTAAATATTTAAATAACTTAGGAAATAATGTCATGATACAAACTATCAACTTCAATTAAAACCATTCCGCAGAGAAGAAAAATATTTTACTAAATTATATTTTTACTAGGGAGAATGTTTGAATGCATTTTTTGTATATTGATTTATAAGAATTATAAATATTATCTATTTTGTGTTTTTGTGCCTAGAAGCATCTTATAAAATAGATTACCATGTTAGGTTGATTTATAATTGGCAGGTCCACAAATTCTTGCTTTCATTTCCCCATACAGCTTTAGAAATGAAAATATCAATCTATATGGTAACTAATATAAATATCTATTAAATCTAAGGCTCATTCAAATTTTGTCCCAAAGTTTTTTATAATGTATAATAAATATTATAATATATAATGTATATTATATAATAAATATAATGTATAATAAATAAAATAATGTATAATAAATAAATAAATAACCCTAATAAATAAATAAATAAATAAAAGTTATTATACATCAATAACACCCTTATCAATTTAAACAACTTCCTTTTTTGAGAACAATTACTATTTTTCTTAATTTATTAATTGAATTATAATATGCTATATTTTCATAGAAGTCCTATGTGGCATAGTTCAAATTATTCTTGATCATAATTTGTTTCTAGTTCATACACACTAAAACTTAGTTCTCATATTATTATTACTACCAAAGATTCAAATGTTGTAAAATATGAAGGCTCCTTGGGAATCGTTACACAACAATATAGTTTGACCTTTAAAAATTGTGGTATAATGTTAGACATTATTAATTTTGGTAGATCAGTTTGAATAAATAATTTGATGATATTAGTTTTTAAGATACATTAATAACATCACTCCTCATTGTTATGAAGATGACCTCTAGGAAATTCAGTTGACTCAGGTGGATTAAAAATTCAGTTGTCGGTATGATGTGTCCCCAAGCTACATCTAGGTGGACGTGGTATTTTTGTTAGCCTCTCCGTTACTAAAACTGATCTTTGGACTTCAGATTTGGATGACACTGTAAGAACAGTAATGTTTTCTGTGATATAATCATATTACATTATAGAACCTTTAATATCAATGGTCTGAATTTGCTTTCTTTAGTGAGAATAGTCTAAGAAACCAGAATTGAAAAAACTTTAGTAAACAGTAGTACCATTTCTTCCTCTTAACTTTTGTCAGTTACTGGCCAAACTGGTAAAGCTCAAGGTTTTTTCCCCTTCACAGGTTTGGGATGAAAATCTTGCAAAATCTGCGGAGGCGTGGGCAGCTACTTGCATCTGGGACCATGGACCTTCTTATTTACTGAGATTTTTGGGCCAAAACCTTTCTGTACGAACTGGAAGGTAGGAAGCAGTTTCACTGATACTGTTTATCCACACATTTTATTACTTAGGGACCCCAAGGGGGAATGATACCACCTTCAAGTAATATCAGCAAATACTTATTTAGTGCTCACTATGTGTCAGGCAATGATGCTTGGCCTGGGACTGTTTCAGATGTCTTCAAGGATTATTTAATTGGTTAAAAGGTCCTAATAAGACCAGTTTCCCCTTTCACCCTTGGAACACCCTCTCTTAGCCTGTATTCTTTGCTTACGTCATAGAATCTTTGAAAGGATTAGGCATATGTTATAGCCTATACCCTGACTCTCCCACCTCAGGAAAATTATTTCAGTGTGGCAGAAACCATTCTTGTGTCTATGAAACTTTCTCGTGGTTGCATATATCTATACTCATATATGTCTGTGCAACTATGGGAAAGTCTGTTCCCAGTGATAGGATAACTTTTCCACCACCAAGGAATGTCATCATCCAAGATTCCAAAGACCCGTTTTCTTCTATATAAAGGAGAAAAATCAGGTGTGCTATTACTAAAAGTGAATCAAGTTTAAGGGAAAAAACACATTTAGTTCTAGTATCACAACTACAAATTATTTATCTAATTTTTAATTGTATATATAATTCTGGTGGAGAAATTTTTAACAATATAAAACAAGATAAAGATGAAGATTCCTGAAATTTGCATTTTTCTTTTTGAAACAACCAGACATATACTTAAACGAATATAGGCTCACTTGCTTTAGTCCTAGGCATTTTTCAAGCTTGGCCCTACTTGGAGGAATAGGTGATAGTGGTTAATTGTGAGGTACGGATTTGCTACTGAGTCATCATGAATAATCTGCAAAAAGAACTATTAACTTACAACTTAACATGAGTCCACTATAAATTATGACTGCTATACTCTAAGTTCTCTCTCTCTCTCTCTTTTTTTTTTTTCTTGGTATCTAGATATCGCTCTATTCTCCAGTTGGTCAAGCCATGGTATGATGAGGTGAAAGATTATGCTTTTCCATATCCTCAGGATTGCAACCCCAGATGTCCTATGAGATGTTTTGGCCCCATGTGCACACATTATACACAGGTTATTTCAATTGTCTTGTTAATTTTTGATTCATAGTTTCAAAAATGCTCTTATTCTTTTGGGGAATATGCATTTTCTTAGCTTTAACTTCAATAATGATGTATTGGTTTATTTTTGCAGATGGTTTGGGCCACCTCCAATCGGGTAGGATGTGCAATTCATACTTGTCAAAACATGAATGTCTGGGGAGCTGTGTGGCGACGTGCAGTTTACCTGGTATGCAATTATGCCCCAAAGTAAGTACTAGGCTGGCTTCTACTTCTTGGAACTTTTAATGATATTAAATATCTCCAGTCTGCTAGTTATTTTAATGTGAATAAGATTTAATTATAATAGCCTCTAATCCTCAAATCTCCAGTGACCTTATATACCTGAAAAATAATGAAATGAACAGTTATTTTTCACAGATAGGTATTTCCAGCTAAAATTGTGGGCAAAACAATTTGAGATACGGAAATTCACTAAATTCCCTTCACCCATTTTTGGTCATAATAATTGTTAAATAAATACTGTACTTTCAGGCTTTTGACTGTTCTATAAAAAGAAAAAGAGAAGAATCTTTTAGGGAATTTATCAATATTGCACTATTCCCAGCTATCAGTACTAGAATGTTGGCTTATTTTTTTCACTGGGAAAGCAAAACAGAGTCCTTCTTCCTTTAAGAATAAAACTAAAAATTGTAGTTTACTAATTTTATAGATGGCTAAGGAGTCATTCACTGCCAGGAGGGAAAATTTAAATGCTGTGACTTCTTTTTAAATTAAAGCTTTGCCATGATTTAAGTTTCAGTATTGAAAATTTAGAATTTTCTCATTGGGGGTGCCTGGGAGACTCAGCTGAGTTAGAGTCCCCCTCTTGATTTCAGGTCAGGTCATGGTCTCAGGGTGGGACTCCACACAGCATGGAGTCTGCTTGAGATTAGCTCTGTCCCTCTACCTCTGCCCCTCCCCCTCTCCTGTATGCATGTGTGCACACTCTCTCTGTCTCTATCTCAAATAAATAAATCTAAGAAAAATAAAACAATTTTTTCATTAGTTATATTTTATGGCATACATAAAAGTGTATTGTGAAAATTGATCAAAGATTATAAAATATAGCCATATTTATAAATATTCTTTATAAGATGAGCATAAATAAGCATTTGTTAACATTTGATAAAATGCCTTCCTGATAACAATAACTCTTGAGACGATAAAACGTTCCAATATTTATACATGAGTCTGTTCCCATTTGGAGTAAATAGCAAAATGTGCAAAAGGATTTATGACACTCTTGGTGTCTTCCAAAGTAAGTCCCAAACAAAGATTTTCTCCAGCTTTGCCAATATGGGGAGGGAATGAGAAAATGTTTCACAAATAACTGCATTACTCATTTATATGGTAAAATGCCAGTGGCAGTGTTTTTGCAAAGTTAGAAAAATAGCGATTTTCCCCATGGTGCCCCTTCATAATTATTGGAATAATTAGGTTTGGAAAGTGGAATGTGTTTGCATTACAAAAAACATTGAAACTGTGCATTTGCTTGATATTTTCAGTTTCATACTTTATATTTTCCTATTAAGACTTTACCCTTCTTCTTGACATAAATAGGCCAAGTAGTACTTAAATGGTGAAAGAGATTTTTATTTCATTTGTTTAGCTGTTTTGTTTTTAAACATTGATTCGACTTTTCTAATATTATTATTGATGGGATATCGGATTATTTTCAATGAGAGATTAAGATATTGTGTTAAAACGCTTAATTTGTTGTAAAAAAGAACCATTATTTTGAAACCTAGGCAATGAAAAAAGTTTTGAAATCTTGACTGTTATTTGAGTGTGAATTTTTCAATGCCAATATAAAGTTATCTCAAGTCTGTTTTTTAGGGGGAAAAAAGAGAGAGGTGGAGGGAGGGAGGGAGGGAGAGAGGGAAGGGAATTTTAATTAGATGGAATAGAACAAAAAATGGAAGGATAAATAATATAAGTTCATTGGTTGACAGATTTACTTCTGAATGTAATTGTCCTCTATTCAGTAAAAATCTGTGATTTATGTAAAAGTTTGTAACGTAATATGTAATACTTTTGACGCATAATAAAATGTATTTCTAAGCTTATGTTACCAAAAATATGTGCTGTGTAATTTCAAAAAGTTATGTAGAATAAATAGAAAAATATGAAATTAAAAGAGCATAGGCTGGCCCCTATGCACTTATGGGCTTTGGATAAAGATATAGATGGAAATAAGATTATTAATATAGAATAGGAGAGATTAGGATAAAGGAGTGATTTACACTCAGAAAGGGCCTCCTCGAGTGTTTTGGAGTAAGCATGTGTCATTATCCAAATTATACTCAAGGAATCTTATCTAGAGGGCAGAGTATAGAATAAACTGAATGGAGGTGGGTGCTCTTGGAATCTGATGACATTTTGTTATATGAATCGCTAATCAGCATGTATTTCATTTTTATAGGTAACTTTTCCTCCATAAATATTTTGTAGATCAAAGCCTTAATTTTTATAAAGATTTTATTTATGTGTGTATTTATTTATTTGAGGGACAGAAAGTGAGTGTGGGAGAGCAGAAGCAGCAGGAGGGGCAGGTGGAGGGAGAGGGATGAGCAGGGAGCCAGATGCAGGACTCAGTCCCAGGACCCTGGGATCATGACCTGAGCCAAAGGCAGAGGCTTCACCCACTGAGCCACTCAGGCATCCCAAATCCTGAATTTTTAACTGACTGATTTCAGCAGATATTTTATGTAGATTCACTTTAAGAGTCACTGTTTGGGCTTCTTCAGGTTGTAAAGAAGATGAGAACCACCTGTTTCACATTTTAGCCTCTTTCTTACAGTTGTCTTATCTTCAACCCTGACTTTTTTACTACTGACAACCAAATTTCCTCCTGACCATTCCATTTCCTTCAAAATGCGGCTATGTTGGGGCGCCTGGGTGGCTCAGTGGGTTAAAGCCTCTGCCTTCGGCTCAGGTCATGATCCCAGGGTCCTGGGATCGAGCCCCGCATCGGGCTCTCTGCTCAGCAGGGAGCCTGCTTCCTCCCCTCTCTCTCTGCCTGCCTCTCTGCCTACTTGTGATCTCTGTCTGTCAAATAAATTAAAAAAAAATGCGGCTATGTTGCTCTTTTTAGGGCTAATCACCATGCTATTGAAAATACATCTATTACCTCCTCCCTCATAATTGAACAGTAAGACATTGTAGCTATTTCCGACTATTATAAGTGATGAATTTGATGTATTATTATGATCATGGCCATCAATACAGATGAAAAGATTGACAACACAGTGTTTAACATTATCAAAAAACAAATAGTATTACTAAAAACAAAAAGTTTTTGAGTTTACACATAGGTAAAGGTTTTGAAATCACCTTTAATTGCTTCCCTGAGCCCTTAATCTCTTATCATGACAAATTCTTGCTCATCTCATCATTTCTAAGCCTCCCAGAAAATAGTAAGTGCATGTATATATTACCATCCTTAGCATTGGCAGGAGTTTAGAAATGGGAGTGTGTCCTGCCAACGTGCTCTAGAAGGCAGTTACAGGGCAGAGACAGATGTGGTGACTGAATGAGCATTGAGCCTGGCATCAGATGCCTAATTATGTCATCATTCATTGTAGTGCCTCACGTCTTATCTGTAAATTAAGATAATACTAAGTGTTGCAGAGAGAAATATTTAAGAAGTAAGATATATAGAAAAATAAGTTACTGTATAAATAAGAAATGGAGGGATGCCTGGGTGGCTCAGTGGGTTAAGCATCTACCTTGGGCTCAGGGCATAGTCTCAGGGTCCTGGGATCCAGCCTGGGGCTCCCTGCTCCCTGGAGAATCTACTGGTCCCTCTCCCTTTGTGCCACACCTCCCCCCACCATGCTCACTCCCAGTCTCTCCCTCTCTCAAATAAATAAATGAAATCTTTAAAAAAAGGAAAGAAAGAAAGAAAGAAAGAAAGAAGGAAAGAAAGAAAGAAAGAAAGAAAGAAAGAAAGAAAGAAAGAAAGAAAGAAAGAAAGAAATGGATATAATTTTCAGTGCCTTTCTAAACTGACAAACTTCTCAAAAAGATCATTACATGTCAATCCATGCAGACATATCCTTAAGGACAAGCACATTTCTTTAAATGGGCACTAATATAGCACTAATGTTATCTTTGTACCTTTTTTTTTCTTCTTTTAGGGGCAATTGGATTGGAGAAGCACCCTATAAAGTAGGAGTACCATGTTCTGCTTGCCCTCCAAGTTACGGAGGATCTTGTACTGATAATCTTTGTTTTCCAGGAGTAACATCAAACTACCTATACTGGTTTAAATAAGCTTATCTTTTTCTCCAGGAAACAGAATGTTTTCTGGGACTAATAGCCATATATATATATTGAGTTTTGCACATATTATACATATTTTATAATAATCTTGTTTTCCTTTTATTATTACTTGTATAAATTAGTGTTTGTCTAGTATGTTTGTTTCATCTTTGAGGTAATCAAAACATCCATTTCTATCTTCTGACCTCTAAGCCCAAGTTAAAATGGTGTCTATGTAGTATTGACATAGTTGAGACATCCAGTTCTAAAACTTACTTTCCAAAGGAAAGATGTTACATTTGTGAGGAATAAAATATATATATTTGACCTGTACTTCATGTGTGTGTATGTAGATATACATATACACATGCGTGTATATGTATATTTACATGAACAGACATGTAATAGATGATGTAACACAGGCAATAATGTAATTCAGTAGTTAACTTGAGGGAAATTTAAAATTACACTATTCTAAAAATATATATGAGGTGGTGGGACATCTTCAGCACCCGTTCCTGTAATACCTACAAAGTGATAATTTACGAGGTAACATTCAGTGATATCTGGGCTTAATAATTTAATTAAGCAACCAAGGATTTTATTCTGGAGGTATCTTGTCTTATTTGGGTTCACCAAAGGATATGCTCAACTTATGTAAGGTCCCGTCATGCATTTTGCTTAGTCTCTTTTCTTGAATTAGTAATCATGTGTTGAGTGCTTCCTGTGTGCAAGGCACTCTGTTAGTTATGTTCTGATAATGCAAAGATCATGAGATACAGTTCCTGCCTTCAAGAAGCTCACAAAAAATATTCAGGAAACAATGCAGTTTAAGATTTCGCTGCAAAATTACAGTTTTTTAACAAACTGATGTCAGTGTAAGTTTGAGGAACTAGATGCCACATGGTCACCTATAGGTGAAACAGGTGATGAGAACACTGTGTAATATGAAAAGCTTCTGATTAGCATGAAAATGTAGCTACACCAGTTGGAACTAAAAGAAGCTGAACATAATGAACTGCCCAGGGATTACTGTACCAGAGTAAGTAGTTGTGAGTTCGGAAGGCAGAAGGCAAGATGCTGAAAAACCTGACAAAGCCCAGGAGAATTAAGATTTAGGAGACAGGTATGAAAAGTCACAGAGATCAGGTCACTGCACAAAAAAATTACAGGTGAGAGCTTCAGAAGGGCTTATCCGGAGAGTCTTGTATATCCTGAGGCCTGTCAGCAGAGGGTGAAGGGTGCCAGAGACATGTGAGATGCCAACGACACTTGAGTCTCTTCACATCATTGTTTGGTGAGCATCCCTCCAATCATCATAAAGATCCTGCATGCACAGCACGGTTAGGGTTTGGCAAAGTGGCCCTCTTCAGATGATTTGCTAAGGACTACTTAGCAAAGCTTAATTCCGTGTCCACATAGAAGAATAACTTTTCATTTCTCCATTAAGTTGGATTGAGGAAATCAAATCAAAGTCACTGTGACAATTTCACTCATGTGGTTTTGGAAATGCAATGTTTCCTCCTTCAGGAATTTGCTATTAGAGAGAAAAATTCAACATCGGGGTTGAGACATCTTATATTATGGTGTGTGTGTGTGTGTGTGTGTTCACAAGTTCTGTAATGCTTCCATAGAATTACAGCATAGACAAACAGGGTTAGTTTCAGAGTGCAAATAACAGAAGGAAGCTACTTGTTTAAAATTCTCTACACATTTGCAATTTCTTAGGGCGGAGGCACTGAAAGTTGACAATTAAATCCAGTCAACGAGGGAAAAATCCATCTGGAGTTTTAGGTTTGCATGATGACAAACAATTGGTCTGATTCCTTTTTACAAATTGAATGTGGTGACCAAAAGTTTTTGATATCATACTACTCTGTTTTTGTGGGCACATACATAGACTGTATTAAAAATAAATGTTTTTGGAGGCTAAACTGGAGTGCAGAAGTAGTTGTAAGTAAGATTCAAGCCCCAGTCTAACTTTTATCTAGCTATGGGCAATTGGAGAGAAAGCTAATTAGTGGGATGTTTACATGCTTTCTCTACAAAGTATTTCCAACTTTCATTTCCCTAGAGTTCTTCTTAGAAGTAGCAAAAGTACTATTAAACAAAGATGACTGTTCTCAGTTCCAGTCCTGTTGCTGGATTGCTTGTGTGGCTTGTTTTCTCAGTTCTGAAAAAGAATAATGTTATCTGCTACATATTTCACAGAAGTTCCTATGAGACTAAAGTTACCATATTAATAGCAAATTTATGAATAGTAAAAGCATCATTAATGTTGTGAAACTTATTGGAAAAAATTAAGTTTTATGAGCTTCTCTTTGGCAGAAACTGTCTGATTCTCATCCCAACTCTTATAGAGTGCCTATAATGCAGTACGTGTTTAATAAACGTGTCTATGAATATATTTTTAGAATTAACTAAAAAGTGTAGAATTGCAACAATTTAAGGGATTCCCTCCTTTCTGTATTTTATTAAGACAAAAAATGTCTTAAACATAAAGCTCTGAATGCATCAAAAATCCAGATAAGTCATCAAACATACCAGATTAAGACCTAGGATCTAGGCATGAATAACTTACACCACAGTCCTTTCCAAATCACAACTAGAGCTATGCATTTATTTGTAACTTAACAATTTAGCTGAAAATATAACGGGTATTTTTGTTATGCTATGTGTACTTTTTAAAGTGAGTAGCGTAAGGTAGGCATGTGAAATGTTTCATTTTCCAGGCAAAAGCAAATGAAAATTTGCTGATATCCACAGTGTGCTCTGTTTTTCACAGCATTCAACCATGGTGCTAGGATGGCTCCTTCTCGCTGTAATTCCCAGGGGCAGAAAGAGTCTGGGTATCGGATATTTCTCAAGAGCAGCTTTAAATAGTCAATGTTGAGGTTTTCATTTCAAAACATATCACTCAAAAGAAAGTATTCTCCATATTCTCCATATTCCACAGTACAGATCCTCTCTCTATGGCAAAGAGTTTTCAGATCACCCTTATACAGTAAAAAAGAAAACACTCTGTCACAATGCAGGACTTTTTTTTTTTTTGGTGGTTTTTTTTTTTTTGCTTCCATGTCATCAGGAAAAATGACAATTTTAACTATTAAATCGATGGACTTCTTTACAGAATTGTATTTAAGTCGTGTAGGCACAGTCTTAATGTTGCTGGTTATGACAGATAAGTTTGCTTTTAAAATGTGGTGGAAACAATTTTTATTAGTACCATTTTTGCTTCTGTTCAGTAGCCTAAGCGTCGTGATTTCTGTGGTCCTTCAGGGTTTCCCCTACCAGCTTCACTTGGCAGCGCCATACCGTTCACTTGAAACCTTTGTGGAAACATTCATTTCAAAAGATCTGTGCAGCTCTAGCACAGAGCTGACCAAACACGAAGGCAAGTTGACCCAGTACGATTTACTCAGACTATTTGGACTGAAACAGTGTGCATTTTTCTCATTAATACATGCTTGTGTTAAATCAACTTATAACATCTACAAAAGCAAATCTGATACATTTATACCAGCTGAAGTGTTTTCTCTTCATACCCTGCTAGTAAATGAATATATAAGCTACACAGACAATTTGAATGTGTCCAGGAAGGAAAAGTAACAGTCAGCCTGTGCTCTGTGTTCTCCCCTTTGTAAAACACCATTCCCTGTGTTCCTCAGTATCAAAGGATGCAATTTTGACATAAATGGAAGCTTTTACCTACCAAAGTGTTTAGGGAGAGTAAAGTTAGATTTCTATCAGTGCCTAACAGTATATTTGATATATATCGTTGATATAAACAACTGTTTATATATATATATGTTATATATATATATAACAATATTTTATATATATATATATAATATTGTCATTATTTGTGTGGGGAGAGACATATTTAAGCACATGCAAAATTATTTTTAGAAATTATGCCATGATATAATTTTGACTTATGAGAGGTCAGTCAAAGGTTTAGAAAGTTTAACAGTTCACTCATTAATGGTGCTGAAAATGCATTACAACAACCATATACTTGTTACTATTTTGAGGTTCTTTTCAGTTAAAGTTTTTACTAAGTGTGAACTATCGATATTGATTCTGGTGCTAAATACATGGTGCTAAATGAATTGTTAGTGTTAATAGTTTTAGTAATGCTCTTTTTATTCATTGTTAAAAGTGATATCCGTTCAATTCCTGATTCAGAAATATCAATAAGATCCTGTTAAATTAATGTTACCCAGAAATAGGCCAGTGAACTCTCGTATTTATCTAACAGTCCAACATTACCTAGGTGTTACAGAATGTAAATATATTTTTTTAGAAGTTATCAATTTCCTTTTTTTCAAGGCATTTTTAGCTTGGCAGAGTCCAAATTTAAGTATCACCTGAAGGTTAGAGTACACCTACACCAATTGTGCTGCGGACACTGGCGCCCTCTGGTGATTGTGAAAATAAATTTTTGGTGGCTGGTTGGGCTGCAAAAAGAGCAGTTTCTTTTGTTCAAAAATATTTAAGTTCCTCAATATTGGAACTCTTGGGTACTCTTTAAATCTGACAGCATTTGAAAATGCTTGACTGTATTGATATAATTTTCGAAGAGGATAAGAGAGAGACTATGTCTTGGCATCCACTTTCTTAAATAATAATGTTTTGTAATGATATTTTAGTTCTAAGGTGCTCATCGAAGTGTTTTTTTTTTAACTAAGTATTACTAAAGTATGTTTTTCACTTGGTTTACAACATAAATACAATTAGAGTTAAAGTTAGGGAACAGAATTATAAGTATGTCTCATTTTCAGAAGTGATTATTTTTATTTAACATGTAAGATTAAAAGGAGATATGTTAAAATAATTCATTTCATAAAAAAGGATTACCTCTCTATTTTTACTTGTTGGTCTAAAATTTGATAACGTTCTTTGGTCATAGTATTTAGCCAATGATAAAATTGTATTATTCCGTTCAAAGTCCTTCTAGCCTAACAAATGTACATAAAAACTTAGAATTATATCACTTGATATAACTAATGAAGACAAAAGTCTTCTGTAAACTTCCAGTTGAGGTATGTCATTGACATTATGTGTAGATATCACACAATTGTGAGAACCTGTTCTGACAGAAATGTTTCTTCTACTATGTTAGCATAACCGAATGAAATATATTTTGAAGCAGTTTTCCACAGTAGTATTTTCAAACTTATTTTAAAGCAAAAGAACACTTTTTATGATCTTAATTATATATAAAACTCTAACATATATTACATACAAAATGGATCTGCTCAAACTCCAAACTTTCCCCAGTGAGCAGAATGTTTTTTCGTAGAGCCCAAGGATTCCATTAAACAGAAAAACATGATCTAAAACATCCAGTTCCCCCTATTTTTCTCTAAAACAATCAGGTAATTAAAATAAGAAAAAATTTGAGGCACTAAATTATTTCAATACTCACTTCACTTTACATATGTTAAAAGCTTCTGGTGTGATGAAGAATCAAATGCTAACTTTGGTGCTTGGAGATAACTTATAGGATCTCATGTTTTGTTGTTTGACAAACAGAATTTTGGTACCATTGTAGTTTGGGAATTGGAGATAATTGTGGTGCACATATGAAAACAATGTGTTTTTTAAATATCTAAACATTTTGAATATGTACATAATCCTAAAATATACCATATCGGTTTAAATTTTTTTAAAGACTAATTTGGATAAGTTTTATTCATTACCTAACACTGTGGCAGTGAAAGGTGCTTTGATTTTGTGATATAATGTCATGAATGTGTACATACATAAAACCTGTGTAAACCTCTGTTCTTATAAAGCATAACAAGTGTAGCTTTTTGAACTCTGCTATATTTTCTTTCTTTCAATAAAATACTATAATTGTTTTGTTTTAAAAGTATATCTAATTGTTTTCTTGTTTTCAGAAGATTTTTCAAATAGACTTAGAACTAGATGGTGTGATAATTTTGGTAAGGTATGATGAGGTACTTCTCTAAAGAAACAATGATTTTATCTTTAATGCATTACTGAAATATACCAATAATCTTCTGTTTTCCTTTTTTCCCCTTTCTTTCTTCTCTTCCCTGCCTCCGTCTTTCCTTCTTCCCTTCTTTTTCTACTCAATTCCAAATAATATTTTGAAGTAAAAATATAAAAGACATTTCCATGGAGAAAGAGGAAAAGATCAATGTTCATCAAGAAGTTCTGGCTAAGGAAAATTGTAATAGTTGAACGCAAATATGTTTATGCTTCCCCACATAGAGAGCCTGAAGAGAAACCGTAGATGTTCCTGGGGAAGAAGCACACCTCAGGCTACTGGTTGGCCCAAGGATAGTGATTCCTAGGGTGGCTCTACCTTATAGAAGAGTAATTCCTTTCTCTCTGGCGAAATGTACATCTCACAGGCCAGGGCGCTGAGAAGTATCTGAATCTAGGACTTTAAAATTCTCCTTATTATATGTGATATTGTGATTTATTATAAGAAATACATATTTGTTCTTCCTCTGATTTCTGACTCACAGCTTCCCAAATCCTTGGAATTCCTAAGTGTTGGCGGAGAGTGAGAAAGGTGTGTTATGTTAATGAGGTGACTTTTGGAAAGCACTTAAGAATGTGGGCTGGTTGTCAATGGAACCAACTCCGTGATTAGAGGCTTGGAAATTTCAGTCCCACCCCCTGATGTCCCAGGAGGGAAGAGGGACTGGAAGTTGAATCAACAGCCAATGATCAATGATATAATCAATCATGCCTATCTTTTGCAGCCTCCATAGATAAAGAAAAACCACAGAGTTCTGAGAGCTTTGGGGTTGGTGAACACAAGGAAGTGTAGGGAGAGGGCACCAGGAGGGGCATGGAAGTTCTTGTCCTTCCCACATTCCTTGCTTTACCCACCTCTTCCATCTGTCTGTTCCTGAGATACATCCTTTTATCATAAACTGGTAATCTAGTAAGTAAAATGCTTCTCTGAGTTCTGTGAGCTGCTCTAGCAAATTCATTGAGTCCAAAGGAAGTAGTGGGAATCTCTGATTTATAGCCAGTTGCCCCAAAGTACAGGTAAAACCTAGACCTGTGACTGGCATCTGAACTCCAAGGAGGAAGTCCTGGGAACCCCAATTCATAGCTGGTGGTAAGCATAGGTAATAACCTGGGCATGTGCCTGTCATCTGAGGTGGAGAGCAGCCTTGTAGGACTGAATCTTGACCTGTGGGAACTGATATATCTCTGAGTAGATAGTGTCAGAATTGAGTTAAATTCCTAGATACCCGGGGCGCCTGGGTGGCTCAGTGGGTGAAAGCCTCTGCCTTCGGCTCAGGTCATGATCTCAGGGTCATGGGATCAAGCCCCACGTCAGGCTCTCCACTCAGCGGGGAGCCTGCTTACCTTCCTCTCTCTCTGCCTGCCTCTCTGCCTACTTGTGATCTCTGTCAAATAAATAAATAAAAATCTTTAAAAAAAAAATTCCTAGACACCCTGTCTGTGTCTGAGAATTGCTTGGTGATATGTGGGAAGTCGCCTAGCCTCTCTCTCTCTCTCTCAGTCTCACACACACACACACACACACACACACACACACACACACACACTGGAATTGCTGCCACAACCAATGTACCATATTTCACTCAAGCCTCACTAACCTGAATCCTTTCAGAGACTCTCTCCAGGAGCCCTGTGGCTCTCTGTCAACTGCTTCTTTTTCTCCTGCTAGTCTTCCCTTTTCACTTCACTCCCTCATCTTTCAAGCCTCCAGTTCCCTATCCACATGTTTGAAAGTTACAAAGAGAATTGCCTGAATGGTATGTCCACATAAGAGAATACTATGCAGATGAAAAACAGAACAAGAAAAATCCCTGTACACTGGTAGGGAGTGGTCTCCCTGGATATGATACTAAGTGAAAAAGCATGATACACAAGTATATAACTAGAATGTTCCCCTTGTAAGAAATATTAGTGGAAATAATACACATATACACACATGCAGTTATAATATATATCTGTTTTTATTTGCAAAAAGAGACATAGAATCATAAATTAAAAAAAAAATAAAAATGGGGGCACCTGGGTGGCTCAGTGGGTTAAGCCTCTGCCTTCAGCTCAGGTCATGATCTGGGGTCTTGGGATTGAGCCCTGCATCAGGCTCTCTGCTCAGCAGGGAGCCTACCTCCCCTCCTCTCTCTCTGCCTGCCTCTCTGTGTACTTGTGATATCTGTCAAATAAATAAGTAAAATCTTTAAGAAAAAATAAATAAAAATAAAATAAAAATAATTACCTGTGAGAGAGGGAACTGGATGGAGGGGACAACAATATTTCAAATAACTTTGAAATGCAATGAATGTATAACCTTAGTGGAATATATTGTAAAGACAGAGCTACAAAGAAACAACTTTATTCAGTTGGCTCTCTGTAGTAGTATTAGGGGGGAAAAGAGGAGAAAAAATAAAGCGAATAAGTAATTTGGGTACTCTTTTCAGGAACCCAAGTTTTTCAATGTAAGAGAAAAGAAGCATAATTTCTAAAAAAGTTAAGTAACACTAAAACATTAACTATGAATTTGAAATATTAAATACGAGTTATTACCTCAAGCTGTCTCCTTTATGAAAATCAATACGTTTAGCTTTGAGTGGTAAAAAACGCCTAGGGACTATGGCAATCCAGTAACAATTAGTGCATCTATTGCCCAGATTATTATCTCTGATACCATTCACCACTAGAAGTAATGCTTGACATCTCCTCAGCTGCCAACAGCCTAATCCAAGCCACCATTGTTTCTCAAATAAATTAATGGTGTCCAACAAGGAATTTGTGCTCCAGAAAATGCACAAGAAGAACCATTAAGAAAAGCACTTAAAAAACACAAGAACTCCTACTTCTATTTAATTTTATCTAAAGAAAAAAGAAAAGTTATTAAGATTTTGTATAGGATAATGGGTTGACAGCCCCCTCTCCCCCAGATCCACACATGTAAGGGTCATGTGTCTCCAGAGGCAATTGGGGCGTCCTGAAGGAATGGTGAGTGTACAAGGCGACCTTACTATGCTCCTCAGGTGACTGTTTGCTTTTAGGGCTTTTGCACATAGTGCATTTTAGTGACTCAGGTAAGAGAATTAACTACTTTTGAAATCCAGCTTTTACTGGACCTTGACAAATATTGGAACCTCAATATTTAAAATAATTTAGTAACGAAAGCACAAGTTAACCGTAAGGAACTTTAACAGTCATAATTACTGTGCTTATCATAACAAGCTTTCTGTCAACCACATTATGAGGAAAAACAATGATCCAATCACGTGTGACAGACTGTCGAAGAATTAAAAATCTTCAAGACTATTTGGAATGGTGACCATGCTCTTAAATATTCATTAATGACATTTGTTTTGATAGGCTAGCTAGTGACGGTGAAGCTGTCATGATTAGCAAACATTTTTAAACCAACATAAATGAAAATTGTGCTTGAAGCTTTATACTAAATAAGACTTTTCAAAATCATTGAGCCTATGTTGTCCTATTGTTCTGATAGAAATTGTAAATACTAATAAAATTTAAAATTAAAATAATAGCAGAAATACCAAATAATATTTTGGTAAAAAGGCAAATGTTTTTACAACACTGATAAAATAATAACATTTGTAAAGGTTTTTAAAAATTTTATTCTAAATCTTTTATTTGTTATTTCTATTTCATAAACACATACTACATCAGTGCATGGTGTAATGTCTAATGTATAATGGCATCATGGTATAATTTATATTATATACAGTGAGTGTGCAAGATCAGAGCTTTCTACAAGTAAGGGTACACACCAAAAAGTCTGGAGGTGACAAGTGTAGACACTGGCAGCTTCACTATGTATTTCTCTGCTTCTACTTTTGCTCTTTCACAATCCAGCACCCCACAGCTTCTGGATTGATCTTTTGGAAAGTAAAGCACATTCAATGACTCTGCTGCCCAAAACCTTCTGCTGACATTCCAAGGTACTCAGTGCACCCAGTGCACTATCTTACTTCTGCTGGACTGGTTTCTTCCTCATTCTCCATCTTCCTCTACTTCTCTCTGGCAGCCCACTTATGCTCGCTTTCTGCAAATTCGTCTGGTCTTTGGACTTTTTCACTTGTTCTTCATTGTGACTGGGACATCCTCCTCCCAGACAGTCACACAGGATTTTTCCTAAGCCTTTCAATCTGCCCCACCAGCCCCCCAACTAACAATTTGCCCACCCCATCACCCTCTAACTCTTCCTTTGCATTTTTGCCTCCATAGAGCTACCAATATGATAACTGAGCTAAGATCTGCATGTGTGCATGCTGCTAATTGCATTACATATATCGGTCTACTATCTGTCTCTCCCACAAGAACATAAGCTTCATGAAGGCAGGCACTTTACCTTATTTATTACCTTATTTTCAGGGCCTTGGTATATACCTAGAACTTTGTAGGTGTCCAATAAATATTTGTGAGATGGATCAATAAATGAATGAATGAGGTAATAGATGTAAAAAATTTCTTGCACACAGTTCTTGGTAAGGAATAAATAAATAAATAAATAAATAAATAATTTTTACAATCACTATTACTTTTTCATGATGTTCTGAAAAATAATCAGGGATTTATGGAATCTATATCCTTAGAGTTTCTGCTAACAGAATTAATTTGCCACAGAAACAGAAACCAAGCCTGTTTTTCCAGAAAACCATTATCTCTCATCTAAGTTACTTTTATTTTTTAATCTGTAGTTGAAATCAGAATTAAATTAGTATCCCTTTGGGAACAGGTCCATGTAATCTGAATGACCAACTTATGACAGAGATTGCGTAGAGAGACATTTTTATGTTGTGCCCTGATTTCACCCTTATATGGAAAAGAATGAGACAAAGAATGCTAGTTCTGAGAAAACAGCACCAAATTCTTCAGCTTTTTCCTGCACTATTTGTACTTAAAAATGTGAGTAAGCCACAGAGAAAGAGAAAGAAGAAATAAGTAAAAAGAAGTATGTCAAGGTTTGCATTTGCTCAGTAATTCCATGTGAATCAAGTAGGACAATCTGGAAATAACAGAATTAATTGTCATGTGTACAACCTGGGTCTTTCTCCATTATACTTAGTGAGTTCTGGTACCCAGAACACTGAGACAGTGAAAATTCTATTTTGACTGGATTCATGAACTGAAACCATCAAATCAATGTGAAGGAGAAACATATTCAAGTAGGAAAAAAGAAAAATGAAGTCTAAGAACATGAACTATCTTTTTGGAGATAGAAAATAAAATGATAAGTCTTACTATATAATAGAACAACAATCTAAACCTATAATTGTATTAATAAGTTTTTGGATAAATTATAAATCTTTCCTGAAGTAAAACATAATGTCCATTTATTTTTAATACTTTCTTATTTATTAATAAACAGACTCGTAACAGTATTGGGCAGCCCTTTTGTGTTTTTATAGATAAGAAAGAATTATTTTTCAGTAGTGTTTCTCAGTAAGAATGATGTTGACATGAGGGATGGGGAAATATTTTGTTGAGACAGACTGTCCCTGCCTTGAAAGGCATTTATCATTCCTGGCTTATCTGAATGTTAAATCCCTAGAGAAATTTCTTCAGTTTCTACAGAATGGTGACAATCAAAATTACCTGTATACATTTTAAATGGCCTTCTGGAGGGGGAGGGGTGCAGTAAATACCCCTGATTTAGAACCACTGATAGAGATATTCATGAGTAAGCAATCAAAACCAAACTAGTCTGGTGAATGCATTAAACTCCTCTATGGGTTATTCATTCCTATATTTCATTATAATTATGCACATAAGCACTCATTTTTCTAATTTTTTTTTTTTTTTTTTTTTTTTTTTTTTAGTTCTAACTATGTGTCAGACTCTATTCCAGGTTTGGGAGCTATGCAGTGAACAAAACATAAAAAATCCATACCTTCATGGAATGTATATTCCAGAGGTGAGGACAAATTGAGATATGGAATATATCAGAGTGATAAATGCTATGGAGTAAAAATAAGGTAGATGACAAGTGGGAAGTACAGGAAGGGAGTATACTCAGTTTTGCATGAAGGGTCAGGAAAAGCCTAACTAAAGTAACATTTCAGTGAAGATATGAAAGATTTGAGGGAGATAGCTATGTGGAAAATATACCAAGGCACAAACAGTGTAGACCTCTAGGGAAGAAGTTTCCAGGCAGAGGAAGAAAGGGAGGTGAACTATGGACTAGGCTTGTGGTGGATTGAGAGAAGAAAACAAAGTTGGAATGAGGTCAGGGAGGCTCCAGACCAGGTGGCATGGGGTAGACCATTTAAGGGTCTAAATGAAATGGAAAGTCATTGAGAGTTTTGAGCAGACAGGCATCATGACCTGACACATTTTAAAAGGATCTCTTTGGCCACTATCTCCCTGTAGAGAGTCAGAGAGGCTGGCTTTATTAAGACTTGGTCTGTCAATCATTCTTTCTTTCTCTTACATTTTTACTCTTCCTCCAAGCCCAGAATAGCACAAGAGTCATTGTCTTATCTGCTTTTCAATCTCTCACTATTCAGTTTGTTCTTTCCTTTGAGAACCAGCAGCATTTGAACTGTGTGTGTACACTGTCTTAACACTTTTTAATTCCTCACTGTTCATCTAGTCATGCCACCTCTAGTCACTGATTTCAGATCCTGGTTACCCCTTTCATTTTTGATGCTTTTCAATCATCTGTTTATTCCATAATATTTCTGAGTACATTTACACATCAGCTAGTAGTCAAGACAAAAATCAGACAAAGTACCTGCTTATCAGAAGCTTACATTGCATTGGCAGAGGGAAGAAACAAAGAAACAAATAAATACATAATAAAATGCCCAGTGGAGGTGATTGTTATGAAAGCAATAAAACAGGGGAAGGAGATAGTGGATAAAAGTTACTTTATACGGTGGCAGTCAAGAAGGGTCTCACTGAGGAGATGAAATTTAAGCAAATACTTCATGTTTGTTCTTCATCAAATGAAACTGCCTGGGAAGATCTATGTGATTTATTTATTGAACACAACTAGTGCTTCTTATTTTCTTCAGTCTTTCTGCTGCATTCAAGGCAATCTTCATTCTGTTTTGTTTGCTTGTTTTTAATTCTTCTCCTTGGGTTGTGTACTCTCTTTGTTGTCTATTATCTCTGGGACATTTCAGTGGTTCAAGTGAGAAATAAATAGATTCTTACATATGACTGTGAAAATAAAAAATATATATATGACTGCGAAACACCCAATTGCTGTATCAGTCTCTCTGAGGCCAACGCTGACATGTAAATTCCCTGCTCAAATACTTTCCTTTGCTTCTTGCCCACACAGAATCAGTGCAAGGAACATTTCCTCATATTTAACCTCCCCTGTGCTGAAGTGAGAGTTTTTATTGATAGCTTTTTCTGGCTACGCTTCACACACATTTTCTACGGATGAACCAACCTAAACGTCTCAACATCTCTGTCTGGTCTTGTGTAGTTTACATTGTCCGGATGCTTGTGTGTATGTGTGGTGTGTGTGTGTGTGTGTGTGTGTGTGTGTGTGTGTGTGTGTGTGTGTATTCCCCAGAACACACATCCTATGGCTTTATTTTACCTCCTCGGGCAATCTTTGGCTTCTAGCTTGATGTTACAAGCTTATTCTTTTTCTTTTAAGCACCAATTAACACTGAATGGCACCTCAATTATTGCATTTGCCTCTTAGCTTCCCTGATTGCATATTCAAAAACATTCCAAAAATCTTATTTTATATGCTACAAGGTCTTTGCTAGGGTCCTCTTGGTATCACAAAGTATTAGCACAGAACAGCCTTTATCTAGTGAAGTAATTAATGCATTCCTTGGTCAACCTGCCGCATTATTTGTGCCTTAACCACATATCCTCAGATACATGAGTGACCAACAGATGCCACTATTGTAACTATCTGTGGTAGCACTTCTGTTAAGCACTCACAGGGCCTTAAAAGAATTTTGTCACCGGACATTCAGTATTTCTTTTGCATTACTCATATTAAATATAGAAACAATAATCCATACATGCTGACAAAATCTATACCAAGAATATGCAAATGATCTTAAGTTCCCCAAACTTTGACAAAATAATGTAAGTCATTCTTTGGGTGGACAAACAGGTGGGTGGTTATTTTCTTGAAGATATCTGAGATTGTAGTTAAAGAGAAACACTGACTAAGAGCTTGAATAATTGATAAAGGGTTGTAAATATTAAATAATTTTTTAGTGTTATACTTTATGCTTAATTAAAAGTACTTTCAAAGGTGTATCTACTCTAGGTATTTTATATTTAATAAAAATTTAGAAATCAAATGCAATCTAAGAGTTGATCCCCTTATTCAGTAACTCTACTGATTTGGGGGGGAAATTTAACTTCATAATTCCAATAACTCGTTCTTAATTGACTCCAGGAAGTAAATACTATTCAGGACAATTTAAAGCACCTATTTAGTTGTCTAGTTTTGTTTTTTTTTTAATTTTATTTTTATTTTTTTTAAATATTTTATTTATTTATTTGACAGAGATCACAAGTAGGCAGAGAGGCAGGCAGAGAGAGAGGAGGAAGCAGGCTCCCTGCGGAGCAGAGAGCCTGATGCGGGGCTCAATCTCAGGACCCTGGGATCATGACCTGAGCCGAAGGCAGAGGCTTTAACCCACTGAGCCACCCAGGTGCCCCTTTTTTTAAATTTTAAACAAGTAAAATACACAAACAAAAATAAAGACATATAATGGCATAATAAAATAATTTTTAATATGATTTTATGATTAATAAAAATTATTTTTCATGTTTTGCATACATACACATTTGTGCATAGTGAGAACAAAGAGTCCATATTATTTGTGGTCTGATCATTTCACTAGGGAAAAATATAGACAGTTACAGTTACAGTATATTATTAAATTTGCTGTAATGCAATGTTCTAGGAGAGAACCCCTAGGAGAAACCTAGGGTTTGTGAGTAGGTATGGCTCTCCCAAGACTTTCTGAAGGACTTGCTATCTGAACTAAGTTCTCTCTCCCTCTACCCCTTCTCTATGATACATAATTATAATGCAAATTTTACATTCTTCTGATTTATTGAGACTTTTCCCCAAGAGCTATGAGACATTTGCCAAGGGATTAAAAAAGCTCTACAATCTCAATTACCATATATATACATATGTATATAAACTACCCTAAGCACATCATAGTCAAATTGCTAAAAGTCAAAGACAATGAAAGATCTTAAAAGCAACAGGAAGTAAAAGCCCATTGTCAGTAATAAAATAACAAGACTGGTGGGCGACTTTTCAACAGAAGATGGAATGCAAAGGAACAATGTCCTTAAAATATTGTATTAGAGGTAGAGAACCCCCAACCCAGAATTCTATACCTATAGAAACAATCCTTCAAAAATGAAGATGAAATCAACATAACTGTGATTAAAAGAAAACAAAGTTGAGAGAATTATTGTAAAATACCTATGTTGTCAGAAATATTAATGGGAGTTCCTAGATAGAAGAAAGTGATCCTACCTGGAAAAATTAAACTATAGGAAGAAATGAAAAGCATTAGAAAGGTGGCTATGGGAATAAATATAAATGAATATTAGCTGTTTAAAATAACAATAATGATGCCTCATACAGTTTATAAAATAAATATGCAATAATACATTTGCAGCAATAATCTAAATAATGTAACAATAATGCAATAATGCAAATAGTTTAGGGAAGACAAATTTTCCTTTCTTCCATTCTAGGTTCTCTGGTTGGTCTAATAATTAAATTGACATAAGACAGATTGAAAATAGAAAAACAAACTTACTTTGTACATATGGAAGCCCATAAAAATATGGAACTCAAAAAAGTGACCAAAGCAGACAGCTTTTATACCTTTTAGACAAAGAATAAAGTTGTGAAGAATTGAGAAGACAAAGGGGTTTGGGATAATAAGTTAATGAAGAAGTAATAAACTTTGTTTATACAGCTTTCTTAGCCCTAAATTCTCTATCCCTGATTATAAGGGTGTCTCTCTTCCTCTTAGTAAAGGGTATGTACCTTGTACATGGGAGATTTATTTATTGCTTTCAGGAAGACAAAGGAGGGTCACGGTGTCTTGCCCTGGATTTTTCTCAAGTAACTTTAATTCAAAATAATCAATATGCCAAAATGGCATATTTGGATGTGGCATATTCTGCTCCCCTTCAGGGATAAATGGAATTAAACTGTTACATTGATGAGGAAATGGTTGCAGTATTAATGTAAATAATGCTTTAATTAATCATACTTGAGGGTGCCTAGGTGGCTCAGTTGGTTAAGCGTCTGACTCTTGGTTTCAGCTCAGGTCATGTACTCAGGGTCTTGAGATAGAGCCCCACTTTGGCATCTGTACTTAGTGTCAAGTCTGCTGAAGTTTATCCCTCCCTTTTTGCCCCTCCCCCCTGTATGTGCATACTCACACTCTCTCTCTCAAATAAATCCATCTTTAAAAAGAGAAAGAAAGAAATCATATTTTTATCTCTAGAGTAATCATTTAAGGAATAGTTAAACATTGTAAGAATAAGAACTTAATGGAGCAGAAAAATGGAAAGAAATTGATTAATTGAAAGAAGTCAAGAAAGGAGGAATCAAGAAACAAAGAAGAGGTGGACAAATGGGAGATAAATTGCTGGATGTTAGTTTAAAATCCAGCTATGTCAGTTTTTACTTACATTAAAGACTCATTAATTCTTGATTCTACAGGAAGATAAAAGAATTATAAGGTTTGTGTACCAAATAACATCGCTTGAATATCAAGAATTGATAGAATTAAAAGAAAAAGTAGATAACTCAAAATCATAGAGGGGGGTTTAACACATGTCTCAGTCAGTGACAGAATCAGCACACACAAAAATTTAAAAAGGCATAGAAGTTCTGATCAGCCAACATGACTTATTTGATACATAAAGAAGATTTCATCCAAGGGCAGAATAATGTTTTGTATGGACCATTTACCAAATGGGACCATATGCTGGGCCAGAAAGCAAGACTTATCAAATTTCAAACCACAAATAGTATATTCTTTGATTTCAGTGGAATTAAACTAGAAAAAAAGATAAATATAAAGAAAACAATCCCAAATGTTTAAAAATTAAGGAATTTATCAATGAGCCAAAGATGAAACCTAGAAATAATAAGATTTTTTTAACTGAATGATAATGAAACAATGACATAAACACTTGGGTGCTGCAACAAAAGTAGTATTTAACTATATATTTATAGCTCTAAATGCATGTAGCAGAAAAGAAGGAAAGTTAAGATTTAACAACTTGAGTTTCTATCACAAGAAGCTAACAAAAACAGCAAAATAAACTAAAAGACTGTAGAAGGAAAAAAAATAAATTGAAGAGAAGAAATCAATGAAAGAAATCAGATGTATAATAGAAAACAGATAAATCAAAAAAGATTTTTTGAAAGATTAATAAATGTATTACATTCTTAAGATATATCAAGAATAAAAAACTAAAACTGATTATAGAACTTACAAATATTAAAAATAATAATAAAACATATTCTAAATGGCTTTATGCCAATGCATTTGAAAAATTTGATGAATTAGAAAATTAGTTGAAAAAAAATCAAAACTATTATAAGACAGAATGAAAAAGTTGAATAGCTTGTAATTAAATACATTATTTCAAAGAACTCTTCAGGGCCAGATGATTTCCCAAGTGAATTATGCTAAACAGTTGAGGAAGAAATAATAGTAAAATTCCAAAGACTCTTCCAAAAAGTTGTAAAATGAGGGATAGTTACCAGTTTGTTTTATGTGGCCAGTATAACCTTGGTACATCAATGAGGCAAGGACATTACACAAAAGAATAACTATCAGCCAATACCTCTATGCTAAAATCCTAAATAAAATAACCAAATAGATATCCAAATATATACGTAAAAGATAATATAATATCCAAATAAAATATCTAAATATATATATAAAAGGCAGCTTTTATGTGTGCTATTACTAATAAGTATTTAGTTTTGCAACTTAAAGTTTATTTACCCCTCAGAAATCAATTAATATAATTCTTACCATTATTAGAATAAAAGAGAAAATTCATACATCATCTGAATAAAAGCAGAAAGATCATTTGATAAAAATTACCACACTATCTTAGAAAAAATGAAAATGCCTCTCATTATTTTGGAAAAGAAGGGAACTTGCCTTAATTTGGTAAAAGCTACTGACAAATGTCTTATGCTACCATCATATTTAAGCTGGCTAAATATTGCACAATTTTCTACTGAAATAAGAATAAAACAATGATGTACATTACAATCACTTCCATTCAGTATTGTACTTGTCTTACCCAGTGTAAAATAATAAGGAAATAAAAGATACAAAGAATAGAAAAGAAAAATTAAGACTGACATTATCAATGCAAGACATGATTACAATGCACAGAAAATCCAAAGGAGCTTACAAATAACTAGAATTAATTTTTAAAAATCACTGAATATATAAATGTCTGTTTGAATTTCATCTTATTAGCAACAAGAGTAAATAAAATTTAAAAAATTCATTTACAATAGTATCAAAATACAAAATGTTTAGTTTCAAATTTAATGAAATATATGCAAGGCCTTTACCACTAAAAAATACAAAAATTGGGTGGATAGATAAAATAGACAAAAGGGATTAAGCGTACACTTATCATGATGAGCACTGAAAAATGCATAGAATTACTGAATCATTACATTTTACACCTGAAACTATTATTACACTGTAAGTATAATTATACCTCAATTTTAAAAGTACAAAAAAAGAATGAGGGAAATTTTCACAGTTTGTCAATTAAAATGTGTATCTTTCACATGCATTGGAAAATGTAATATTTTTTTAAAAGATTTTATTTGTCAGACACAGAGAGAGAGAGATAGCATGTGCACAAGCATGGGGGGCAACAGGCAGAGAGCAGGCTCCTCAATGAACAAGGAGCTGGATGTGGTGATCAATTCCATGACCCTGGAATCATGGCCTGAATGAAAGGCAGACACTTAACCAACTGAGCCACCCAGGTGTCCTGAAAAACTCAGTGTTTTTAAGATGCCAATACCCTCCAAATTAATCTACAAATTCAGTGCAAACCCTCTTAAAGTTCCATTGTATCTTCTATGAAAACTAAATTAGTCGAAGCTAAAATTTACATGAGAAAGCAAAGAACCTAGAGAAGCCCAGACAATCTTGAGTTGCAGGAGTAAAACTGGAGAACGTACATTACCAGATCTCAGTACTAATTTCACTACTGTAGTTAAGTCAGGAGAGTCATGAGTCATGAGACCCTTCGGATGTATAACTGCAGGTCATATGCTTGGGGGGTGATTGACAACACATATCTTGGGGGTTTTAGAGATAAAGGAAATTTCTAAAGGAATTTTTCTTTTTTTTTTTTTTAAGATTTAATTTATTTGACAGAGAGAGATCACAAGTAGGCAGAGTGGCAAGCAGAGAGAGAGAGAGAGAGAGAGAGAGGAGGAAGCAGGCTCCCTGCCGAGCAGAGAGCCCTATGCGGGACTCAATCCCAGAACCCTGAGATCATGACCCGAGCCGAAGGCAGAGGCTTAACCCACTGAGCCACGCAGGCGCCCTCTAAAGGAATTTTTATATGTTAAAGTAAACTTACAGGATCCTGAGGGTCAGGCTAAGGTTGGCTTTTGCCCTTAGCAAAGTATTAACATTGAGGCAGTTGTGTCCCTAGAACAATGTCGCTCTGCCTGTTTTAAGGACTTGTCAATGGGCTATGGGCAGCAAGGAAATTTAATAATTTCTCATCTGCCTCTTTTTCCCATATCAGAGACTATCTTCATAATTTGGGGATAGACAAACATTTCTTAACAGGACACAATAAGCATTAAAACTAAAAGAATAGATTGATATATTGAACTTTATTAAAATTAAGACCTTCTGTTTATCAAAAGATGACATCAAGAAAATGAAAAGGCAAAGCATGAACTGGGAGAAAGAGTTTATAGTGCACTTCTAAAAGTTTTTATATCCAGAACTATTAAGTAAATCAATATAAAAAAGACATAATTCTAAGAAGTGACAAAACATTTGATTTTATTTCCAAAGGTACAATAGGTTTTTGCTCAAAATTTCTTGGTTATTTTTTATAGCATCTTATTCCATTTATATTCTTATAGGCTTCTTTTATTTCTTGCAGAAATTAAATGTAGTTATTTCATATCCTATATCTGCTAATTTTATCCTCTACCTCACCCATGACCCAGATTGAGGCCTGGGTTAAAGCCAAGTTACTCTAAGAGGAGCTTCCTTTGTTTCAGTTAGTCTCATAAGGATGCTACCAATCTGGAACTACTTTAAGTTAAGTTCCTTGATTCAGATTTTTCAGACCTCAAAGACAGAGCCGAGTTGGACTGGAAACATTTGTCATGTCAGGGCTGGCTTGTGGTTGAAAATTCTCAAGGACAATTTTATTTTCTTACCACCTACTGCCAAGATGCATTCAGGCAAGTTTTCCAGCTGTCCCCTCTTGTGTGGTGGGTTCATTTCTCATCTTGTCTTATGCTGATGGAGGCCATCTTTATGTGACTATTTTCTATGAGACTACCCACCTGTTTCCTCTTTTGTTATCACATTCTTTGGATTCCTTGCCTTTCAAATAGGGTTTGAAAGATAGTTGTATAACAAAAGCAAGAGGATCTTCAGCTAGTAAGTGGCAGAGTCAGGATTGGACCCCAAGCAATTTAAACTCCAGACTGTGTTCTTAACCTTAGTCAATTTCATATGTAAATTTCTTGAGAGAATAACTAGTGAATTATTAAAAAGTTAATAAATATTGAATAGTGACATTGCCCCTAGTTAAACAGGGAATCACTGGTTATAAATCATGACTATTGTTATAGAGATAACCCCCAAGTGATTACAGAAGTGCAAGGTGTTGCAGTAAACCAAAACAAGGCACCTGTCTTAAAAAGCTTCTCAATGTGTTGCTGTGTTCACCCATAATTACATCAAGAAAAATGATACAGTCTTTGGATCCACTATTTGACACTAAATCATCAAACACTTCTTCATGAATGTTTTTGATCCTTTCCTGAAGTTAGGAATGATGCTCACTATAATTTAACTTCTGGTGTAATCTTATCATTTGTAAAATAAAACATTTTTTACATTTTGACTTTCTTCCTCCCAAATCAAAATAACTCTTTCATTTTTACAATTTTAATTTTATGAAAATACCACTTTGCCCGCATTCTCTTCTGAAATATTGCTAGGTGATTCTATTTAAATTTCTCTCTTTTAGAAAGCTCATCAAATTTCTAACAATCTTGACAAACAGAGATTTCCCCTACAAGTATGAAAGAGTATATGTTTCAGTAATTTGAACTCTCATAGAGGGTTGAGAAACAATTCCAATATGTAATATGTTAATATGATAATGAAAGTACATTCACATTAATGTATAGTTAAAAAGCTTTAGCATTTGGGGTGCCTGGGTGGCTCAGTTGGTTTAACAGCTCCCTTTGGCTCAGGTCATGATCTCAGGGTCCTGGGATCAAGCCTCATTTCCCACCTCCTACTCAGTGGGGAGTCTGCTTCTCCTTCTTCCTCTACCCTTCCTCCTGCGTGTGCTCTTTGCTCTGTATCTCTCTGGGACTTAACTGAAACTTGGTTTTAGTTGTTTTGAGTACCTTTTTCCATTCTAAATTTCAAGAGAATGGGAATATTTTCCCAATCCAGAACTCTAGATGCTGAAACTAACCAGATTCCAACATGAATATAAAAACAGAAATAATACGTAATTTAACCACAGTGCAATGCAATTTGGTGACTTTATATGTTTGACTAAATGCTATATTGTTATTCCAAAAGTCTAACTGGATATCTGGATTGGACAAAGGGTAGACTGAGAGTTGGGCATTTTAAATTCAAGTCAAAGAATATGGAAAGTTAATATTTTTATGATAACAAGAAACTGATGTTAACTCCTGCTCTGCCAGATAGATTCATTGTCTCTAGACTTCTTTTGTTTCATCATGAAATAGAATTTTTCTTCTGGGGCGCCTGGGTGGCTCAGTGGGTTAAAGCCTCTGCCTTCTGCTCAGGTCATGAACTCAGGTCCTGGGATCGAGCCCCTCCTCGGGCTCTCTGCTTAGCAGGGAGCCTGCTTCTTCTCTCTCTGCCTGCCTCTCTGCCTACTTGTAATCTCTGCTTGTCAAATAAATAAATAGAATCTTAAAAAAAAAAAAAGAATTTTCCTTCTGGCTCTCTCAAGTTCACAGTTACTTGAAGAAAGAACTGAATTTGAAACTTGCCTCAAAGATGCCACACTTTATACTGATGAATAATTCAAACAAACATTTTGATAGAGCAAATGATTTGAGGAATAATGTAAGGAATGAACATAAAATATCTTTATTGCTATCAGTTCTTGTTATAAAAAGTTAATTTGCTTTAAAAAAAAGTGGATACAATTTTCACTACACTCCCATTTAAAGTCTTCATGTAGACTAAATTTAATTAATTAATTAATTAAGAGGTTTCCATGGAGAACTGGATTGAAAGGACTTTAAAGAACAATTCAAATTTCTGCTAACAATAGATAAACAAGAAATTATATCTAATGGGGGAAGAAGAGTCCATTAAACTAAAAACATAGGAAGCACCTTGCTCAATATGAGCAATAGGTGGAAAGGGTATTTTTCCAGTTCTAATTTATGGTACCCGAGGGCACCTGGGTGGTTCAGTTGGTTAAGCAGCTGCCTTCAGCTCAGGTCATGATCCTAGAGTCCCAGGATCTAGTCCCACATGGGGCTCTCTGCTCGGCGGGGTGGGGGGGTGTCTGCTTCTCCCTCTGACCTCTCCCCTCTCATACTCTCTCCTCTCATTCTCTCTCTCAAATAAATAGATAAAATCTTTAAAAAAAAAAAAGAATAATTTATGATACCCATCTTTTTCCCACCTGCATCTGCCAGAAGGGGAACAACATGGCACTTTGGGGCATGGACCATGAATGGACAAATATCTACACTGATATTGGGACAAGAAATATGAATGGACAGTTATCTACACTGATCTTTCCCCTAAAATGTAAGCCAATCTGTTCATTAGTAAGATCATGGGAGCCTGGAAGAGACCCTGTTGAGCAGAGCTCAGCTGCTCCATTTAGAAACTAGCCACCACACCTGTGTATAGTTATCTTCCTTAGTTTACAGTGTGATCACTCTTCCTATGGAAGCCAAAGGAGCCTAGGATTAGTTGTCGGGCTTCCACTTGAAATAGTTACCTTTCAAGAAATTTCCCCAACTAATTCTTTTGCTGCCATCAGTTAACCTGAGGTTAAGAGAAGAAATAACTCTAATAAGCAACTGCAGATCAAGCAACAATTATCCACTGTGATGGCAGCAATTCTAGACCATAAAATAATTTCCAAGGTTTGAAATGAAAATATGAGCGTTATGAAGATTATTTTCCATTCAGTCATTATTATCTTTCTTGGATTAAAATTTCAATTTCACTTCAGATCTGTTTCTTTTTAGAGTTTTGTTCAAGAGTTGCCTTTTTTTCTCCCACTAGTTTTGCTTCCCAGAACAAATAAGCATTTCTACTAACCACGGCGGGCAGTCTGGCTGGCTCCCCAGCAGAGATCTCAGTGCCTGCTTGTACACAATAATGTTTCAAAAGGTAGAAAACCAGCTTCTGGCTCAGAGGAACCTTGGGAAAAAAGTTTACACTCTCTTGACCTACGTATAACACATCTCTGCATTTGGGATATCAGCCCATTATTTCTTTGAGGATTTAAACAGCTGGGGATTCGCCCTTCACCTTCCAAGTGCAGACATGTCTATGGGCTCACCTGATTTTAATAGACTAGCCCCCCTCTCTGTGCTCTCGACGCCACATAGAATGGAAAACTGGCCGGCTTCAGTTCTCTAAAGTTGTGTTAGCTCTTACGTTCTTAAGGAGCTATTTACTTTATTGAAGCAGTGATTGGAAAAGCGTTTCAGTGACTAAATGATTTGCACTATTTCTAAGTTTATACAAGTAGCTGAGGCCTTGCTCAGGCACTGAGGATTGTTTTAGTTATCCCATCTGCCCTTTCTCATTTGATATCATCGTCAGTATTGGCACCGTTTTCTAAGGAGTACATGAGGTCTTCCACACACTACAGAATACACCTATCTTTATATTCTGTCTTGAAGCACACACAGCTGTCTTGGGGAGCTTTCTGCAGTATCCGCTCATAGCAACACAAAAAATAGCTGCTTTGAATGTTGTGGATAAAGAAGAGAGCCGGAGGGGCGCCTGGGTGGCTCAGTGGGTTAAGCCTCTGCCTCCGGCTCAGGTCATGGTCTCAGGGTCCTAGGATCAAATCCTGTGTTGGGCTCTCTGCTCAGCAGGGGGTCCACTTTCCCCCCTCTCTATGCCTGCCTCTCTGCCTACCTGTGATCTCTCTCTCTGTGTCAAATAAATAAATAAGTAAATCTTAAAAAAAAAAAAAAAAGAGAGAACTGGAGACATTTTTCTGGTGGAGTCTGCCACCCTTGCTTTGTCCAGGAGAACAGGTGGGAAGAGCTACGTTCTTGAAGACTTGGTAATTCTCCCATGTATATGTAACACCTATGACTGGACAAGGTAATGGAAGTGTGGACTGGAGATTTCTGGAAAGTGAGTTGGGATGAGTTAAGAGAAAGATATTGTGAGACACTGTGATATCCTCTCATCCTAGCAATCTCTAATGCTCTTAGACTGCTTGCATCTTTTACTGCTCTGTTTTTCCAAAATTTTGGCTCTGATCCATTCAAGTGTATCTAATTGGCAGAAGTTCACTTTGTATGATTGTTTCAGTTTATTTTTAATTACAGTATTTACTGTGTTTAATTCTCCTATTTGTAACGATCCAGCTTGGGGAAGGACCTTGATGGTGCCTTTGTCTTTCCACGGGCTTGTCTGGGTAGATAGCCACAAAGGGAGTAGCCCATTGGTGGGCATGAGGTGAGTCTCAAAACTGATGTGGGGACTGGATAGCCTCTGCTTTGTTACCCAGCAATTTCAAATGCCTTTTCAATTTTCAATTGTCGTGACTCTCAAACTGGGTCAGGAGCACATAAACTAGCACTGAAGGTCTGGCACCTTCTACCTAAGCAAGAATACCAAAAGGAACTTAGATAAGTAATAGGTTAATGTCCATAATACAACTGGTCATTCTAGGGCCTTGGTATCCCAGTTCTTTAGAACTCACTTCTGACTGGGCTCTTGATTAGTCCTTCTAATTCTCCCATTGAATAAAGTTCCATCTCTCAATTCCAGTGATCTTCTCATTACATAGCTATTATCAGTTAGAAAAATTCTGTGAAACCTCACCTATACAATTAAACCTGAAACCCTAAGTTTTTGGTTCAATCTACCACTGCTCCATAAATGATATTTGGGCACCAGAATGTGAAAACAATTACTAACACGTGCCTTTTCCTCTTTTAATTGTTATCCCTGCTTTAGATCTCCTTTCAAATTTATATTCTCTGGACTAATGAACTAAGCCTGAGGCCTGATTTTATTTATTTATTCATTTATTTTTGCCCCTCTCTGTCCTGGAGCAAAGGGACAGCAAAGGGAAGACAAGTCTGTGGGGGAGAGATTCCTTTGTAGATTTTACTTCATCTCACCATATTCTCTTCTGGCCCATCCCAGTACTGTCCAAGCCAGCTTGATTTTATTTCCGTACTACCTTCCTAAAAGCTACAGAACATAAAAGAGGCATTATAGCATAATGGTATAGACTCTGGAGACAAAAGATTTGTTTGAATCTGACTTTGAGTCTTTATAAATTAGGCTTATTGTGTCTCAGTTTGTCTTCTATAAAATAGGGGTAAAAACAACCTCATAAGGTTGTTGGGATGATTAAGAAATCATATATAAAGGACTTCAAACAGTGTCTGGCCCATAGACATCTCTCAAGAAGTGTTGGCTATTTCATATGTTCTTTGTTTTTGAAGAAAATGTAATGATTTCTTGGGTGGATTTGCCCATCTCACAGTGCATCCTAAGCTGACAATAGTCCACCAAGTTGTTTCAGGACTTTGCATCCTCAATTCTAGACCTATTCTTCATCTCTCTCTAGAACTCTCTTCCCCAGACTTATACATGAATTACCTTTCATCATTAGAACCCCATTTAAACAGTATCTCTTTAGGGGTGCCTGGGTAGCTCAGCCAGTTACGCAACTGTCTTGGGCTCAGGTTATGATTTCAGGGTCCTGGGATAGCAAAGTGGGGTGGAGACCAAGTTTTATACAGATAGAATGACAGATTTGTTGGCAGATATGGATTAATATTGAATAAATGTTGAAATATGATAAGGCCATAAGAAATTTCAAAACAGAACATCCTTGTTATATTTTCTTCTTTGAGGAAAATTGGAGAATTTGCATATATTCAGAAAATCCTTAGATTAACATTCCCCTGCTCCTCACCCCCCGCAAATGACCCTACAGTGATTCAGTGTTTTATAGTCTTGTTGATCATTTTGAAATCCAAAATCTAACTTTGTTATATGCGAATTTGAATTGAACCTTGATATCACACTGCAATGTACTTAATTAAAGCATTGTCTAAAACATGATCAATTGGCAAATTCCGCACCAGAACCAGGAAATCTTGGGTTTAATGGGGCCAGACTAAAAGCCATACATGTTGTTCTCCAAGCGTGCAAATGCATCTCAGCTTCCTCATGCCCTTTTCCTTGGGTTAATTATCTTCTTGTAACAAAAGAGAAAGGCTAGAGTAGACGACTTAATACTTTATATTGCACCAAGATGATATGCCCGAGGAGTCACTGAATACCTTCAGACTCTTGTTTAAATATCAAGGCATCTGGATTCAGCTAGTTTATATTAAGTGTCCAAGGAGGAGGCATAATTCAATGAGCTGTCAAGGATACAGGTAAGATGCTGTCTGTCCCTCCACTTCACAGAGATAGAGTCTAATATGATTGTTAAATACACTGAAAAGAGAATAAAGTGCATTACTAAATATAATATGATTAATTCTGTTGCTATTTGAAAGCTGAGAAAGTACAGTTAAAAATGTTACTTAACTACCATTTGTTGCACATTGACTTTGCATAGAGCCGCTGGATACTTCTTTTTTTTACTTAAATTATTTCACTCAACGTTTAAATCTGGTGCTTGAAAACTGCCCCTTCCAGATGTACTTTGTGGCTTGAGATAGAAGACAGTACAGGAAAAGAGACAGAAGTAGAAAAGTCCCTAGTACTTTTGAGAAACTGCATGTAGCAACACGCAGATTGAAACAAGGGTTCCCTGAGACAGAGGCAGGAGCTGCGGCTGAGAGGATAGGCTGCATCCAAGGGATGAGGGGCACTTTAAAACAGAGAATCCAGAAAGTCTGCTGGCCGGAAGCATCCACTAACCCAAACTGCATGTGTTAAGACCACAAAACAACTTTTTCAATAAGACATATTAGTATTACCACAATATATTATTGGTAATATCAATAATATACTCTTGGTGTTACCAATAGTATATTGGGGTTACTAGTAAAAATCGATATAGTTATATTTTAAATTTTCAATTTAATATATAAATTGATATATTTTTAATGGTAACACCAATGCATGTCAAGATAACCTAAGATTTTGTTTATTTTGTTATTATTGGATTATAAGCTAATTATTGATTAACTAAGCTACTTATTGATTAATTTTGATGGTGTCTGAGAACTGATATTTCATAAAAGCTGGTATTCACAGAGAACATTCTGATGCCTTCTTAGTTCACCATTGGTCTCTCCCAGTTTTGAGTTTCCTAGCGCTTTCATAGAAGGGACTTGAACAGAGCCAGGTGGCCCCAAATATCACAACCGCTATAACTTGACCACATAATGATGAATTTCAGACTTAGTTATTATACTTTTTTTGAAGAGCATAAATCATGATTTTCAACTTTTTTTGTCCTTAACAATAAGCCAAAAATCAGACTGAGGTTATATCATCTGGACGTGTATATGTTTATACATTGTTTAGTGAAAGTTTTCAAAATTTTTTCATAGACTCTGTAAGACAAAATTTTTGAAAATATGATATAATTAATGAATTTAATAGACTAGAAATTTAAGAAGTACCAGAGTGATTTATCTTACAAAAAAGGAATGTGAAAAGCTTATTTTCATGAGTTTTTAAACAGCTCTTTTGAGCTATAATTAACATAACAACAAACTCCCCATATTTAAATTATCCAGCTGGATAAGTGTTGGCATATGTGTGTACTTAAGAAACTATTAGCACAATAAGATAAGGAACAGAATGTCTCCATTACTCCCAAACTTTCCCATGCTCTTTTGTATTGGCTTCCTTAGCCCTCTCCTTGATCCCAAGCATCTCTAACTGGTTTTCTGTATATATTTTACTAGAGTTTTACACATGAAATTATATGCTGTACATGATAAACAGATAAACAGATACTGATGAATTTCAAAATAATATTGACTGAAAAAAAAATCCAGATCCCCCCAAAAGGTTTATTATCAGAAGTTTTTAAATCCAGAGTTTCACAATGATATTTATGCTCATGTTTTATCAAGAGAAGAACTTATGTTTTATAAACATTTTCAGTTTATTTTGAAAAAGTCAAATTTTTATTTAGTAATTGTACAAAGTTAGGGATGAAAAGGAATTTAATCTTAAATACAAGTGGCAAAATCAACAAGTTGGATTCTCCAATGTCACAGAGCTGATTGATTAAAGCTCAATACTTTATAGATAGCCACCTTAATTAAAAAATAATAATAATAACTAAATACTTTATAATATGGTTCAACTTTAGCCAAGTATCTCAGAAGGAAATGATGAAAATTAAGTCAGAATTTCAATTCCTTTCTTTTTATGGGCAAGTATTGAAACTGACTTATAAGTTTCTTAGTAAAAAATCCTGCCAGTGAGCAAAACTATTAGAAGCCTGGAAGAGCAATCTTCTCTTTCATCTTGAGAAAACCATTAAAATATTATTTTATGTTTTTATTGTAGATGTCTCATCTCAGTTCAATGATCTCAGACTTTCCATGAGAATTCTGACCAAAATTCTCAAAATCTTTGATGGCAGGCAATTCCTCTCTCCTATATCATATGTTTAGATAATTTTTAAGAAATTATAATAACTCTATTCTACTCAATACCATGCTTGAATGCACAATTGAAGCATGCATGAACGAATTCATCAATCTCCATTTGATTCGTTGCTTCTATAGTCAATGTGTAATCTTAACCTAAAGAAAATCATATTCTATTTCAAGCTACACCTCATTTCAACAATGGTAATCATAATTTCTGATCCTATAACTTCCAAATCTGCCTGGAAACGTTAGTGACTCCTGAATGACTCTCCTTTTCACATTAACTGAGAAACAGACAGATTTCAGGACAAACTTCCACCAACCATGAAAAATGGAAATGAGAATCAGATTTGAGTTGTTACATTTCTGATGAAAAAATCAGCAACAGAAGAAATCTTAGTGTTTGATAGGAACACACTGCACTGAAATCTACATGGGCGTGCTATCAGAGAAACAGAGGTAGACCATAAAGTGAATTGTAAATGGTAAGAGTTTCATTAATTAAAGGGAAGGGCATTCCAGGCCAAAGAAACAGCATGTACAAAGAGTGACTTTGCAAAGTTTACAGAACAAATTCTCCTGGCTAGTAATACAATTCTTCTTGGACCTTTCTTTGGTAAATCTTTGTAAATTTTTTGTTAAAATTTCTTACAGTTAGATTTATGTCCTTAGAATTTAAAAAGCAATTTTGTTAATCATTTGATATATGTAACTTCTTCCTTAATATAAGATTTTTTTTCTCCTAGAAAAGTTGACAACTTCCAACTGACCCTTTGTCACTTGCTGCCTTCCTGTATTTAATCACAAACATTTGTGAAAGTCCGGCCTTGAAACTTGGAGACTCTGGGTATCAAGTGGGTCAGTTGGAGTTTCCTTTACATAGAAACACTCACATAACCTGGCTGAAAAAATTCAGGAGTGTTGAGGCCAATTTTCAGACTCTCAGGACACTAAAATTAAGACTCTTGAGCATTTTAATTACATGAGAAAAAATATATATATATATATATATTCCTGAGTTCAAATAGAACTGAAATACGTATTTGCTATCATGAACTACAGTTTCATCATTCATAAAAGGAAAACATTTGAATATGAGTCACTCATGTATCATCTTTTACAGTCCTATCTCTGGACAGAATGAAAGCTTTTAGAGGAATAGAGGCAAAAAATTATCCTGTAAACAAAGAATAGCAGTGTAGTGTAGTGATAGTGTAGCATGTAATGGTAACCATCCCCACCTTCTCAGGCTTGTTTTTCTTCATCATACTTATGGTCATAAGACAAATGATATAATTGTGTTTGTTCCTATTTTCCCTCCCTTTCTAGAATGAACCACCTAAAGATTTCTTTGTTTTTTTCACTGCTGCTTTCTCAGTGTCTGGAGTACTCTCTGGCACTATTAAGTGCTTGATAAGTATTAATGGAATGAAATGAATATGTACGAATTGTGTGTGTGTGTGTGTGTGTGTGTGTGTGTAAGACTGATGGGAAGGAAGCTGATTACAAAATCATTGAGGTTATATGTTCTTTCTTACTCTCTTTCACAGCACTAAGCACTACCTGAATATATGGAGAAAGAGGAACACGTTGCTGGTGATGATTGAAAAAAAATAGTAGAATGTGCAACGTGATGGTAGATAAACTCAGATACATAGTTTGTGATATAAGCTAGAGATCCATTTTTTCTTATTTGTTAAACGAAGTATATAGACTAAGAATGAAAAAAAGAATTTCAGAGTGGAAAAGGAGAGGAGATGGGGGAGGCAGTGCTTTCACTCAGGTCCCCAACTAGCTAGGCAACTGGAGGCAAACCAATCAGCTAGTCAGGTTACTGGAGTCTATCCAAATACTTTTATTATTTGCTGTCATTGATAAGATACAGGATGCTTGAAATTCAGGATCCACCAGATGTTAGATCCTACCAAGAGAACTAGAGATACAGGTCAGCCACCTCTTTCATGACCCAGTTTACCTTGGGTGTTCTTATTCATTCAATACCAGCTAATAGCTTCATTTAGGACTGTATATACTTCAAGCACAATTTACTTTGTCTGTATTCCTCCTATGTAGACCATCCTCAAAGTCATTAGTCTGGTTTCTTACCATGCTGTCTTCCAGCCAGCTGTGCCTTATTGTTGTCTCACGTGAATTTCCTCCCTCTCAAGTTTTCGTCTTCTGGGTTCTCGGAATGTCCTTGTCTTCTCCTTCAATCTATTTAATAACTGTTTGACATCACAACATTTAGCTCTGTATTCTACCTTTTTCCTCGAACCTTTCTGAACCCTTTCAGCTTGCAGAGAGCTTTCAGCCTTTGCTGCCTTCTCCAACATGCCTGTTCCACTCAGTCTCTTCTTTAAAGGTACTCTGATCTATAATACCAAGATTTATGGCTGCATCATCTCCTCAGCTACATAGCGTTATTCTGAGTGGCAAGATAAATAGATTTGACTGTCTTTCATAAAATCTGGTTCCTCCAGGGGAGCCTGGGTGGTTTAGTCAGTTAAGCGTCTGACTCTTGATTTCTCTCTGGTCATGATCTCAAGGTCGTGAGATTGAACCCTGCATGGGACTCGACACAGGGTGTGGAGTCTGCTTAAGATTGTTTCTCTCCCCTCCCCCGTCTCTCTCCCTTTCTCTAAAAAACAAAACAAACCAAAATAAAACAAATCAAAAACCCTGGTTCCTCTAATAGATCAAATAGTCATTCATTCTCAGTATATTTTTGATAAATAAATGCATGAACAGCAAAAGATTAGTTTTAAACACTATCTCAGGGAACTGTTATCACCTCAAAATGAGATTTATGACTTCCTTTCTGGTAACAATGATTCTACTGGTGATATCAAGGGTTGGGGTAGGGGTGTATGCAAAAATTGGGGAATGCGTTATGATGGCTCCTCTCTTCCTCCTAAAGAACATCAAAGGGAACCAGGGATGGAGTTACCACCATGTTGTAAATCTTGGGACTGTAGGAGCAGAGAAATAGAGAACATGGTCCCAACTGCCCATACTGATCTAGTGACAACAACTCCTCTTTTGCAGATGGGGAGTAAAAGAAACCTCACAGGAGTAGTATGGAGAGGAGAGAAGGAACTAGAGAGTTCATAAAAAAACTGGGTTGGGACTTGAAGCCAAATACCATAATTAGAATCTGGATATTTAATTCTTTCACTTCTAGTAGGGATCAGGGAAGCAAAGTTATTTATAAGTGTCTTATCTTTGGTAACTAAAGCAACTGTATCCTTTAACAATATTGATTATTTATTGAGCACATATTATATTCCTGGTACTGCTTAGGGGTCTTCAATATATTACATATGCAGGCAATACTATATAATTATGTTCATTTTTTCCTCCTCCATCGTCTTCTTCTTCTTCTTCTTCTTCTTCTTCTTCTTCTTCTTTCTCCTTCTCCTTCTTCTTCTTCTTCTTCTTCTTCTTCTTCTTCTTCTTCTTCTCCTTCTTTTTGTTTCAAGTTTTTACTTGAATTCCAGTTAGCTAACATATAGTGTGATATTAGTTTCAGGAGTAGAATTTTGTGATTCATCACTTACACATAACACCCAGTGCTCATCACAACAATGTTTGTTTTAAAGATAAGGAATCCGAGGCACAGAGAGTTTAAGTTACTTGTTCGAGGTCAAACAGCAAGTAACTAACTAGAGGAGGCAGCATGTGAACCTGGGTGGAATAGAAAATTTTTGTTTTGAGTGTAGATTTAAAATATATTAGGAACTAATTACAGAAAACACTAATTATAGAAAACACTAGTGAGTGGCAATAAGGTAGTAATCTACTTTTCCTCAGAATTTTCTATCTGATTCCACTAGATTCCATGATTCAATGTCAAACTATAAAAATTAGTTATAGGCATAACTGGTAGCAATTAGAATTCTGAAAATACCCAAACTATTTTTTTTTAATATTTGGGTTTGGCAAAGTCTCCTAAGACATTTTGCCAAGCCATTTGCCCCTTAATTTTTAAATCCTGAGTACTTCAAGGGAAATATGATATGTTTCTGATTCATTTACACTTAACTCATCAAAACTTTGGTAAGAGTTATCTTGTGGCCAAAAGCTCTTTCCCCTCTGAGGAAGTCATGTTTCAGTGACTTCCAACTGCACCCAGCACACAAAGCTCAAAATATCTCCTAATATTTAGCAAAGCTACAATGGGTTCTTAAAACTGGAAAGCCAATCAACAGCTTGGTTAATTTACAGTGGGCATCATTGGGGGAAACTATAAATGGGTTGTGGCTTTGTTTGAACTCATGACCTATGGTGTATTTTGGTTATGTAAGAATAAAAACAGTGGAAAAAAGGAAGTATATGATAAGCAACAATTCTGTACAAATCATTTGTGGCCACATCTACCTGACATGTAGTCAATTGCAAGGTATCCAAAGTGTCCAAAATCAAGCTCTTCAAACACAAACTAACAAATAAAAGAACAAATATTTCTTCAAATTACCTAAAGATATAAAAAGAAAAAAAAATATTCTTTTCACACTTAGAGGCTCAACAGTGATGTCAGGTTCTAAATATTCCAAGTATTTTGATTGATCACTATCTTTTTTTTTTTTCTTTTAAAGATTTTATTTATTTATTTGAGAGAGAGGGAGAGAGCACAAACAGGGGGGAGGGGTAGAGGGAGAGGAAGCAGCAGACTTCCCTCTAACAGGGAGCCCAAGAACATGGGGCTCGATTCAGGACCCTGGGATCATGAACTAAGTGGAAGGCAGATGCTGAACACCTGAGCCCCACCCCTGCACCCCAATTGCTATCTTTCTTAATGATTCTATTTTAAAGCAACAGCTTTCAGGTCCTTGTTAAGGTTGACTCCATCACCTAGTGAAGGATCTCTTGGTTGCTTCCAAGTTTTGGCAAATATGAATAAAGCTGCTATAAACATTCATGTACAGGCTTTTAAGTGGATGTAAATTTTCAATTCAAATACCTTGGAGAGTGATTACTGAGTCATATGGCAAGAATATGTTTACTTTTTTATGAAGCTGCCAAAATGTCTGCCCCAGTGCCTCCTTTCCTTTATAAAAGCTACTTATTAGATGTCATCTTAAATCACTTTTAATATGGAAATTAGAAACTGTTCAATTGGGTGTATTATTCTTTCTTTGTGAATTGCACGATTATCTGTGTGTGACACAATGGTGGTTACACAGGAACGGCTCCTCCCCAAATCTCAGCCTCCTTTTCCCCTTCCTCAAGCTTTCCTGCACCACATCTGGAAAATTAACACATGTCTTAAATTCACTGCTTATAATTAGGTAGAAGAAAGGATATAAATGTAACCCTCTCTCATAGCTGATTTTCAATTTAATAGCCGCTTGATTTAATTTGTGGATGTAGGATATATTATAATTATTGAACTATTAATATTTTGTATGTTGAGACTGACAAAGCAATTGTGCTTTTTCAACATTTACCTAATAGCTACCTCCTCATAGCCTATATTATGTCAAACACTGTAAATTCATTCACCCTTTGATTCATGAGACCAAATGCTATATTTTTGTAGGATTCTTTCTTAGTCCCCTACAAAGCAAAAATAAGAATTATGATAACTAGGGATACGGCCTACTTCGCCAATTCAAAATGTAGTATTTCTTGTCTGCACATAAGCATTTATGCACTTTATTTAATATATGAACAAAAGGATTTCTGGTCTGGGTTCCATTCACTGTTCATATGGTACACCACATGGTTTTCTCAGTGGCATGAAATCTTGTGGAAGGCTGTGTGTTCTCTTGAAACGCCTTCCCGTTTAGTGTAGTTTCCCTTCCTCTGGCCATTCGTCTGTGACATTTGCTGGCCTCTCTTCCTCTGACTGCTGTTTAATTGCTGCATTTCTCACATTTCCTATGTTAATACTTCTATTCTCTCGCAAGGTGATCTTACCCATTCCTCCAAATTCTACACTGAGAAAGATCACAAATTTTTAAACTCTAGTCTCTTTCTCATTCACTAGGCAGGAATTAAGTCTGCTGACCAAAAATGTATTCCCTGAGGCAGCACATACTTAGCTGGTCTCAAACTTAACTCATTGCCTTCCTCCAGTGGCTACTTCTTTCCTTCCTTCTTCGCTTTCTTCCTTCCTTCCCACCCTCCCTTCTTCCTTCTGTCCTCCCTCTCTTTTCTTCTTTCTTTGCTTAAATAGATAATTCATGCACACATTAAGAACAAAATTAGGCAATACAAAGTAACTCCTCAGAGGCAATGGTCCTTGCCAGTTTCTTGTGTATCATCTTACAGACATTCAATGCAAATTAAAGAATGTATCCATGTGTGTGTACTGTCCATTTCTGGCACAAGCAACAACATGTGCAGACTGTTCTGCATCTTGCTTTTTCTCTTTTAACATATTTGGGAAATCAGTCCCCACCAATAACAAGGACCTGACTCATTGTTTTTACTGAATATAAAATGTACAAATTTATATGGATTTATACACTTTAACTTATTGATAGACGTTTCAATTGTTTCTGATTTTTGTTACTATAAAAAGTACTATACTAAGACGAATTTTGAAATGCATGCTGTGCATTTATGTATAGGTTAAATGTATAAAAGTAAAATTATTACATCAAAGAGAAAATGTATTAAAAAATTTTAAAGGATACAGCTTAATTTATCTCAAATTCACATCCACACCCTGGTGAAAATACTACTTATTGTCAATAATATTCAGTTTTTGCATATTTGGTCATAAAAAAATGGTACTTCATTATAGATTAAATTGTATTTTTCATATTGTGAGTGGTTTTTAACATTAATTGAAAGTAATCTCAAATGTTTACCTGTTTTCCTATTTGCTTGTTAGTTTTTTGCTTCCATATTTAAATAACCTCTTAATTATTAAATATATTAGCTCCTTGTCTGGAATACCTATTAAAGACTGATCTTTCCACAGTTTTTCCATTTTTTTTGCAGTTCTTTTTAGTATTGTTTTCATGCAGAACTTGCTAAATTTTTATGATATAAAATTGATTTTGTTAAATTTTAATTGTTTTTCGTGCCAACATGGTACTGGATTTATGAAAAATTGTGAACACTTTCCCTTCCTGTGATACTCTGAAATGATGTAAAAAAGCTTCAGTAGGAATTATATATTTTGCCATTTGTACCTCTTTTGTGTGAGGAGAAGGTCTTTCAATACTTTTCCTGCAGCTTTTGTATCTTTCCATTTTCTAGCTTTTCTCAGGTTGAATTTGAAGAAAAATTTCACTTTAATTAGTTTTTCAAATGTAATTGCATAACTTTAAGCAAGACAATATCTTACACTTCTTTTAATTCCCGAATACCTGTGATTACTCATTCAGCATATGTATTTATGTGCTTGTGTACTTACATGTGGTTGGTTATATCATTTTTAATATTTTTGGCATTTCAACAACTCTTAGAATTATTATATATTTTTTGCTGCTTTTTTAAATAACTCTTTTTTATTAACATATAATGTATTATTTGCTTCAGGGGTACAGGTCTGTGATTCATCAGTTTCACACGATTCACAGCTCTCACCATAGCACATACCCTTCCCAGTGTCCATCACCCAGCCACCCTATCCCTCCCACCCCCACTCCCCAGCAACCCCCAGTTTGTTTCCTGAGATTAAGAGTCTCTTGTGGTTTGTTCCTCTCCCCAGTCCCATCTTGTTTCATTTTTTCCCTTCGTTCCTCCCACGACCTCCTGCCCTGCCTCTCAAATTCCTCATATCAGAGAGATCATATGATAAATGTCTTTGATTGACTTATTTCACTTAGCATAATACCCTCTAGTTCCATCCATGTCATTTCAAATGGCAAGATTTTGGTTTTTTGATGGCTGTGCAGTATTCCATTATATATATATGGAATGTATATGGAATGTATAAAGGAATGTATAAAGAAAAAATGGCATATATATATACTGATATATACTGATATATATATATATGCCATTTTTTCTTTATATATTCCCCTGTTGATGGAAATCTAGGTTCCATCGTAGTCTGGCTATTGTGGACATTGCTGCTATAAACATTCGGGTACATGTGACCCTTCCAATTACTACATTTGTATCTTTAGGGTAAATACCCAGGAGTGCGATTGCACCAGATCATAGGGTAGCTCTATTTTCAACTTTTTGAGGAACCTCCATACAGTTTTCCAGAGTGGTTGCACAAACTTGCATTTTCACCAACAGCGTAGGAGGATTACCTTTTCTCGGCATCCTCGACAACATCTCTCATTTCCTGACTTGTTAATTTTAGCCATTCTGACTGGTGTGAGGTGATATCTCACTGTGGTTTTGATTTGTATTTCCCTGATGCCAGCTGATTGAACATTTTTTCATCTGTCTATTGGCCATTTGGATGTCTTCTTTGCAGAAATGTCTGTTCATTCCTTCTGCCTATTTCTTGATTGGATTATTTGTTCTTTGGGTGTTGAGTTTGATAAGTTCTTATAGATTTTGGATACTATCCCTTTATCTGATATGTCATTTGCAAATATCTTCTCCCATTCTGTCAGTTATCTTTTGGTTTTGTTGACTGTTTCCTTTGCTGTGCAAAAGCTTTTGATCTGAATTAAGTCCCCATAGCTCATTTTTGCCCTTGCTTCCCTTGCTTTGGCAATGTTTCTAGGAAGAAGTAGCTGCGGCTGAGGTCAAAGAGGTTGTTGCCTGTGTTCCCTTCAAGGATTTTGATGGATTCCTGTCTCACATTGAGGTCCTTCATCCATTTTGAGTCTATTTTCATGTGTGGTATAAGGAAATGGTCCAGTTTCATTCTTCTGCTTGTGGCTGTCCAGTTCTCCCAACATAAATTGTTGAAGAGGCTGTCTTTTTTCCATTGGACATTCCTTCCTGCTTTGTCAAAGATTAGTTGACCATAGAGTTGAGGGTCCATTTCTGTGCTCTCTATTCTGTTCCATTGATCTATGTGTCTGTTTTTGTGCCAGTACCATGCTGTCTTGATGATGACAGCTTTGTAATAGAGCTTGAAGTCTGGAATTGGGATGCCACCAACTTTGGCTTCTTTTTCAACATTCCTCTAGCTATCTGGGGTCTTTTCTGGTTCCATATACATTTTAGGATTATTTCTTCCAATAATTTGGAAAAAAAAAAAACTGATGGTGTTTTGATAGGGATTGCATTAAAAGTGTAGATTGCTTTAGGTAGCATAGACATTTCCACAATATTTGTTCTTCCAATCCATGAGCATGGAACATTTTTCCATTTCTTTGTGTCCTCCTTAACTTTTTTCATGAGTACTTTATAGTTTTCTAAGTACAGATTCTTTGCCTCTTTGGTTAGGTTTATTCCTAGGCATCTTATGGTTTTGGGTGCAATTGTAAATGGGATTGACTCTTTAATCTCTATTTCTTCTGTCTTGCTGTTGGTTTTTAGAAATGCAACTGATTTCTGTGCATTGATTTTATATCCTGACACTTTACTGAATTCTTGTATGAGTTCTAGCAGTTTTGGAGTGGAGTCTTTGAGTTTTCCACAGAAAGTATCATATCATCTGCAAAGAGTGAGAGTTTGACATCTTCTTTGCTGATTCGGATGTCTTTTATTTCTTTTTGTTGTCTGATTGCTGAGGCTAGGACTTCTAGTAGTATACTGAATAGCAGTGGTGACAGTGGACAGTTCTGCCATGTTCCTGACCTTAGGGGAAAAGCTCTCAGTTTTTCTGCATTGAGAATGATATTTGTTGTGGGTTTTTCATAGATGGCTTTGATGATATTGAGGTATGTACCTTCTATGCCTACACTGTGAAGAGTTTTCATCAAGAAAAGATGTACTTTGTCACATGTTTTTTCAGCATCTGTTGAAAGTATCATATGGTTCTTGTTCTTTCTTTTCTTAATGTATTGAATCACCTTGATTGATTTGCAGATGTTGCAATCTTGCAGCCCAAGAATAAATCCCACTCGGTCACAGTGAATAATCCTTTTAATGTACTGTTGGATTCTATTGGCTTGTATTTTGGTGAGAATTTTTGCATCCATATTCATCAAAGATATTGGTCTGTAATTCTCCTTTTTGATGGGGTCTTTGTCTGGTTTGTGGACCAAGCTAATGCTGGCCTCATAAAATGAGTTTGTAAGTTTTCCTTCCATTTCTACTTTTTGGAAGAGTTTCAGGAGACTAGGTTATTAATTCTACTTCAAATGTTTGGTAGAATTCCCCTGGGAAGCCATTTGGCCCTGAACTCTTGTTTGTTGGGAGATTTTTGATGACTGCTTCAATCTCCTCCTGTTTATAGGTCTGTTCAGGTTTTCTATTTTTTCCTGGTTAAGTTTTGGCAGTTTATATGTCTCTAGGAATGCATCCATTTCTTCCAGATTGTCAAATTTGCTGGTGTAGAGTTGCTCATAATATATTCTTATAATTGTTTGTATTTCTTTCATGTTCGTTGTGATCTCTCCTTTCATTCATGATTTTATTAATTCGGGTCCTTTCTCTTTTCTTTTTGATAAGTCTGGCCAGAAGTTTATCAATCTTTTTAATTCTTTCCAAGAACCAGCTCCTAATTTTGTTAATTTGTTCTACCATTCTTTTGGCTTCTATTTCATTGATTTCTGCTCTGATCTTTATAATTTCTCTTCTCCTGCTGAGTTTAGGTTTTCTTTGCCGTTCTTTCTCCAGCTCCTTTAGGTGTAGGGTTAGGTTGTATACTTGAGACCTTTCTTGTTTCTTGAGAAAGGTCCTCTCAGGACCCTCTTTGCTGTGTTCCAAAAATTTTGAACAGTTGTGTTTTCATTTTCATTTGTTTCCAGGATTTTTAAAAAAAATTCTTCTTTAATTTCCTGGTTGACCCATTCATTTTTTAGTAGGCTTCTGTTTAACCTCCATGTATTTGAGTTCTTTCCAATTTTCCTCTTGTGGTTGAGTTCTAGTTTCAAAATATTGTGGTCTGAAAATATGCAGGGAATGATCCCAGTCTTTTGGTACCAGTTGAGACCAGGATGTGATCTATTCTGGAGAATGTTCCATATGCACTAGATAAGAATGTGTATTCTGTTGCTTTGGGATGGAGGGTTCTGAATACATCTGTGATGTCCATCTGGTCCAGTGTGTAATTTAAAGCCTTTATTTCCTTGTTGATCTTTTGCTTAGGTGATCTGTCCATTTCAGTGATGGGGGTGTTAAAGTCCCCTACTATTATTGAATTATTGTCAATGTGTTCCTTTGATTTTGTTTTAATTGGTTTATATAGTGCGCTGCTCCTATGTTAGGGGCATAGATATTTAAAATTGTTAGACTTTCTTGTTGGACAGATCCTTTAAGTATGATGCAGTATCCTTCCTCATCTCTTATTATAGTCTTTGGTTTAAAATCTAATTTATCTGAAATAAGGGTTGTCACCCCAGCTTTCTTTTAATGCCCATTAGCATGGTAAATTGTTTTCCACCCCCTCACTTTAAATCTGGAGGTGTCTTTGGATCTAAAATGAGTTTCTTGCAGACAGCATATCGATGGGTCTTGTTTTTTCATCCATTCTGACACCCTGTGTCATTTGATTGGGGGCATTTAGCTCATTTACATTCAGGGTAACTATTGAGAGATATGAATTTAGTGCCATTGTATTGCCTGTAAGGTGACTGTTACTGTATATTGTCTCTGTTCCTTTCTGGTCTGCTATTTTTAGGCTCTGTCTTTGCTTAGAGGACCCCTGTCAATATCTCCTATAGGGCTGGCTTGGCATTTGCAAATTCTTTTAGTTGCTGTTTGTCCTGGAAGCTTTTTATCTCTCCTATTTTCAATGACAGCTTAGCTGGTATAGTATTCTTGACTGCATATTTTTTTCATTTAGTGCTCTGAATATATCATGCCAGTTCTTTCTGGCCTGCCAGGTCAGACATGATAACCATGATGAAGGGATGGAGTATGTCTGTAAAGATGAAAATTAAGAAAGATTCTAAAAAAGGAATTCATAATATAAGAAGTTGGTCAAAAAAAGAAAAAAAAGGGGGAATGAATGTGATCAGGCTGGAGACTAGAATAAAGCTACACACTAGATTTAGAGTATATTTTGATCTGTTAGAAGGAATTGTAGGAAAATTTTAATGAAGGAAAAACCTATATGCATACAAAAAATGAGTTCAAGGGGCGCCTGGGTGGCTCAGTGGGTTAAAGCCTCTGCCTTCGGCTCAGGTCATGATCTCAGGGTCCTGGGATCGAGCCCCGCATCGGGCTCTCTGCTCCGCAGGGAGCCTGCTTCCTCCTCTCTCTCTGCCTGCCTCTCTGCCTACTTGTGATTTCTCTCTGTCAAATAAATAATAAAAATCTTTAAAAAAATGTTTAAAAAATGAGTTCAAATACAATGAAGGGATAAAATATGACTATAACAATAAAAATTTTAAAAAGATTTTTTAAAAAGGAGATAAAATAAAATAAAATAAGATAAAATAGTTTAAAATGTTAAAATAGGAAAGAAGGAATTTTTTAAAAAATAGAATAATGAAAAAAAATTTAAAAAATTTAAGTTTGAAATACTAAAGAATCATGGGGGAAAAGCCATGAATTCTATGTGTTGCTGTGCTCTAGCTTTGGAGTTCTGCAGTTCTCATTGATCAGTGAACTTGGTCTTGGCTGGATGTTCTTACTGATCTTCTGGGGGAGGGGCCTATTGCAGTGATTCTCCAATGTCTTTGCCCCAGGCAGAATTGCACCACTCCTGCCAGAGGCCAGGGCAAGTAATCTGCTGGGTTTGTTCTTGGTGGCTTTTGTTCCCTGAATCCTTTCCATACAGTTTTGGAGGACGAGATTGAAAATGGCAGTCACCCAATCTCCCACCCAGAGGAGCCAAGAGCTCAGAGCCCCACTCCTCAGTGTGCCCTTAGAGAAAAGCCATTAATCACTCCTGTCTCCCTGGTCTTCGGCCAAACTCTGTGCTCACCCAGCCTGTGACTGAGCATTTCTATCTCTGGCACATGACCTCATTTGGAGTCTCCAAACCAGCAGATTCCTTTAGCACGTTCCCGCGCCACTCCTCCTAGAGCAAGAAGGAGGGAATCTCCCTGGATTTGCCACTTGTGGATCCCTGCTCGAAAAGCAGTGGCCCAACAGTGCCTTTGATAGTGGTTTAAGGTAACCCCGAACTGAGAGCCCCCTCCTCATCTCCATCTCTGCAGCTGGCTTCCCCACTTCAATACCTAGGAGTTCTGCCACACTTAGACACCCCCAGTCTTTTTGTGACCCTGTGGATCCTGAGACCGCACTGTTCCCACAAGGGCTCCATCCCCTGCTTAGCCTCTGGAGCGATGTCCCTCAGTGCAGCATACTTCTAAAAGTTCTGATTTTGTGCTGTGCTGCTCTACCGCTTGCTGAGAGCTGGCCTCTCCACCCACAGTCTCTCTTCCCATATATTGACTCAGATTAACTTCTCCACACGCCCTACCTTCCAGAAAGTGGTCATTTTTCTGTTCCTAGAATTGCTGCTCTTCTTCTCTACGATCTCCTATTGAGTTTGTAGGTGTTCAGAATGGTTTGATAACTATCTAGCTGAATTCCTGGGAGCTGATGATATTTAAGTCTCCTATTCCTCCACCATCCTGATCTTCTGGCTAAATAATTATCTTTTTATCTACACATTTTTCTTCTGTGCTTTGGGTTCATTTTGTCGTTATTTTTCTCAGTCCTGTAGTTGAATTTTTATGCTTCACTTGTTTATGTGATTGTTTAAAGCTATTAATTTAATCTTAGTTTGCTATATCTGTTAGGTTTTGAAATGTAGAATATTCATTATTGTCAAACTTGATTCATTTTTGATACATTTTTATTTAGTTTATTTTTTCACTCATACATTGTTTAAAAAAATATTTTCTTTCAAGTTTCCAAATGGAAGGTCTGCATCTCATTAATAGCTTTTTTTTAAATTTGTTTTTTTAAAATATGTTTTGTCTTATTTTGCTAATAGTTCCTATTTGTGTATGTATATACTTTTGCTTAAAAGAATATGCATGCCATTTCTAGTTTTTGAAAAAATCAAATTGTCTTTATAATCAATTTTTTTCCTGTCTCTTTTCTCTGAATTCCCCACCAAACATTCTATTTCCCTTCACCAGGCACTATATAGTGGAATCATGGTATGTCCTAAAATAATTATGAGTGCGGTATCTGATATGTGTGCCATCATTTGTTCTTGCTGACCTTCAGTAAGGTGAACACCTGTCCTCTAAATTTTAACAATTAGTTTTGGTCCTTAGTGCATTTTATTTATATCCATAGTCTTGGCATGGCTTCCATTTGTCAGATTCGTGTATCCCATGGCCTTCCCATCCCCACTAAAGGATATCATTGAAAGTTATTTGTTTAGTTATATATCTGTAACTATATCTATTTCTCTATTGATAGGTATATGTGTATATATAGAGAGAATATATGCCACAAATTGACATAAAAACATTGGCTCAGTGGATTAGTAAAGTAATTATGGAACTATGAGACCTAAATACAAAATTTAACAAGTAATAGTTTTGCACTGAAAACATAACTGGGTGTTTTTAGTAGCCATACAATATGCATAATCAACTCCATAGCTAGAATAAATGAGAGCTCATAAATCCTTAAGAAATAAGTTTTGTTCAATCAGAGAAAAATAAAGAACAATACTGACAGTTTAAGAGAGAAAGAGGTTTGTTTTTTTTTTTCCTGTATGTATATTAACTTTTAAAAGGGAAACCTAGAGTTCAGCATGGCTGTCAGAGTTGCTAAGTCTGTGGGAGGTGTCTGCAGTGTGGGTTTATGAGTTTCAGCCTACAGTGTAGGGAAAACACTGGAAAATTCAAAAACCCTTTGAGTAAGGTGTGGAAATAGCTTTGAGGGCCTGTAGAAAAGAAGTGACCATTCATTGGGGGAGTGGAAGATGAATAACATGTGGCTCTAAGTGGGGGCTGTAGCAAGACCATGGACATTGGCAGCAAATGCACTAAGGATTGAGGTCACTGTGCAAGACAGTGGGGACAAGCTGGGGCTACCAAGGCCATGAAAAGACCATGGACAAGGTTGCCTCTGTGCCAGGAAATTCACAAGCCACCACATCTAACTCCCTCCTTCCTCACTAGGTATCCTGAACGAAAAACAGATCATTCCCTTCTTCTAGTAATAAGAAAAAGAGAAGAGGAAACTAAAGAAATCCAAGAGTCCAAATAGTCACCCAAAGTTGACTGAGATCTACTTGGGCCCAACTGAGTCACATTAAAATAGCAAGGTGACATTTTCTACTTCAACTGGAATCGAAGTCTTATGAACAAAGCTGAATTCCATCATGGAAAAACAAAGAAAATCACTTTTATGGATCTAAGAAAGTTTCTTTTGTGTGAAGTGTGAGCCCATGCCAACCCGTGGGTGTGCCACCTTCAGACAGACACATGTTCTATTGATTCTTTCAGAGATCCTCAGCAGCAGAATTGTCTTCTTTTTCTAGTCTCACTCTCTGGATCTCAACTTCCCTTTGTTAGAAAGCTCAGAATTACCCAGGACTATGTCCCTCATGCTCCCCATCCAATTTTTCATGAAGTGCTACTGATTTTATCTTAGAAATATTTCCTGAATTGGATCTTTCTCTGTTTCCACTGTCTCTGTGACTCTCATCATGTCTCAAAACTCCTGCAGCAGCTATTTATTATTCTGCATTCCCAAATTCTTTCTCTTCCAGAGTTTGGTGCCAGGTATCTTTCTAAAAAGTAAATTTAATTTTCTTTCTCTTCTGTTTACAAGGCCCTCTAGCTTCTTACTGACAACAGTGTAGAGTTCCAGCAACTAACCATGATCTTCAAGGCTCATCACCACCTGCTCTGTAGTTAGTTTTCCCCTCAGCACCCTCTGATCTTGCCACATGGAACTTCTCATTGTTTGCTGTCTACAAATCTATTTTTGTGATACCAGGGCTGTAAGCCCTCTGAGTTCTGCTCTCCATGGTTAATTGTCTGCACTGTCTGTTCCACTTATTTAAGAGTTAGCTACAGGGACTGTATGTTGAAGATTTATAGGCTTTTTAAAGAATTTTTTTATTTTTATCTCAAATTTTATTTTATCAGATACAAGCATTTGACTGAAAAGGCAAACATTATTAAAAGGTTTATACTCAAACAAACAAACCAACAGAGAATAGAGAGCATCTCCACAATCCTGCTCCCAGAGGGAACCATTTTAACTTTTTTGTTCTGTTATTTCTACAATTTACCCTCATTTAAAAAATATAACACTATGTAATGATGTTCTATTATGGAACCACTTCTTTTTCCTGCATCATTGCAAAATAATTATATCACCTTTTTGTTAAATAGAGATCTAATACATCGTTTTTATAATGTGAATGTTAAAATGGACACTACATATGTATATTATATTTTTCATATCATGGTTATTGTGAATAATGCTGCAATGAACATGAGAATACAGTTATCTCTTTGAGATAATGATTTAATTTCCTTCCTATGTATACCCAGAAGTGGGATTACTAGATCATATGGTAGTTTTATTTTCAATTTCTTCAGGGACTTCCTTACTCTTTTCCATAGTAGCTGGACCAGTTTACATTCCCACCAACAGTGTATAAGAGTTCCCTTTCTTCACATCCTCACTAGCATTTGTTATCTCTTATTTTTTTTAATAATATACATATAACAGGTGTGGAGTGACGTCTCATTATGGTTTTATTTGCATTTCCCTGATGGGCAGTAATGTTGAGTAACTTTTCATGTATCTGTTGGCCATTTGTATATTTCCTTTGGTAAAATGTTTCATTTTCTTCAAACTTATGTTACCATGAAATCCTTTTCTCATGTAAACATTTTTTTGTTGTTTTACATTCTAATAATTTGAGAAGCACTGGCTAAAATGTGTTTCAAATAAGCCAAAGAGGAAAGCAGAAAGTTTGGCAGAAGAGAGGGCCCGGTATAAGAGTTCCTGGGTGAAAGCTGACTTGCTTTTGGGTTCAGTAAAAAATGATTTGAGACTTGGGGGCAGTAACCAGGGACCAGAGATGGAAATATCTTCCATTTCCCAGGGAGCTAAGGAAGCTGAATGGAGAAATACACTCTACCCCGGAACCAGAGTGCCAAAGTGACCTGTTCATATTCCTAAAGTAATCCCAGAGATGTTTCTGCAAGGGGCTGTGATTCACACCAGCTCCAGAAACTATTTCAGTTCAGTAGTCTCAATGTCCTTGAGTTTCAACCAAGTCAACTCAATTAGTGAAAGAACAGGAACAAGAGTGCTTGTCTAGTGTCAGCTAAGAAGCCTGTAAGCCAGGGATTTGGCTTTGTTTGCTTTGTTTTAATATTTTATTTCAATTTTTGCATTGACTTCACCAGTAAAATCTTTTGAAAACTACCTATCTACCTGGAATTAAGAGGGAGGTATATATCTATATCTATATCTATATCTATTTCTATCTATATCGATATCTACCTATCTCTCTATATATGTATTTTTTTTAACACACTGACTTTAGAAATACTAACATACGTGGTGGTGTTAGCAGTGGACTTATTATCAATTTGATTCTCCCAAAACTGGTAGAACTCTGGGATAGTCTTGTAGTAAATCTTAGAGATTTGAATGATTAAGAAGAGTTATCTGTCTTTCTCCCACAGCAGATGATTCCCTTTGTTTCCTACTAGTTGGTCAACAAAGTACACACTGATACCCTCAGTTAAAATGTATATAGCCATGGAATATTATTTCATATACACTATTAACTGTAAGTTTCTTACTACATTTCTACATGTTATAACCTGAAGATATAATTTCTTAACATGGAATATCTATTTTTAGTATGAATCACACCTTTATGTACCACATGTATTTAAATAAGACTAAAATAGAGGAACATATTTATTTCTCTGTCAATAGACGTCACAGAGTTTTTAAAAAAAATACTCATACTTTTGGGGAAAGAACCAAAAAATGGAACTCCTTTTTAAGTATAATAAGACTCTTGGGAAAATTATCCAATATAAGAAGAAAATAACAACAACAAAAAAATAAGCCACACAACCTTCAATTTAAAACATACTAGTCTGATTTCCAATATAGAATTTGTGTTCATATCTTTATTTAGCAGCATTACAGTTGTTTTTTTCCATGTGCTGTCCTCATAATTTGGTAGTTAACCTTCTTGTTTTTTAAAAAGAAGTTCTGCCAAAGTATGCTGAGCAGTTGTTTGTTTCTAAACCCTGAGAAATCAAAAGTAGCAAATAAACTTTATTATTATGACATTTTAATTATGAGTGCATTTATGTATTTTCTCTTTTGATCTTTGAGTCATTTTATGATTCTGGAGTTTAAATTTGTGAACTTGGGGGATCATTATCATTTAACTAAAGAGTAATGCTAACCCATGTTATTATATAAATAAAGTTATATAAATAAAGTTATCCCCTTACTTTTCAAAATAATATTAACAGTTTACATTTATGTTGTGTCAGGGTTCTCATATATATAATTTCACCTACTAACAAGTAGCTTGTGATACTAACAGGTCAAATATTGCTTTCCCCCAGGCTTCTCACCCCCTTTGGTTTATTTGTTTGCTTATTTGTTTGTCTATTATGAATAAGGAAACTGAAGCTTACAGATGGAAAGTGATGCCTCCAGAGTTGTACAAATAGTAGATGGTTTCTCTAGATCTAATGCTAACAATTTCATCCTGCTTTCCATGACATTGGGCTCCCTCTCAGTATATAAACAGTTTAACTCAAACCTGAAGAGTGAAATGAAAAATGTGACCTCTCTTTCCTAAGCCAGTTCTTAACCAAAGGAAAGTGTCTGAATGGGTAGCAGGAGGGAACTGTGCAGCCTTGTATGATAGGATGAGAAGGTAATAAGATGGAATCATGGAACTTTGAGGGTATTTCGTTCTCAACAAATCATTTTTCTAGGACACTGAGGCACTACTGTGTACCCAGTTGCATGACACACTCTCAGGGTAGAAAGATAATAGGACACGAACCCTGGACTTGAGAAGGTCATATTCTGCATAAACACAATACACATATAGATAAGTATTTATGATAACGTATAGTCAGTTCTTCAGGCTCCACAAAGTTCTGTGGAATAAGAACAGGAAAAATCTGATTTTGAGAGGTGTTGTGGTCTGAAATTTGTGTTCCTCCCACCCATCAATGTTCATATGTTGAAATATCAATTCCCAATGTGATTGTACTAGAAGGTAAACCTTTGGAAGGTGATTAGGTCATAGCATGAAGATTTCCTGAATGGGATTAAGTCTCCTATAAAAAGAGGCCCTACAGAGCTCTGGCACATGCACTCTCTTTCTCTCTCTCTCTGCCTAGTGAGGACATAGCCAGGAAGAGGGACCCTACCAGCAACTGAATCAGCCAGCTTGTTAGTCTTAGACTTCCCAGACTCCAGAACTGTGAGAAATAAATGTCTTGTTTAGGCCACCCAGTTCATGGTATTTTTGTTTAGCAGCCTGAGTTGACTAAAACATGGAGTCTGAAGCTTACACAACTTGATGTGTGTATGGAAGGTGGAGGGTGTATAAGAAAAGGCTACAAAAACTATAAATATAAAATTAGGTACAGGGTCTTGGAAAGCCTGAAGTTTAAGCTTCTGTAGTGTTACCCTAATCTTGATAATAGAAGATTGAGGAGCCCAAGAGTTGGTGGGGGGAGACTCTGGAACAGAGTAGTCATAGAGAGAGGAGCCTTCCCAGGGGAAAGACTCGGGGGCATCCAGGACATCAAGGGCATCTGCTAAGAATCTCTCTGGGACAGAAAGTAAACAAACAGGTGCTCTACAGAAACAGGCTCACTGACCCTGCAAACCCCTGATGTGCCTCCCTGCCAGGGAAATTCTCCTGTAATATCTTTAAAATAAAATTGATGAACCTGAGCAAGTACAACCATTCTCCCAGTTTAAAAAAAAAAAAAAAAAAAACTTTTGTCACCACATATAAGACATATCTTTAAAAAGTGATATCCTCAAATAGACTTTGTTTTTAAAATGTGAATTTAAGTGGCGCCTGGGTGGCTCAGTCTGTTGAGCACTGGACTCTTGATTTCAGCTCAGGTTGCAATCTCAGGTTTGTGGGATGGAGCCCTGCCTGTTGGGCTCTGTGCTCAGCTCTGAGTCTTCTTGTCCCTCTCCCTCCCCATCCACTCCTCCCTGCACTCATGTGCACACACGTGCTCTCCCTCTCTCTCTTTCTCTCTAAAATAAATAAATAAATACATCAGTACAACAATACATAAATAAATAAAATATCTGAAAAAAAAGTGGGTGTCAAAGGTTAATAACCGGCAGAATTGTGAACAGTTTCAAAAATATAAAAAATTAAATGTAAATTTAAAATAAGTGGATGGAAATAATGAGAATGTCCTGTTGTAGAAGGCCTCATTTCAAAAACATGATGAATGCAATTGAAAAAAGGTAGAGGATCTCATACCAGGTGAGCAAGCAATTCCAAACTTATAGCATTAACTCAAAAATAGGGGTAATAGAACAGAGGGGATGTTATTTCCTACTGTTATTCCTAGTTAAGGATTCAGTAATTTATTTATTTATTCCACAGATACTCATCGAATGCTTACTAATAACAAGCACTGTACTAAGTGCTAGGGAAACAACCTTGAAGAAAAGAGAAAAGAATAAAATTGTCAATCTCAAGAACATTATGTTATGGAGAAAAAAATGTCAAAAAAATAAATTAGTAACACATATCATATGTTGGATAGTGACAAATGCTTTGGAAGACAATTAATAAGTTAATTAATAAAGTGGGCAGTGGGGTGAGTCATATTCCCAGAAGGTGAGTGTTGAGATTTTAAAGAGTGCAGTTGGGGGAGGCCTCACAAATAGGACAGGATTTGAACAGAGGGAGTAAGAGAAGGATCCATTCCAAGAGAGGGAACAGCTAGAGCCCATGTGTAGGAGACTGTTATAAATTCCACAGTAAACATACTAATAACAGAATTTCAGTGCATTTAATTTGTTCTTAATGCTTATATGTGTGTGTATAGACATAATACTGAGTATAACTCAATAAGTTGTTATAATTGATTTTTATTTTCTTTATTATTTTATTGAGGTATAGTCGACAAATAAAATTGTAAAATATTTAAAGTGTATAATATGATGATTTCATATATGTACACATTGTGCTAGGACTCCCCCACATTGAATTAATTAACATATCTATCTAATGATTAGAAATGATTCAAATCCAAACAGATGAACTTCTTTAATAAGTCAAATTCTCTAATTTTGTCTGACTGATTTCCAACAATCTGGGAAAATAATTTCTTAAACTCCCCTAGACTATCTCAGCTTTTGTTTTAGTCAAGAACAATGTGCTGAAATTGGCTCTATTCCAGGTATTTTAAATCTTTAAGTAATATTGATAACAGCTAGGGGTCACTGTATTCTTTGAGATTTATCAATAGTTAGTTTAAACTCTCTCTCCTATATTCCTTGGGGGAGTTTCATCTCCCTAAATTCTAGATCGTTTGTGATCTTCCTCAGTTCTTTCTCCAGCTCCCTGTCTCCTCCAAGTTTCCATTCCCGGTTGTGGCTCACTGAATCCCATTAGCTGTTCTCTTACCCAACATTCCCCCCTTCCCAAACTCCTATGGCCAGATGTGGTCCCCAGACAATATTCACAGTAGAAATTTGTGTGGGCAAGAGAATCTACTAAGCTTGGTGCCAATGAGATTAACTTGCATCACTTCACAATTCTTATTACTGAGGAATTGTTTGATCCTGGCATTTTCCTGCAGATCTCTGTGACCGCCCACCTCTTCACTGAAGCTTTGTGTTCTTAGTCCCGCCTGTCTTGCCTCACATCCATCTCCTTTCCTATGTGATCTCCTTCATGCCAAAATCTCCATTTATTTCTTTGTGCAGAAAAGTTCAGATTTTTTTGCTTTTCTCTCTGCAATTGTCCCTTAAGTTTTTCATGTTTTCACCTTTATAGGTATAGATAGAGTCATCTGGAAAGAAATTATACACTCCCTTTTTTATAGTCAGTTTTGAGTTTTAAAAATCATTTTCCCTCCTGTACATTTACTCTAAGTCTTCAAAACAAAGATTATTGTTATTCGTTATTGTTGTTTTACAGAGCAGAAATCTAAAGTGTAAAGAAGTTTTTTGCCCATGGCCACACAGCTGGTTCTAAGTTTATCTGTTCCCAAGGTCAATGCCCTGTGTGAACTCAGTGGTCTCATGTAACAAAGCCAAGGTCATGCAAAATAAGCCAACTCCTTAGCCAGGATTCTGGAAGAGGATACACTCTCATATTGTGCATCTGGAATATTCTGAGCAGGTAATGGTGGTATAAAGAAACTGGCTTCATTTTAGGGAAGTGTAGTTAGCATAATAAAGTGATGAAGAGTCCTCATGTATGATGTGATAACAGGTTTTTAAAAAATAGGAGCTCTGACTGTACCAGAGTTATAGTGGTTCATTGATATAATCCAAGATTATAAAGTCAGAAATTCTGTGAATAGTATGAATGTTAACTTTCCCAAATCACTGTATATTGAAATTAGTATGTGGGAGTTGATATATAGCTTCAAAAATTATATTTGGACCCAAATTTAAGGAATACTGTATTACATGACAGTTAATAGCACTGGTAGTCTCATTATTCCAAACAGTGCCATGGACTTTCACTGTAGTTTCTAAGCCTTGTTTTGTTGTTTTGTTTTTGTTTTTGTTTTTCTTTTTTTGTTCTTTTTAGGAGTAGGAGGGAATAGAGTCAGAAGGAAAGGGAGAGAGAGACTCTTAAGCAGGCTCCATACCCAACATGGAGCCCCAAATGGGGAATAATCTCACAACCCCGAGATCATGACCTGAGCCGAAATCAAGAGTCAGACACTTAACCAACTGAGCCGCCCAGGGGTCCTGACTTTAAAACAGTTTTGATTAAGGTTCAAAATTATGACACACAAACTGACTTCTACAAATAACGTTCCCAGAATGAATTCACTGATCTGATCTCTAATTCTTGTGCTTTTATATGCTATAATCAGATAAGAAATATCGTTTTTTCCAAGTTAAATATTCTACTTTAATAGATATTCCAATACAGAAAAAAGCTCCTATGAATGACTAACATGAAGAAGGTTTTAATGCATTTTATGTAACATCTAGTGGTGTTGACAATGGATAATTATTGGAAAGTTAATTCAGACATGAAAATGAACAGTGATTTCTAGCATCTGGTTATTTACTAGCATATCCTTAGGGTGTGAAATTCTTGTGGGTTATCTTGTGCCAGCAATTAAGCCAAGGCATCCTTTGAAGTAAATTACAAATCTCAAACCTGAAACACATTTTGCCTAAGTCAGAGGCAATATTGGGTATCTAATGAAGCATAACAAATTACCACAAACGTAGTGGCTTAAAACAACAGGCATAGCTTATCTGGATTCTCTCCTTCAAGGTTTCCCACAGGCTGCAATTAAGTCATCAGTTAGGCTGTGGTCTCCTGTGAAGGTTCCCCTAGGGAAAGATCTACTTCCAAGCCTATGTGGTTGTTGGCAAGATTCAGTTCCTTGAGGGTTGCTGACCTAAGGGCCTCAGTTTCTCACTGGACATTGGCTGGAGGCCACTCTCAGTTTCATATGGCTTCTCCATATGTCAGCTAGCTTCGTCAAAGCCAACAAGGCTTTGATGTTACTATCTCGTGTCATCTAATCACCAAAGTGACATTCTGCTACTTTTGGAATAGCCTGTTTATTAGAAGTAAATCACTAGGCTAAAGCGCGCTGGGATCATCTGGCACCATCTTAGTGTTTGGTCACCATAGAGACAAAGAAAGATAGAAATTACTTCATGATAATTTTAAGAGGAAAGTCATTTTGCACCCTTTCTACTCTTTGGCAATAACCAAATAATATTAATTTTTCAATATAAGTAGATAATAATGTTCTATAAAAGTAGCAAATACAATCAGGCATACCACAGATGCCCAATAATAGTTGGTTGGTCAGTTGTCCTTAAATGCTGTGATTCTGAAATTTTAGAAGTTGTCTGGTAGCCATAGTCTAAAAGCCATTTACCTCTTTTGATATTCTGCTTCATTATCTTTTGTTTTTGTTGTTGCTGTCGTATCCTGCAACAACTCATCTTTCAACTTGGACAAGTTCTCTTTCTGTGTCTTATTTTCTGTATCTGTATCATTGTAAATTTTGTGAAAACATCTCTTTCCTATATCATAGGAATGGTAAAAATGTGGATGAGATAATGAGATACATGTGCAATAATGCTAAGCTTAAAAGGATGCGACACTGTATAAATAAAAAATTCTAGAATAGAAGGTACAGTAAAAGTAATACATACAAATCTACCATAGAAGGTATAGTAAAGTAATACATACTTGAAATCATTTTTAAAACGTGATGAGAGGGGTGCCTGGTTGGCTCAGTGGGTTAAGTCTCTGCCTTCAGCTCAGGTCATGATCTCAGAGTCCTGGGATTGAGCCCCGCATCTGGCTCTCTGCTCAGTGGGGAGTCTGCTTCCCCCCCCTTCTCTCTGCCTGCTGCTCTTCCTACTTGTGATCTCTCTCTCTCTGATAAATAAATAAAATCTTTTTTTTTTTAAAAAGCATGATGATAGTGAACTTCAAATGCAATGCACACTTAGGTCTCTATTCTGATGTTGCTTACCTATGTATAGTTTAGTAAACAAAAGAGTGACCTTTAAAAATGATATCTGAGAGGAGAAATACAAATTAACCACTGTGTGCTCATCAGAAGACAGTGTGCAGCCAGGAGTTTACACCACACACTCACCACCACCACAGGGTACAGAAAGGGCTGAAGCTCTTGGTGCTCTGCCGTTGGTCACTCTGGGGACAAATTCTATTAACAGCTTTGCCTTCAGCCTGATGTTGGGTTGCAAGTACTGAACGCCGACTTGTCTCTAGTAAGGGGTTTTACTATGTCAACATTCTAATTAGCATCCACATGGAAGGTGCCTGTTATTGTTGGCTTAGTTGCCTCTGTAATCCTGACAAACCATTCAATTGAAGAGTACTGTTGATGTAGTGTATAGCAGCCTGCGGCTTTCTTTGAAAGGGTATATTAAAGCTGGATCCAGATTACAAATGTTTAACCTGGCAAATAGCACTATGACCTCTAAAACAAATATTGTGTCATTAATATAGCAGTGTCCACAGATGGGATTGGCAACCTAAAATGTGCTGTCTGTAAACATTTTCAAATACTATTTGAGGTCCTTAATTAACCCTATTAAGCTTACGTATTGAAAAAAAAAAAAAAACAAACAGCCAGTCAGTATAAAAGAACAACTGAATAAAGATAGAGATATGGTTATTTTACATACATATTATAAATTCTCTGGAGTCTGTGGTTTTAAATCAGATTTAACGTTATTTGAAAATTATCTTTCTTCCCCCAAGAGATAAAATTCTTAACACATCAGAACAAAATAGAATTGGGGCGCCTGGGTGACTCAGTGGGTTAAAGCCTTTGCCTTGGGCTCAGGTCATGATCTCAGAGTCCTGGGATCAAGCCCCACATTGGGCTCTCTGCTCAGCAGGGAGGCTGCTTCCCCCTCCCTCTATCTGCTTCCCTCTCTGCTGCTTGTGATCTCTGTCAAATAAATAAAATCTTTTTAAAAAAGAACAAAAAAGCAATTAAGAATGATTAAATCCATCATTGAACCACAGAGTAAGTTTAGACTTGGAAGTCACCTTACAGGTCATCTATAACAACCCCTCAACTTAGCGGGGGTGGGGAGCTGAAATTCAAAGTGGCTAAGTAACCCAGATACAAGTTGAAGTGAAAAACCACAATGGTACTATTATGTTCAATACATATATATTACAATTTTTCATCATGGACTTCTAAATCAATGGGTTGGAATTGTCTCTCCAGTCATGAATGTAACAGATGAAACCTTGTGTTATCTAAAATTTTACTGAAGAAATAATATTATGAAAATTAAAGATGGTGCTAAAAGTTTGAATCCCCTATAAACAAATGTGAAGTTGTGCTTCAGTGTTTCTTTAAACAGTGTTTTTCTCTCTCTGCATCTTCCTTCCATTTGAGGATCCATTTTATTCACAATACAACAGCTACCTGAACGTCTCCAGCCATCTATATTCATAAATGTCTATGTCACTAGAATATTATTGCAATGAGCTTTGCTTCAGTAATGTGTCACAGTTAACATTTCCTTTACCATTCATTCCTTCATTTGTTAGCCAGTCATTAAAAGAAAAGAAACCTTCATGAGGACTTATATATTCTTAATCAAAGCACTGCCAGGTTTAAAGATCAGAGGAAGTGAGCTATGGTTGGGTATAGAGGAGAAGACCACTTAAGAATCTTATCAGAAACACATAAAAAAGCCTTAACCCTTGACTCCTTCTCTACACATTGCAACTTCTGGATCTCATACTGCTTCATCTATTTTGTGAATCAGTTTGAACAGCAATCATGGCATCATGTTACTTCAAATATTGTTGAAGAGGCAGCCCTTGGGAGAACTTTTCCAGAGAAACATGTTCCTCCCTGAGCATCCCTCATGTTCTCTCTGAATCTGCTTCTCAGTATTAGCTATAGCAAAACAAACAGCCAAAAACCAAAACCAAACCAATAAACAGGAAACAAAATAACAAAAATAAAGTCCCTTCCTATGAGGAGGTCTCTATTTAGAAAGAAAAACAGAAAACTTGACACACAAATGCACACATGCAAATTTTGCTAAAGGAGCATGAGGAGAAATTTCTTGAAGAAAAGGAATGACAAGCCAAGTGTTGAATGGTAATGTTTAGCCATGTGGAAAAGGGGTAAGTGATTCCAAGTACCCAGGGAAGTGTCTGTGAAGGCATAGAGTCATGAAGAAGGATGGCCTGAGTTCTGAGCAGGCCAGTATTGCTAAAGATGAGTGCACTGTGGATACAGAGGAGAAGTTTGGTCTGGGAAGATGGGCAACCACCACAGTGCCCTGGTGAGCAATGCTAAACAACTTGGATTATATCCCCCCAAAAACAGTAAAATATGAAAAGACCTTTAAAAGTTATTTTATGGAATGCATCCTATTCATCTAGGTTGCTTAACTTATTGGCATATAACTGTTGATAATAATTTCTGATGATTGTTTCTATTTCCTTGGTGTTAATCACGACCTCTCCCTTTTCTTTTGGAAAATTTTTCTTTTGGAAAAGTGTCCTCTCTCTTTTCTTTTGGATTAATTTGGTCAATGGTTTATCAATCTTCTTGATTCTTTAAAAAAACCAGCTTCTAGTTTCCTTGATGTGTTCTACCCTATCTCTAGTTTCTATCTCATAGATCCCTGCTCTAATCTCGATTATTTCCCTTCTTGTGTGTGGGGCTGACTTAATTTGTTGTTGATTCTCCAGTTCTTTAAGGTGTAAAGAGAGCTGGTGTATTCTGAATTTTTCAATATTTTTGAGGGAGACTTGAATGGCTGTGTATTTCCCCCTTATGACCACCTTTGCCATATCCCATAGGTTTTGGACCAAAGTGTCTTCATTTTCATTGGTTTCCATGAATTGTTTAAGTTCTTCTTTGATCTCCTGGTTGATCCAAACATTCTTAAGCAAAGTGGTCTTTAGCTTCCAGGTGTTTGAATTCCTTCCAAACTTTTTCTTGTGGTTCAGTTCCAGTTTCAAAGCATTGTGGTCTGAGAATATGCAGGGAATAATCTCAATCTTTTGGTATCAATTGAGCCCTGATTTGTGACCCAGTATGAGGTCTATTCTGGAGAAAGTTTCACATGTGCTTGAGAAGAATGAGTATTCTGTTGGTTTAGGGTGGAATGTTCTGTATATGTCTATGAGGTTCATCTGGTCCAATGTGTCATTCAATGCTTTTGCTTCTTTATTTTCTGCTTGGATGATCTGTCCATTAATGAGAATGGCATGTTAAGATCCCCTACTATTAATGTATTCATATCAATATGACTCTTTATCTTGATTAACAGTTGTCTTATGTAGTTGGGTGTTCCTGTATTGGGGGCATAAATATTTACAATTGTTAGGTTTTAACTTCCAAAACAGAATCAGGAAGAAATTTATAACCTGAATAGGCCAACATCTAATAATAAGATTGAAGCAGTGATCAAAAACCTCCCAAAAAACAAGAGCCCAAGACCTAAAAGATTCTCTGGAGAATTCTACCAAACATTAGAAGAAGAAATAATACCTATTCTCCTGAAGCTCTTCCAAAAAATAGAAACAGAAGGAAAACTCCCAGACTCTTTTTATGAAGCCAACATTACCTTGATCCCCAAGCCAGGAAAACACCCTATCAAAAAGGAGAATTTCAGACCAATATCCCTGATGAATACTGATTCCAAGATTCTCAACAAGATCCTAGCTATCAGGATCCAACAGTACATTAAAAAGATTATCCACCATGACCAGCATGGGATGCAAGGGTGGTTCAACATTTGCATATCAACCAATGTGATAGAACAAATCAATAAGAGAAGAGAGAAGAACCACATGGTCCTCTCAATTGATGTAGAAAACACATTTGACAAGATACAGCATCCATTCCTTATTAAAACATTCAAAGTATAGGGATAAAGGAAACATTCCTCAACTTCATAAAATCTATCTATGAAAAACCCATTGTGAGTATCATCTTCAATGGGAAAAAGCTGACAATCTTCCCTTTGAGATCAAGAACATGACAAGGATATCCAGTCTCACCACTGTTATTCAATATAGTACTAGAAGTCCTAGCAACAGCAATCAGACAACAAAAAGAAATACAATGTATTCAAATTGGCAAAGAAGAAGTCAAACTCTCTCTTTACAGATGACATGACACTTTAAATGGAAAACCCAAAAGACTCCACCCCCAAATTACTAGAGCTCATACAGCAATTCAGTAAGGTAGCAGGATACAAAATCAATGTACAGAAATCAATTGTTTTCTTATAAACTAACAATGAAAATATAGAAAGGAAAATTAGAGAATCAATTCCATTTACTATAGCACCAAGGACCATAAGATACCTGGGAATAAACCTAACCAAAGAGATAAAGGATCTGTACTTGAAGAACTACAGAACATTCATGAAAGAAATTGAAGAACACACAAAAAGATGGAAGAGCACTCCATGCTCATGGATTGGAAGAATAAACATTGTTAAAATGTCTATACTGTGTGGGGAGGAGTCAAGATAGCAGAGAAGTAGCAGGCTGAGATGACATCAGGTAGCAGGAGATCAGCTAGATAACCTATCAATCCATTGCAAACACCTACAAATCCAACAGGAGATTGAAGAGAAGAAGAGCAACAATTCTAGAAACAGAAAATTGACCACTTTCTGAAAGGTAGGGCCGGCGGAGAAGTGAATCCAAAGTGATGGGAAGATAGACCGCGGGGGGAGGGACCAGCCCCTGGCAAGCGGCAGAACAACGGAGCACAAAATCAGGACTTTTAAAAGTCTGCTCCACTGAGGGACTCTCTACAGAGGTTAAACTGGGGTGAAGCCCACGCAGAGTCAGCATGGCCCCAGGTCCCGTGGGGTCACAGAAGGATCGGGGGTGTCTGAGTGTCGCAGAGCTCGCAGGTATTAGAGCTGGGAAGCCGGCTACAAAGACAGAGCTGAGGAGTGAGCTCTCAGCTTGGGGTTACCTTGAACCGGTCACAGGCTCGGTGAGCTCGGAGCGCGGCTGGAGGCCAAGGAGATGGGGGTGATTGAGCGCTTTCCTTTGAGGGTGCACTGAGGAGTGGGGCCCCAAGCTCTTGGCTCCTCCGGGCCAGAGATTGGGAGGCCACCATTTTCATTCCCATCCTCCAGAACTCTACGGAAAGCGTTCAGGGAACAAAAACTCCCAAAAGCGAACCAAAGCAGATTACTTAGCCGGGCCCATGGTAAGGGTGGGGCAATTCCGCCTTGGGCAAAGACACCTGAGAATGACCACAACAGGCCCCTCCCCCAGAAGATCAACAAGAAATCCAGCCAATACCAAGTTCAATTACCAAGGAGAACAGTGGAATTCCAGAGGAGGAGGAAGCAAAGCATGGAATTCATGGCTTTCTCCCCATGAATCTTTAGTCTTGCAAAGTTAATTAATTTTTTTTTCTGCTGCTAATTTTTTTTAACTTTTACCCTTTCCTCTTTTAACATTTTTTAACTAGTTTATCTTAATACCTTTCATTAAAAAAATTTTTTTGAAGCTTCATTATTATAGTCATATGTTATCCTTCATTGTATCTAACTTTATTTTTTGTATACACATAGGGTTTTTTCTTCTAAAAAATTTGGGGTACAACTTCTCCTAATAGATCAAAATATACCCAAAATCTAGCTCTGGGCTTGTTCTAATCTCCAACCCGAGCAACGTCTCTCCACTTTCTTTTTCTTTATCCTCCCAACCAACTTACTTTATCAGCTCCTTTTTTAGAAAATTAAAAAAAAATTTTTTTTCTCATCTTTATTGGCATATCCCATCCCTTCATTGTGTCTACCCTTATATATGTTTTTCATTCTTTAAAATTTGGGGAGGTAGTTTCTTCTAAGAGACCAAAATACTCCCAAAATTAAGGGGGTGACCCTGTTCTAGTTACCAGTCTGATATATATATTTTTTCTTTTTAAATATTTTTTCTTTATTTGTTTTCTTTTTTTAACTTTTTTTTCCTGAACTTTTTTAAATCCCCTTTCTCCCTCCCATGATTTGGAGACTCTTCTGATTTGGTTAAAGCATTTTCCTGGGGTCTTTGCCACCCCTTTAGTATTTTATTTACTCCTTCATATATTCTTAATCTGGACAAAATGACAAGGTGGAAAAACTCACCACAAAAAAAAAAAAAAAAGAACAAGAGGCAATACTGAAGGCTAGGGACCTAATCAATATGGACATTGGTAATATGTCAGATCTAGAGTTCAGAATGATGATTCTCAAGGTTCTAGCCGGGCTCAAAAAAGGCATGGAACATATTGGAGAAACCCTCTCTGGAGAGATAAAAGCCCTTTCGGGAGAAATTAAAGAGCTAAAATCTAACCAAGTTGAAATAAAAAAGGCTATTAATGAGGTGCAATCAAGAATGGAGGCTCTTACTGCTAGGATAAATGAGGCAGAAGAAAGAATTAGTGATACAAAAGACCAAATAACAGAGAATAAAGAAGCTGAGCAAAAGAGGGACAAACAACTACTGGAACATGAGGAGAGAATTCAAGAGATAAGTGACACAATAAGATGAAACAACATTAGAATAATTGGGATTCCAGAAGAAGAAGAAAGAGAGAGGGAAGCAGAAGGTATATTGGAGAGAATTATTGTAGAAGATTTCCCTAATATGGCAAAGGGGACAAGCATCAAAATCCAGGAGATGCAGAGAACCCCCCTCAAAATCAATAAGAATAGGTCCACACCCCATCACTTAATAGTAAAATTCACAAATCTTAGCAACAAAGAGAAAATCCTGAAAGCAGCCCGGGAAAAGAAGTCTGTAACATACAATGGTAAGTATATCAGATTGGCAGCGGACTTATCCACAGAGACCTGGCAGGCCAGAAAGAGCTGGCATGATATATTCAGAGCATTAAATGAGAAAAACATGCAGCCGAGAATACTATATCCAGCTAGGCTATCATTGAAAATAGAAGGAGAGATAAAAAGCTTCCAGGACAAACAAAAACTGAAAGAATTTGTAAACACCAAACCAACTCTACCGGAAATATTGAAAGGGGTCCTCTAAGCAAAGAGAGACCCTTAAAGTAGTAGATCAGAAAGGAACAGAGACAATACACAGTAACACCTTACAGGCAATACAATGGCAGTAAATTCATATCTCTCAATACTTACCCTGAATGTTAATGGGCTAAATGCTCCAATAAAAAGACACAGGGTGGGGCACCTGGGTGGCTCAGTGGGTTAAGCCTCTACCTTCAGCTCAGGTCATGATCCCAGGGTCCTGGGATCGAGCCCCACATCGGGCTCTCTGCCCAGCAGGGAGTCTGCTTTCCCCTCTCTCTATGCCTGCCTCTCTGCCTACTTGTGATCCCTGCTGTCAAATAAATAAATAAAAATCTTAAAAAAAAAAAAAGACACAGGGTATCAGAATGGATAAAAAGACAAAACCCATCAATATGATGCCTACAAGAAACTCATTTTAGACCCGAAGACACCTCCAGATTTAAAGTGATGGGGGAAAACAATTTACCATGCTAATGGACATCAGAAGAAAGCTGGGGTAGCAATCTTTATATTGGATCAATTAGACATTAAGCCAAAGACTATAATAAGAGATGAGGAAGGACACTATATCATACTTAAAGGGTCTGTCCAACAAGAAGCTCTAATAATTTTAAATATATATGCCCCTAACATGGGAGCAACCAACTATATAAACCAATTAATAACAAAATCAAAGAAACACATTGGCAATAATACAATAATAGTAGGGGACTTTAACACTCCCCTCACGGAAATGGACAGATCATCCAAACAAAAGATCAACAAGGAAACAAAGGCCTTAAACGACATGCTGGACCAGATGGACATCACAGATATATTCAGAACAATTCCATCCCAAATCAACAGAATACACATTCTTCTCTAGTGCTCATGGAACATTCTCCAGAATAGATCACATCCTGGGTCCTAAATCAGGTCTCAACCAGTATCAAAAGATTGGGATCATTCCCTGCATATTTTCAGACCACAATGCTCTGAAGCTAGAACTCAATCACAAGAGGAAATTTGGAAAGAACCCAAATACATGGAGACTAAACAGCATTCTTCTAAAGAATGAATGGGTCAACCAGGAAATTAAAGAAGAATTGAAAAAATTCATGGAAACAAATGATAATGAAAACACAACGGTTCCAAATGTGTGGGGCACAGCAAAGGCAGTCCTGAGAGGAAAATATATAGTGATACAAGCCTTTCTCAAGAAACAAGAAAGGTCTCAAGTACACAACCTAACCCTACACCTAAAGGAGATGGAGAAAGAACAAGAAAGAAAGCCTAAACCCAGCAGGAGAAGAGAAATCATAAAGATCAGAGCAGACATCAATGAAATAGAAACCAAAAAAACAATAGAACAAATCAACAAAACTAGGAGCTGGTTCTTTGGAAGAATTAATAAGATTGATAAACCCCTAGCAAGACTTATCAAAAAGAAAAGAGAAAGGACCCAAATTAATAAAATCATGAATGAAAGAGGAGAGATCACAACAAACACCAAAGAAATACAAACAATTATAAAACATACTATGAGCAACTCTACACCAACAAATTTGACAATCTGGAAGAAATGGATACATTCCTAGAAACATATAACCTACCACAACTGAACCAGGAAGAAATAGATAACCTGAACAGACCCATAACCAGTAAGGAGATTGAAACAGTCATCAAAAATCTCCAAACAAACAAAAGCCCAGGATCAGAGGGCTTCCCAGAGGAATTCTACCCAACATTTAAAGAAGAATTAATTCCTATTCTCCTGAAACTGTTCCAAAAAATAGAAATGGAAGGAAAACTTCCAAACTCATTTGATGAGGCCAGCATCACCTTGATCTCAAAACCAGACAAGGATCCCATCAAAAAAGAGAACTAGAGACCAATATCCTTGATGAACACAGATGCAAAAATTCTCACCAAAATACTAGCCAATAGCATCCAACAGTATATTAACAGGATATTCATCACGAGCAAGTGGGATTTATTCCAGGGCTGCAAGGTTGGTTCAACATCCACAGACCAATCAATGTGATATAATACATTAATAAAAGAAAGATCAAGAACCATATGATACTCTCAATAGATGCTGAAAAAGCATTTGACAAAGTATACAGCATCCCTTCCTGATCAAAACTCTTCAAAGTGTAGGGATAGAGGGCACATACCTCAATATTATCAAAGCCATCTATGAAAATCCCACCACAAATATCATTCTCAATGGAGAAAAACTGAAAGCTTTTCCACTAAGGTCAGGAACATGGCAGGGATGTCCATTATCACCACTGCTATTCAACATAGACTAGAAGTCCTAGCCTCAGCAATCAGACAACAAAAAGAAGTTAAAGGCATCCAAATAGGCAAAGAAGAAATCAAACTATCACTCTTTGCAGATGATATGATACTTTATGTGGAAAACCCAAAGACTCCACTCCAAATCTGCTAGAACTTGTACAGGAATTCAGTAAAGTGTCAGGATATAAAATCAATGCACAGAAATTAGTTGCATTTCTATACAGCAACAACAGGACAGAAGAAATAGAAATTAAAGAGTAGATCCCATTTACAATTGCACCCAAAACCACAAGATACCTAGGAATAAACCTAACCAAAGAGGCAAACAATCTATACTCAGAAAACTATAAAGTACTCATGAAAGAAATTGAGGAAGACACAAAGAAATGGAAAAATGTTCCATGCTCATGGATTGGAAGAACAAATATTGTGAAAACGTCTATGCTACCTAAAGCAATCTACACATTTAATGCAATCCCTATTAAAATCCCATCCATTTTTTTTTTCAAAGAAATGATACAAATAATCCTAAAATTTATATGGAACCAGAAAAGACCTCGAATAGTCAGAGTAATATTGAAAAAAAAAGCCAAAGTTGGTGGCATCCCAATTCCAGACTTCAAGCTCTATTACAAAGCTGTCATCATCAAGACAGTATGGTACTGGCACAAAAACAGACACATAGATCAATGGAACAGAATAGGGAGCCCAGAAATAGACCCTCAACTCTGTGGTCAGCTAATCTTCAGCAAAGCAGGAAGGAATGTCCAATGGAAAAAAGACAGCCTCTTCAACAAATGGTGCTGGGAAAATTGGACAGCCACAAGCAGAAGAATGAAACAGGACCATTTCCTTACACCACACATGAAAATAGACTCAAAATGGATGAAGGACCTCAATGTGAGAAAGGAATCCATCTAAATCCTTGAGGAGAACACATGTAGCAACCTCTTCGACCTCAGCTGCAGCAAATTCTTCCTAGGAACATTGCCAAAGGCAAGGGAAGCAAGGGCAAAAATGAACTATTAGGATTTCAACAAGATCAAAAGTTTTTGCACAGCAAAGGAAATAGTTAACAAAACCAACAGACAACTGACAGAATGGGAGAATATATTTGCAAACGACATATCAGATAAATGGCTAGTGTCCAAAATCTATAAAGGGCTCAACAAACTCAACACCCAAAGAACAAATAATCCAATCAAGAAATGGGCAGAAGACATGAACAGACATTTCTGCAAAGAAGACATCCAGATAGCCAACAGACACATGAAAAAATGCTCCACATCACTTGGCATCAGGGAAATACAAATCAAAACCACAATGAGATACCACCTCACACCAGTCAGAATGGCTAAAATTAACAAGTCAGGAAATGATAGATGTTGGCGAGGATGCAAAGAAAGGGGAACCCTCCTACACTGTTGGTGAGAATGCAAGCTGGTGCAACCACTCTGGAAAACAGCATGAAGATTCCTCAAAAAGCTGAAAATAGAGCTACCGTATGACCCATAAATTGCACTGTTGGGTATTTACTCTAAAGATACAAACATAATGATCTGAAGGGACACGTGCACCCAAATGTTTATAGCAGCAATGTCCACGATAGCCAAACTATGGAAAGAACCTAGATGTCCATCAACAGATGAATGGATAAAGAAGAGGTAGTATATATATACAATGGAATACTATGCAGCCATCAAAAGAAATGAAATCTTGCCATTTGCGATGACATGGATGGAACTAGAGAGTATTAGGCTAAGTGAAATAAGTCAATCAGAGAAAGACAACTATCGTATGATCTCCCTGATATGAGGAAGTGGAGATGTAACATGGGGGTTTTGGGGGTAGGAGAAGAATAAATGAAACAAGATGGGATTGGGAGGGAGACAAACCATAAGAGACTCTTAAGCTCACAAACAAACTGAGGGTTACTGTGGGGAGGGGGGTCGGGAGAGGGTGGTGGGGTTATGGACATTGGGGAGGGTATGTGCTATGTTGAGTGCTGTGAAATGTGTAAATCTGGCAATTCACAGACCTGTACTCCTGGGGATAAAAATACATTATATGTTTATTTTAAAAATTTAAAAATTAATAAAAAAAATGAAAAATAAAAAAGAAAAATGAAATATTGGAAAAAAAATTCTAAACTGCCTAGAACCATCTATTCTTTCAAAGCCATCCCAATCCAAATTCCACCAGCATTTTTCAAAGAGCTGGAACAAAGAATCCTAATATTTGTATGGAACTGGTAGAGACCCTGTATTGCTAAGGAAATGTTGAAAAAGAAAACGAAAACTGGGGGCATCACGTTGCCTGATTTCAAGCCTTACTACAAAGCTGCGATCACCAAGACAGCATGGTAGTGGCACAAAAACAGACAGATAGACCAGTTGAACAGAGTAGAGAGCGCAGATATGGACCCTCAATGCTGTGATCAAATAATCTTTGACAAAGCAGGAAAAAATATACAGTGGTAAAAAGACAGTCTCTTCAATAAATGGTGCTGGGAAAATTGGACAGTTATATGTAGAAGAATGAAACTCGACATTCCCTTACACTATAGACAAAGAAAAACTCAAAATGGATGAGAGACCTCAATGTGAGGTAGGAATCTATCAAAATCTTAGAGGAGAAAATAGCCAGTAATCTCTTCAACATCGGACACAACAAGTTCTTTCAAGATATGTCTCCAAAGGCAAAGGAAACAAAAGTGAAAATGAACTTTGGGACTTCATCAAGATCAAAAGCTTCTGCACAGCAAAGGAAACAGTCAACAAAACAAAGAGGCAACCCACAGAATGGGAGAAGATATTTGCAAATAACACTACAGACAAAGGACTGATATCCAGGATCTATAAAGAACTCCTCAAACTAAACACACACAAAACAGATAATCACGTCAAAAAATGGGCAGAAAACATGAACAGACACTTCTCCAAAGAAGACATACAAATGACTAACAGACACATGAAAAAATGTTCATCATCATTAGCCATCAGGGAGATTCAAATCAAGAGCACATTGAGATACCACCTTACACCAGTTAGAATGGCCAAAATTAACAAAACCGTAAGCAACAAGTGTTGAAGAGGATGTGGAGAAAGGGGAACCCTCTTGCACTGTTGGTGGGAATGAAAGTCGGTGCAGCCCTTTTGGAAAACAGTGTGGCGATTACTGAAAAAATTGAAAATAGAACTATCCTATGACCCATCAATTGCACTATTGGGTATTTACCCCAAAGATACAGGTGTAGTGAAAAGAAGGACTATCTCTACCCCAATGTTCAAAGCAGCAATGGCCACAGTTGCCAAACTGTGGAAAGAATCAAGATGCCCTTCAACAGACGAACGGATAAAGAAGATATGGTCCATATATACAATGGAATATTATGCCTCCATCAGAAAAGATGAATACCCAACTTTTGTATCAACATGGATGGGACTGGAAAAGATTATGCTGAGTGAAATAAGTCAAGCAGAGAGAGTCAATTATCATATGGTTTCACTTACTTGTGGAGCATAAGGAATAACACAGAAGACATTGGGAGAAGGAGAGAAGTGAGTTGGGGGGAAATCAGAGGGGGAGACAAACCAAGAGAGACTGTGGACTCTGAGAAACAAACTGAGGGTTTTGGAGAGGAGGAGGGTGGGAAGTTGGGTGTGCCTGGTGGTGGGTATTAAGGAGGGCACATATTGCATGGAGCACTGGGTGTGGTGCATAAACAATGAATTTTGGAACACTGAAAAAAATAAAATAAAATTTAAAAAATAAATAAAAGTTATTCTCTGATTTTATAAATCTCCTGACACATTTACTGTAGAATTGTAAATAAATATGGGAGACTATAAAGACAAAAATCTTTCATTAACCTATATCCAGAGAAAATAAATTTGAAATATGTGTCCTAGTGTATTTTCTGTTTGCATTTTATATGTATTATATGAATTAAATCAATTAAGTCTTGTTTTATTCTCTTAATGTATTTGTGTTTTACTTTCCATCAAATATCGAAACCATAATTTTTAACATTTTGATTTGGCTTAACCGTAAAATTATTTCATCATACAATTATTGTTGGTTACTGTGTTGCTTCCAGTGTATTATCATTATACATAAACCTAACCCCTATGCCATTTGAGGTCTTTCAAGCCTTTTAAGATCTTGGTAAGTGTGCTCAGATGACTGCTAACTCCATAGCCTGTGGAAGACTGAAACCCTCCCAAGATTCCTATGAATTCCTGGGATTCTTTTGCTTTCAGAGCAACAATTCTGCGAATGTGGTCATCAGGGGTTCTGCAAGGTCAAAACTATTTTCATTATATTATTAAAAAATGATGTGTCTTTTCGTTTTCCTTGTCTCATGAGGGTGAAGTGGAGTTTTCTAGGTGCTACAGACATGAGATGACAGATAGCATCCTTCTCATGGTAATGGAATGTTTGGTTATACTGTTTGGTGTTTTAAAAACTTTCAGGCTTAATATTGAATATTAAGGATGAATATGTAAGGATGAATAGGTATAACACTGAGAAATAATAGCCCATTGGGATCCTCAATACTTTGTAAGTATATAAGGGCTCATAATAGAAGAAAAAATGAGAACTGCTATCTTAGTGCAACAAGGCGTTTTCCAAAGCAAGAAAATTCTGTCTCTAAGAGTTAATATGGTACCAGTTCTCAATTAAGAGTTTTTTCCATATCAATACATAACTACTGTTTGGATGATTCTTAATATCTTAAAATATTGAGATATTTTAATATCTTAAAATTCTTAATATCTTAACTTTAGATAGAAGTGAAGAATGGAGGGTGTGGTATATTCATATTTCTGCTTTAGAAAATTAGTGGAGAATATGTTAGAAGAATATGTGGAATCCAATTAGAAGTCTATTATGTAAAGCAGGTGAGAAAGGACGAAGCAGCAACAGTGTGATTGCAGTGGAGCCGGATAAATGAGATGAGAGAGAGATGGAATCCCAGACAGTTTTATTAGCTTTATTTCACAGATGAGAAAAAAAGAGGCACAGTGGTATTGGCCAAGGTAGATTTTGAAATGGATCTAATGCCAAGTCCATTGTCCTTCCTGCTCTACAGGACTCAAGACCTCATTGTCCCTGAGAAAATACATTTATTTTTGACCTGAACACAAAGGTGGATAGAAAATCTAGCAACTTACTCTTTCCAAGGCAGCTTTGTTCACTTTTCTATAGTCCCCTGTAATATAGTCACTTAATCACAGAGGTTATCTTCATGGGCCAGTGAGTTTGATGTAATTCTCATGCTTTCTCTGTCCCTCTCCTTCTCCCTCCTTTTCTTTTTTCTCTTTCCTTTGTTCTTTCTTTTTTTCTTTCTCTCTCTTTTTAAAAAATTTATTTGTTATTATAACTTCCCATGCAGCGGTATTAGATGATAGTCATAGGTGAAACACGTTTGCTTTATATATAGAAGCTTCTTAACAGTTCCTTATAATTCGTGTAGCCATTTTGTGCTACAACAGCTATGTCTGCCCTTGGAGATCACAATCCTTTGCAGAAAAGACAAATGAGTAACTGTGGCTTTGTTTAGAACTTCTCTGTAGGAGTGCTAATTATGAGTTCTGGAATCTCTCCAAGCTACAAAGTCCCCTCCAAATATTAGTTTGTGATTTTTTAGTTAGTGTAGATCCCTGTAGCCATATGGAAGCCACTAGTTTGATTCAACTTTGTGAAGACAACAAAAGACTAATATTAGGTCATGTTTGTACAAAACTAAGTGCTTGCCATCCCTGCTGCCTTTTTGGAGAAATATCTTCTTCTGAAATCTTAATTTCATAGTCATTGTTTCCACTTAATTACTTCAATTTTTCTTGCATGTTTTTTCATTGAATTGTTAATAGGAAGGGGGAAATGGTGAACTGCTCTATACTTGTTCTGCAGAGTGAACTATAGTAAATCGAGTTCCATAAACTAGAATGGCTTTATGTCCAGTTTCAATAAATTTTATAGTTAGTAACATTCTTTTTTTTTTTTTGTAAGATGGAGAATTTTTTAAAGTGTTCAATGATTCATTAGTTGCATATAACACCCAGTGCTCATCACCACATGTGCCCTCCTTAATGCCCATTGCCCGGTTGCCTCATACCCCCAGCCCCTCCCTTCTGTAACCCTCAGTTTGTTTCCCTGAGTTCAGAGTCTCACATGGTTTGTCTTCCTCTCTGATTTCCCATTCAGTCTTCCCTCCCTTCCCCATGGTCCTCTGTGTTATTCCTTATGTTGCACATCTTAAATATAGTTTAAATAGTCTATTTTGGGGACAAAAGAAAGAAAATATTTTTAAAGAATCACAAAAGTCAAAGGATTTCAGAGAAGGAGAAAAGTGTTTCATTCTTGCCTAAAACATTCTATTTTTTTTTTTAAAGATTTATTTATTTGACAGAGAGAGATCCCAAATAGGCAGAGAGGCAGGCAGAGAGAGCCAGGGGCTGGGGGGGGGGGGGGGGGGGGAGGAGCTGAAAGCGAGAGCACGTGAGTGGGGAGAAGGGCAGAGGGAGAGAAGAGAGAGAATCCTCAATCAGATACCCAGTGAGCACAGAGCCCAATGCAGGCCTGGATCCCAGGACCCTGAGAGCATGACTTTAGCCAAAATCAAGAGTTGGATGCTTAACTGACTGAGCCACCCAGGTGCCCCAGTAACCAATTTTTATAAGCCACATGACTATACATGAGATGTATTGGGGGGTCCTACTGGGCAGGAGGTGAGCAAAAATCTGATGGAATGGAATATGTGGAACATAGGCAACAATCTAGGGAGAGGGTCTGGCCCATGCCAGGAAGGGGTCAGCTGGTTTTAAATCAGTAAGACCAACAGACATGTTTGAACTTGAGTTCAACTCAAGCTAAAGTCACTACTTAGGGCCACCGTGTTGATAGAAGAGGATGTAATAGCAGGAGGATTAATTCATCCAAACTATTGAGATGCTCCCCCTCCTCACACACACACCCTATAAGAATACTAGAAATTGTTTTAGGAAAAGTGAGGCAGAAGAGCTGATGGAGAAGATGGACACTAGCCCAGGCAAACATCTGAAATAAACACTAGGAATGAAGGTAGGAATCCAGTCAGAGAGAATGATCCTAATTAGCGTGGATCAGACAGAGAAACCATAGTTGATGCTCTAACAGGTTATCTAGGATTGAATTCTTGTCAGGACAACTATGTTTTAGGGATACTTATTTTGGAAATAGTAGACTAGCCCCACATATCTGATCAGTTCTAACTTACATCAGAATAGTGCACTGCCTTTAATCATTATCATTTCAGATGAATAGGACTGCAGTACACAGAGCCTGCCATCTGAGCAAAAGGTTGATATTTGACGTGCTAAGGGACTGTTGTAGAATTCACAACAATTGAAGCTATAATCTCTCCTGTGTTACTTGAATTATATTCCATGCTGTGAATACACTGTTATTTTATTCATTCCACTGATGGACATTTGGCTTCTTTATTATTATTATTATTATTATTATTGAGAATAATGCTGCTCTGAAGACCCTTTTACATGTTTCCTTGGATACATGTGAAATATTTTCTACTAAGCTGAGAATCAAATTGCTGGCTTACAGGTTTTGCATGTTTTTGCCTCAAAAAATAATGCCAGATTCTTTCCAAAGTGGTCATCCAACTTGTACTCCCAACAAAAGTGATGCATGAGTCCCTATTGATCCCCATTCCCACCTACATAGTGACAGATCCTTAATTATTCTTTCTAATCTAGTAACTATGTAATTGTATCTCATTAGCATTTAATTTACATTCCCCTGGTTATTCTACCTACCTTATTAGTATTAGAATTAGGTTGAGTATCCTTCAGTGTTTTTGTGTGTGTGTCATAGATATCCTCCTATATTTTATTTTAAAAATTTACAAGATTTACCATTCATATTTGAGCCCTTGATCCTTTCAGTTATCTGTAATTTATATTTTTACTGACTTTTCAAATTCCAGAATAGAATATCTCAAAGAATGAAACTTTGAAATTCAAAGACAATGTCAATAAGTCCTTATCAACTCTTCTAACATGTCAGTCATTCCTACATTACGTGTGCAAAATGGCATCTAGCCAAGCTTCATTGTTTACAGCGACAGGGAGCTCTTCATTTCAACTGTGATAAAATTCTTCTTGAAGATTAGCTGATACTCATCTCTATAATTCCCCCAAATTAGCTAGAGTGTTTATTTCTGGAGAAACCTCAAAAAAGACCATGGTAAATTGCAAACAGGCCCTGATCTTTCACACTTCCCTGTGTCTACTTCCCTTGCATCTTTTCCCATCAAGGGATGGGGACTATTTCTTACCCTTAAGTCTGGGTTGATCTTGTGATGCAGTTTGACAGACAGAAAGCACCAGAAGTGATGATGTACCAATTCTGAGCCTTGGCATCAAGAGGCTTTCCATGCATTGCCATACTAGAAGAAGAAATACAAATTAGTATGCTGGAAGATTAGAAACCACCTGGAGCCAAAATAGATCACCCCAGTTGAGCCATCCTAGACCACAGCCCAGAGCAGACTGAATAGCTAATTGTTGACACATGAAGAATTGCAGTGATGATCACCTGAAACCAGGACTGCCCACCTGAAACCAGCTTGAATCGACTGACAGAATTGAAAGTTAAGTAAATCATTGTTTCAAGCCTCACTGATATCAAGACAAATTCCTTTCTATGTGGCAATCCTTATACCAGTACTATAAAAAACAATACTATGGTGATTTTGTTTATAAAGTACCATTTGATTTAATAACAGTACTTACAGATACTAATGTGTATTCATGTCACCATGATGTCTTTGAATGAATCACATAAATGTCAACTGTGCCATTCATGAATCAATGTCAAAATAAAATACCACAGTAATAATAAAAGTAAACTAGAATCTGCAGATAAGAGGCAAAGAATACATTCAAAAGCAGTCACATGCACACTGAATGTATAGAACGATTTAAAGCTGAAGACTAGAAATGTAGTGATTCATATGTAATTCCAAAACTAATCCTATGAGGTAGGTAAAACTGTTACCACCATTTTACATCGGGGTCAACCCAGGCTTAAAGAGATTTAATAATGTATAAAAGTTCACGGAGCTAAGAAGTGGGGAGAGCACAGATCAAATGCCAAGTCTCTGATTCCAAAGCCCGTGGTCTTCGCTACTGTGCCAGAGATTCTCAGTCCTGGCCGCACATTAGAATCACTGGGGGAAAGTTAAAAATGCCAATTATCAGGCCCCTCTTTCCCAGAAAACTCAAATCACTATCTCTGGAGATCTGCAGGAAGTGGGCTGGTTTTGTTTGTTTGTTTGTTTGTTCATTTGTTTTTGTTGTTGAACTCCTCAAAAGGTTATAAATATGAAAAACTAGAGATCAGTTCCACTGTATTATGCTTTGCACTTACAGTGAAACCACTAATCCTTAATGGAGCCTAGATGGTCTTGCATAGCTTAATCCTTGCCCTTCTCCAGACTCATCTTGCACCATTTTTCCACCCATGAATTATTAGGATTAATCAAATACAGCTTCATCTCTCTAGAATCATCAGCTGTGAGATGGATTTAGAATTCACACAAGGACCATTGAATCATGTTGATGTCACACTTTAATTTACTGCAAACTTGCTTATGTAACCTCAAACGAATCCTTTCATCCCACAAAGCCACAGCATCCTCATGGACCCAGTGAATTTGGAGCTATTTCTTGTCCAAGACCTCACAGTATTTTAAAAGTGTGACTCTAAAAAGAGTCTATAATATATGGGGATTTTTAATTGTCAGTAGACCAGCAGCTTACTGCTGAAAGCAATCAAGTAAGAAGTCAAGAATCAGTGAATTTTCTGTATTTCACTGCCACCTATTGGATTTCATCTAAAATCTTTTGGCTTTTTTTTTTTTTTTTTTCCTTTCAGGTTCCCCACATACAGGTCAATTTACATTAAACAGTCCTGTGTACTTTGAAGATGAAGGACTGTGTCCTTTTGAATAAAATGAGATTTCCCTATACTATTGAGAATAAGCCAGCTGGAATGACTAAATATTCTACTCGGGAAATATCTAGGGACTTCCATTCTTACTACTCATAATAGTTATAAGTCTCATTCAATATGCAGGACTTAGATAAAAATGATAGGATTATTTTTAAAAAACCCATACCAGCCAAGGTTCTTCCACTCTAAGATTGAGATGAAATGTACCAGTAAGGTATTTGTACTATAAGGCTATTAATAATTAAGGCAGATAGGTTTTTATTTTGGATAAAGATGTAGGTAAGGGGAAAGAAATATGAACACTGGAAGGGACCCAAATCTTGAGAAACCATTTTGGAAAACACTGCATACAGGTTTTCATATGTGCTAGTTTACTTCAATAACCATCTTCAAATAATTTGAGAGGTGTCATGCAGCAGGAACCCAACATCTCTCCTAGAAGATGTAGGTTCATGACCCTCCCAGGAGCTTCCTGGGTATATTAAAACCAGCCCCTATACACAGAGGGCAGGGGAGATCAAAGAAATAGGCAGGCCACTCCTGGTTGGTAGGTGGCAGTTTTAATAATAGCTAAGGGAAATTACGTATGATGCTTGCCTTTGGTGGTGGCAAGATGAATGGATCCCTGTACTCACCTTCCAAAGTTTATAAAGAGGTCCTAATTGGACTCAGTCTTATATACCATGAAGGCATTTCAAGATCACATCACCATCTCAAGGCTGTGTCCTTAGAGCAGCCTCTGGGCGTGGGAAAGGCAAGTGGAACGCACAATACAAGGACAGTGGAGCCAGTAAGGAGTCAGAGTGCCTGGGACCAACTCACGGCTCAATCCACAGTCACGTCTTTTTTTTTTTTTTGAAGATTTTATTTATTTATTTGACAGAGAGAGATCACAAGTAGGCAGAGAAGCAGGCAGAGAGAGGAGGAAGCAGACTCCCTCCTGAGCAGAGAACCTGATATGGGGCTCAATCCCAGGACCCTGGGATCATGACCTGAGCCGAAGGCAGAGGCCTTAACCCACTGAACCACCCAGGTGCCCCCCCACTTTTTTAAATCACATTCCCCAATAGAAAACAAACAAAAGAATTTTTTTATTCTGTTGATGCACATTCTTTAAAATTATGATACATTCTGAGAAGAAATCATTTATACTTAGTTGAGGATAGATTATAGTTAATATTCAGAATCAACTTTCCAGGCATTTTATTAAAAACTCAAACATTAATTGAAAGACTTTTAGAGTGAACCTTTATCCATAACCTAGATTTAATCATTAATATTTTACTACATTTGCCTTACATACCTCCATCCTTCTAGCCAACATTAATCTATCTCATTTTCCACATTCTATTGATGCAGATGTCAGAACACTTCTCCCTAAATACTTTAGCATTCATGTCATTAACTGGAGTTCAATTTCTTGTTTAAAATTATGTAAATTTATGTATAAAACATACAAATGTTAAGTCAAATTTGTTAAGTTCTGACTAATGAATACACCTGGGTAATCCTATTCCTATCAAGATACAGAACACTATGATAATGCCAGAAAATTCCTTCACCTCTCTTCCCATCAGTCCCCAATCTTTACCCCAAAGGAAATCACTCTTCTCATTTTTCCATCAAACATTGGTTATACGTTGTTTTTTAGACTTTCATATAGAGATATACGGCACATGATCCTTATATACTGTTTATTTCACTCAGCATGGTTTGGGCACGCCTTCATGTTTGTTTTGTGTATCAGTACATTTTATGGCTGAGGGTCATTCATTTGTGTGACTCTTTCAGTGAGTTTATACATTTTCCTGTTGATGGACACAGGTTGTTTCCAATTGGAAGCTGTTTTGACTAGAGCTACTAAGACTATTCTTATACAAAACTTTTTGTGAAAATGTGGTTTTATTTTTCTTAAGTAAGTATCTAAGAGTGAAATTACTAGTTTTAGGGGAGGTGTAATGTTGGTTTTATGAGCAACTGTCAGATTTTCCTAAAGTATTTGTATCATTTTATATATTTACCAACAGTGTACAATTTCTCTTAAACATTGTCAGCATTTGGTGTTGTCAGTCTTTTAAATTTTAGCCATTCTGTTTGTATGCAATGATACTCATAGTGGTTTTAGCTTTGGTTTCCTTGGTGTGTAGTGATATTGAGCACTTATGTGTTTGCTGACTCTTCATATACCTTATTTTGTGAATGGATTATATATTTATTTTCTTAAGACTTGTTCCGTAGGGGCGCCTGGGTGGCTCAGTGGGTTAAAACCTCTGCCTTCAGCTCAGGTCATGATCCCAGAGTCCTGGGATTGAGCTGTGCATCGGGCTCTCTGCTCAGGAGGGAGCCTGCTTCCTCCTCTCTCTCTCTGCCTGCTTCTCTGCTTACTTGTGATCTCTGTCTGTCAAATAAATAAATAAAATCTTAAAAAAAAAGACTTTTTCTGTTGAGAAGAAATTTAAAATGTTAATGGACTCTCATTTGTCATCTTAAAATACTATTCTCAGAAAGAGAGTTTTTGACTATCACCTTAATTAGGGTTCATTTTGGCTTGAAGAGCTCCTTTCAATATGTCTTGTAAGGCGAGTCTAGTGGTGGTAAATTCCCTCAACTTTTTTTTTTTTTTTTTTACTTAGGAAGGCTTTTATTTCTCCTTCATATCTGAAGGATAACATTGGTGAACGGAGTATTCTTGGCTGACTGTTTTATCTTTCACTATTTTGAATATTGTCATTTCACTCCTTCCTGGCCTCTAGAGTTTCTCCTGAGAAATCTGCTTATAGCTTGTTAGAAGTACCTTTGCAGGTTAATGGGTTCCCCACCCACCCAGCTGCCTTTAAAATTCTTTATCATTGACTTTTGATAGCTCAAATATAATGTGTCTTGGAGAGGGTCTTTTTGCATTGAGATAATAAGGTGTTCTATTGACTTCATGCACATGTATGTCCAGTTCCTTCCCCAGTTCTAGGAAGTTCTTGGCTATTATTTCTTTAAATACCCACTCTGCTCCCTCCTCCCTCTCTTCTTCTCCTGGTGTATCCATTAATCTTACATTGGCTCATCTGAGTGAGTCTGAGAGTTCTTATAGAGTTTCTTCACTTTTAAAAAAAATCTTAGTTCTCTCTCCTTTTCCACCTGAATCATTTCTACAGTCCTAGCATTGAGCTCCCCAATTCTCTCTTCCAGCTGATCTGCTGCTCTATTTCCAATGCTTTCTGATGCATTCTCCAGCTCATTTATTGAGTTCTCTATCTCTAGAATCTCTATTTTGTTCTTTTGAAGAATTTCAATCTCTTTGGTAAAATACTCCTTCTGTTCATTAAGTTTATTCCTGAGGTCATTGCATTACCTTTCTGTGTTTTCTTATAGCTTGTTGAATTTGCACAAAAAGCTACTTTGAATTCTCCATTAGTTAGATTGCAATATTCCATGTCTTTGTGTCTGATTACTGGAAAATTGTCCTTTTCTTTTTGTGATACCATATTACTGTAATTTTTAATGGCATTTGATGAAAAGAGACTACTGCAGCATTTGAAATAGCAAATACTTTCATTATTAAAGGTAATAAGACTTTGTTTATTTTGATTCTGACAGCTGATATATAGGAGTCTTTCCTTTGTTTTTCTAGGAGGAGGAATTAGAGTAACAAGTTTCGATTTATCCTAACAGAGCTAACTTGCTAAGGTTGGGAGCCACATATTAAAAAAAAAAAAAAAAAGGTGTTTAAAGCTGGCAGAGAAGGGGCGCCTGGGTGGCTCAGTGGGTTAAAGCCTCTGCCTTTGGCTCAGGTCATGATCTCAGGGTCCTGGGATCGAGCCCCACATTGGGGGTCTCTGCTCAGCGGGGAGCCTAGCCTGCTTCCTCCTCTCTCTCTCTGCCTGCTTCTCTGCTTACTTGTGTTCTCTCTGTCAAATAAATAAATAAAATCTTTAAAAAAAAAAAAAGCTTGCAGAGAAAATAAAAGGGAGGATATGGTAGCAGAGTAAGGGAAGTACTTAGCACTTGGGGATTGAGGTGTGCCCACAGCCTGGTAGGGACATTCTTGAGTGGGGAGCTCTCAGAAACCCATGGGTGGTCCTTTTGCCACATCCCCAATAGGAAAGTCTTTCTTTCAGTGCACTTGTGTGCATATTTCACTTTCCCTTCCTTCCTCCAAGTCTCTACTGTGACTGAGGCCACTATCCTCCATATCTTTCAGTTGGCTTCTGTGTTCCTTTGATATACTTTCATCAACATATAGTATGTATGTATTACAATATATGTAGTATATATGTTATATATACTAACCCATATATATATTTGTATACATATATATATATATATGCTGTGCTCATAGTAATATACACAATAGTATATATTATTACATATATATAATATATAGTAATATATAGTAATAAATGTAATAAAATTTGTGTAAAATATTTATGAAGAAATCTATAAAATTGTACTTAAAATCACTGAAGTAAAACTTGTAAGAGAGTACTCGGTATTATGAAGTTACCAATTCTTTCAAGTTTATTCAATCCACATAAAAATATAACATTTTTTTTTAAAGATTTTATTTATTTATTTGACAGAGAGAAATCACA
>NW_019154133.1:8386698-8587129 GCF_002288905.1 Enhydra lutris kenyoni | reverse complement strand
AGTAGGCAGAGAGGCAGGCAGAGAGAGAGGAGGAAGCAGGCTCCCTGCTGAGCAGAAAGCCCGATGTGGGGCTTGAACCAGGACCCTGGGATCATGACCTGAGCCCAAGGCAGATGCTTAACAATTGAGCCACCCAGGCGCCCCCACATTTTGCTCTTAACCCATACTCTGTTGTCTTATCAAGAGGATGCATACTCCATTTGCAAATAAGATTATGAAGTCTTTGAGGACAGGGGCTAAGTATGTAAGTTTTCTGAAATCCCCTTTTTTTTAAAGATTTTATTTATTTATTTGACAGAGAGAAATCACAAGTAGGCAGAGAGGCAGGCAGAGAGAGAGGAGGAAGCAGGCTCCCTGCTGAGCAGAAAGCCCGATGTGGGGCTTGAACCCAGGACCTGGGATCATGACCTGAGCCGAAGGCAGCGGCTCAACCCACTGAGCCACCCAGGCGCCCCTAACATATTTTTTATGTAAATGTAAAAACTGATTTTAAAATTCTTATTACAACAGATGGCCAAAAATTTTCAGGAAAATGTTGAAGAAGAGATGCTTCCTCTATCAGAGAGTAAGACATTAAAAGTAGTAGTAATTAAAACTGTGATATTTATAAGAGAAAGGCAAATAAACCAATGGAATAGAAAAGAAATTAATAAACAGATCCATACATATATATGTCAAAGATGATATTGTAAGAGTGGGGAAAGGTTAAAGGTATCAATACTTTCTAGTCATATTACATAATTGAGTATGAAAAGTAAAAATTTTAAATGTTTAGAAAAATGTTGACAATCTTGTTTATAACCTTGAGATAGACCCCAAAGCACAAACCACAAAGGAAAAGATTGATAAATTGATGTGTTCGAAATGTGAAAACATCTATACACTGAAGACACTACTAATTATGTTTAAAACATGACAAATAAGGATAAAATATTTACTGTATTTGTTAAATGGTTAAAGTATTAGTTTTTTTCTTATACATAAAGAACAACTAAACATCATTCAAGAAAACACAAACCTTAATAGAATATGCCAAAAGTCACATATGAATATAATGCCCAACCTTAACAGTAACTACTTGCTTTTAAAATAAGAAAACAATGTTCAGAAATTCCAAATATTAGTATTCTTTGAGGAAAGAAAGTTACTATGGCTGATGAGAGTGTAAATTGCTAAAACTCTTTGGAAATTGATTTGCTCAGCTATAGAAATGTTGAATTCACTAAAACAATGCTCTTCCACTTCTAAGAATATATCCTGGAAAATTTATGCCTGTGCCCAGAAGGCATGTAAAAGAATAGTCATTGTTGTATTTCTCATAAAAATAAAAATCTGGAAACAATCTAAATGTCCACCACAGAAGAAAAAAATGTATGGTTATTCCTGAAATGGGAAACAATGTAACAGTTAAAAGGAGTGAACTAGAGCTGTAGGTATCAGCAGGGAGATATGTTAAGAATAGAATTTGTAAAAAGAAAAGCAGGTTGCTCAAATATATGTACAGTGTAGCACTTCTTGTTAAAAATTATATCTGATAAAACAATACCCTGTATTATATTTAGATGCATACATAAGTGTATAAATGGTGAAAGTCAGATTTGAGAGCTATGTTTTAGAATTGTGGTTGCCCCTGAAGAATGCAGGAGGGGATAGAGGTGGTAAGCCTAGAAACAGAACGTCATAGAAATTTTGTGTAATTTTTATTTTTTTCAAAAAAAAAGGAAGAAATAAAGGATGTTTTCTCTGTTTTAATAAAGTCACTTTTAATTGCATAGTGAAGCAGTGCGCTTTCATTTTTCACTTAAACAGAGTAAACAATGAAATCAGAGGCAAAAGCACATGTGCTGCTAATAAGAAATCTCCCAAGGCAAACTAAGGTCATGTCTTTCAATAACTTGAACAAATAAGCAGATGAATGGACCAGCTGTGCCTGAGGTGAAGCAAAGCAGCTGGCAGATGTGGGAAACTGGATGCACTCTGAGAAACACATGCAGGAGTGATAGATCATTGAATGGACAACATGACTCCTAAGTCAGGCTTTGTAAAAATAGGTAGAGATAGTTACAAAATAACCTCCTTATTTTGAAAAAAGAAAATCAATTTATTTAGAAAATAACTCTATCTAATCAGCCCCATAACTCCATATCTATTTGTCCAAATAAGGCCTTTAACCATCTGGTTCTAATTTTTCCTGTCTGCCAAACTTTCTCGGTTCTCCTACTAGAGGCATAGCAGGAGATGACCCTGAAGCCTAACAGCATATTGCTCTTTTTTATTAGTTCCCTGTGTCACTGAAATCTTCTTACAGAACTCATTGATCACGTGATTACTTCTGTGAAGGCAGATGGGGGACCACCAAAAATGTGCAGGGAGTTGCTGGTAGTAGGTTGATTAAAAAACCCACAACAAAACAACAGTTTTCCAATCCTCTCTCTCTCTCTCTCTCTCTCTCTCTGTCTCTCTCTGTCTGTCTCTCTCTCCATGTCAGTATCATCAGCAGAACAATTCCTTCTTGTGAAATTCTAAAAAATATAAAGCTGATTCCCAGGACTTCAAACATCACTATGAAAAGTGAGAACTCCCATTTAAGCCAATGATTACTAAATGGAAGTAAAAAAAAAAAAAAAATGCTATGAGTCAGGTATAGCCTCCTGCTGTTTAAAGCAGAAACAGGATCTCATAAACTTGCCAAAGAAAATAACATTGGCATAAATAATGTTTTTACTCTTGTGCCACTGCATGGATGTCCTTCTGTAATTTTCAGGTTATAAAATCTTTGCAAGTAAATTCATAAATGTTTGCAGCAATGCAAAACAAGTTGGTTTCTTGCATCTGCGGCAAAATCCTGTGGATTATTTGAGAATCACCTTCATTTGATTCAAGTCAGCCTAATTAATCAGGCTATACTTTTATTTTCATTTTCATCTTTTTCAAAGGGCCTTGGCCAAGACCTAACGAACTCATACCACCCCACCCTACTAAGGATTTGTCCTTTGGTTATGATGATTCAAAATGAGATTGTTTATTCCATTACAAGTAAGCATGCTGGGGAGTCACCAATAGTCCCTAATGTAGTAGTAGTAAGGAGGCATGCTATCCAGACTACACTTATTACTGTGAAGTTATCTTTGTATAGTATGCCCATAGAGGTTAATTTCTGGTACTCTTCTCTTCTTTATCTGTATTCTCTGCCTTGGTGATCTCATCATATACTATACTGAATAGTATTAAATGTTATGTATGTTCTAATAAGCTCAAAATATATATCTCTCTCCTAGAACTCTCTCCTGAACTTTTGATTAATTCACCTGCCACCACTTTGATGTGATTATGAAATTTAATATTTTTACAAATGAGCATCTACTATTTCCCCCCAAACTCCTTTACCTGTCACCTTCCCACTCTTCGTTGACCCCATCATTGAAGTTGTTCACAACCGTGGGCTTCTTTTGGACCCCTCTTCCCTGCACACCCTACCTCTAAGCTTCCAGGAAAATCTCTTAACTCCACCATTGAAATATACCCCAAATCTGACGACTATTGCTAAACTTGTCCAGTTTAGAAGGGACTTGTCATCACTTCTAAAGCTAAGTTTTCTACAGTTCTTTCCTAATACATCCCTTAGCTCCTACCTGTCTACCTACAGTCCTTTTTGGCATAGCTGTTAGAGTGGACCATTTAGGATCTAAGCCCTATCATGTTACTTCTTTCAGGAAGCTGCATTATCTCTTATTTCTCTCAGGGTAAAGCCAAAGTCGTACAAAGCTCACAGGGCCCTCATGATATGGCCTCTCTTTCATGTGTTACCTTTCCCTCCTGATGTTGCTCCAGGTGTGCTTTTTCTTCGGACGTTTCCTCTGGTTGTTCATGGTACCTTGTGGACTCCCTTTTACACAAATGTCCATTAGAGTCATCTTTCACCTCCTTAAATTCTTTGCTGAAATCTCATCTTCTCAATGAGATTCACTTTATTTGCTTATTAAATATTACAACTTGCTCCATGACCAGTATAGCTAGTCTTCCTTTCCCTCATTTTTTTCATGAAATGTCATATAATCTACTTATTTATTATATTATTTAATATCTGTATCATTTATTTTTTAAGGTTTATTTATTTATTTATTTATTTGGGAGAGAGAGAGACTGAGAAAAAGGGAGCATGAGCAGGGCAGAGGGAGAGGGACAAGCAGACTCCTGGCTGAGCAGAGAACATGATGCAGAGCTCAATCTCAGGACTCTGGTATCATGACTTGAGCTGATGGCAGACACTTAACTGACTAAGCCCCCCAAGTGTCCCTGTTTCATTTCTTCTAGGGTATGATATTTTTGAAAGTAGTTAACTTTATCTTTTTCCTTCACTGATGTATCTCTAGGTAACTAAAATAGTACCCAGTATATGGTAGAGACTCAGTAATTATTTGATAAATAAATGAGTGAATAATTCTCTATATCCTGGTGCTCTCAATAAAGTAAATATTTCTGTCACAAATTCTATAGGTCATCTGGCTCTATAATTGTCCAATATCCAGCAACCTGCCCCTTAATCCTCAAACCTCAAGTAGATACTTATTAATGGAGAATAATTACAAATGAATATATAATTAGGATTAGACACTAGAGAGAGGTAGAATAGCTGAATAGTATGGGAACTTACCTTGCCTACAAACACATGGATATAATTTGAGAAGCCTTGGGTAGGGTCTCTGACTAAAATCATCTCCTTTCTCATTTTACAATTTCAATTATATTTACTCGTCTCTTTACGTCTATGTAAACACACATTTTTACATGTTTCTTATATGCCATGCTTATACAGAGTGCCACTTTTTCAGAGAGCTATCATCTAACTATGTGTCCCAGTGAAGGAAAGAAATCAATAGGAGTACTTGTTATATGGCAGGTGCTTTGACATCTTAATTACTCCTCACCATAGACCATGGAGATTTTACTTATTTTGCCTATTTTATGAGAGGGAAAGTAAGGTACGGACAAGTAGTTAATAAGTAGAATGGAGTGCTATGACTCCAAGAGCAAAAAGTCTCATATACTCCACTACTATCCTCCTCATTCTACCACCTAATTCCTTTCTCACTCCCTTTGGAATAATGTTGCAATAGAAAGTAACAAATGGTTACTTTGTTTTATTTAGCCATTTTATGTCAACCACACTATCAGTAAAACTTTTTATGAAATGTTGTATTTGTTAACTCTTTGGTACTCTTTGTTTTCCCACTATAAGTAATAACTCATCCTCTAGGAGAATTCACACTGAAATGAATATTACCTCATGCATGATTCAAAAACATCAGAGAATGAGAAAAAAAAAAGATTATTATGGTATCTCAGTTGGGAATAGGTTTCTTTTAAATTTGAGGATACAATTCTGAATTCCAGCCTGTCCTGAACTGAAAAAAAAGAATCAAAGTCAAGTAAAATTTGTGATCAAAATAAAAATCTACAATGGAAGTTTCAAAAGGAAAATCAGGCTCATATTAATGAATAGCACACCACTTTCCTAGAAATAATCATTAGATGGAACTCTTCAAAATTTAAGTTATAGAGGGGTGCCTGGGTGGCTCAGTGGGTTAAGCCTCTGCCTTCGGCTCAGGTCATGATCTCAGGGTCCTGGGATCAAGCACCGCATCGGGCTCTCTGCTCAGCTGGGAGCCTGCTTCCGCCTCTCTGCATACTTGTGATCTCTGACTCTCTGTCAAATAAATTAAAAAAAAATTTAAGTTATAGAAAGGTAAATTATAAAGTTAATCATCTTATCAGTTTTCGGAAACTTCCTTAGTCATGTCTGAATGATAGTGAATTCCTTCTTACTCTTCCGGGTGAAATGAAAAAAAAAAAAAAAAAGACCTACCTTGATTGCTGAATTTGAAAACATTTTAAAATGTCTATTAAGTACTGTACACTTTGTCCAAATAAAAAATCCTCCATAAATTTTCTCTAGGTCCTGCACATATCTTCTAAGATTTAAGCAAGTAATTTGTCCAGTCATCCAAATAATTACAGAGCATCTTTAAAACGTTTCTTGGTTTTGCCTTTTAACATTCACATAAACCTAAATTTTAAATCAAATTACTCTAAATATTAGAAGAAAATACCTTAGAATTTTTCCTACTTTTGCCAGTATTTTTATCAATTTGTGACTATTTGAGAAGTTTGTATTAGTTGACATTTTCTGGAATGATGGTATAAAAAAGTAGTATAAGGCAGCCTTGGCTTCTTCTGACAGTTATGAATTTACCAAACCCCTTATCTTTTTTCAGTACCCAACTAGACTACGTTTTGCATACTCCTTTGTAGTCAGGTGAGACCATATAAATGAATGGTATGTGGGCAGAAATAATGTACATCATTCCCAAGGCTGTTCCCGAAAAACTTCCCCAGTGATCTTCCTTATTCTTTCTCTTATCTCATCTAAGGGTAGAGGCCAAAAGTTCTGATTCCTTAGTGGATGTGTTGAGGCAAAAAAAAAAAAAAAAAAAAGGACGATTCTGATTCTTGGGTCAACTCTTAGAGGAGCTGCCTAGTAGTACTGCCAGGCTGAGAACTTTTCTTAGGTAAGTCACTAAAATTTGAGGACTGTTTCTTACAGTAATTACCTTATCCTTATTTTTGCACTATTATTTTAATGAGAATGATACTAATCCAAACTCCTGAACAGTTTTGGTTGTTAGTTTGAAATAGAATTTTCTAAACCATCTTCTGGTTCCTGTTATATTAATAACTTTATAAGTCTAAAATCAACCTGAAATTTATGAAATAACTTTAAAAATATATTAGGATTATCATATTTTTTTCAGCTGCCTTATTTGTAATGAGTTATACCCAAAGATTAGTCAGTGTTCAATCACACCAGATTTCTAGAACAAAACTTGCCTGACCGTAGTGAATGGTTATGTTAATACATTGTTGAATTCAATTTGCTAAATTTTATTTTGGATTTTGAATCACAAGTCATCAGTAATATTGATGTATTATCTTTAATTTTTCCATTTTTACTTTCCCCCCTCTTTTTCAACTAATTTTTTGTATATTTTGAGGATTTCTATGTTTTTCCAGGGGTATATTAGCTTTATACATGTCTTCAGGGAAAAAAAAAAATCTACTTTTTGTGGATCTCTCAAATAGAATATGTATATTTATCACCTGAAAGCTTAAAAGAATTTTACATTAAAACCACCCTGCACCCATATTTTTTGTGGGGGCGGAGTGGTGGTATTTGGCAACTATCTTAGCTCCTTTTATGATCATTTGCTATTCAAATATTCTACCTCTGGTCAATTTTAGACCCTTTTGATTCCTCTGAGAACTATCCATTTTTGTAATTAAGACATCATTTGTCAATTCTACTGATTTTGTCCCTTCAATTTTTGAATTTATGACTTGAAGTCAAAACAATCCCATGGCCAGGTCTCAATGATATGCACAAAATTATTAAAACAACATATTCTAAACAAAACCTGTTTGGACTTTTTTAAAAGACTCTTTAAAATTGATGTTAAAAGGGCAGTACTAAATCTGAAGTCAAATACTCTTCGGCAGAATAGATTCTCAACAAATATTTACCAAATAAATAAATGAATGGGGGCCTAAATCGCTACTGCCCATATCCTCTTGGATATTTCAGCAGCTGATTGAAAATTGGAGAAGAAAGTGATTTCATTTGGTGAATTTCAAATTATATTAAAAAGCAACAAAATATGGTTCTTAAGGAATATGCAAGTTCTATAGTAGAAGGTCAACTTAAATGAAAACAGTCCACTCCTTAAATCTGTCCAAAACCTAGGATTTGTGAGATGTTTGTCTATTAGCTTAACTTTTTCCAATTATCAGATGTGGTCTTCATATATTTATTGAACATTTTCTTATTCATAAAATATAGTTTTTTTAAATATCTCCTTCTTAGTAAAAAATACCCTATTAGAAGAAGTTGGGAATAGTCCAGTGGTCTGCTTGCAATTCTTTTATATGCTTTAGAAAAATAAAGCCTAATTCAAACATAGTATGGAAAATTAAATGATTAGAGATATCAGCTTGAGGAATGAAGCATAAATCTTCAACATGTTTTAGGAATATAAATTTTTTTTGTTCACACTATTACATCATTTAACACCTGTAGGGAAATCTAATATTTGTAGCAAATATTTCAACTTTTCAACATTTCACGCCAAGGACACGCTTTTTTAATACTTCAAACATATGTCTAGATTCTGATTGAGGTGACGGTGGTGAAAACATAGTGGCTTCATGGATGCCTGTTGATCTACCATGTTGACCCATTCCAGTTCCTCTCATTACTATCCCTTAGCCTATGGGTAGCAAGTGTACCTTTTGACAAAACAGAGTGTGCTGAGACTGACTTTCCTTCCGCACACTGAGTAAAGGCAGGCTACCCTATTTTCCATTAAACAGGGGAGGCAATTGTTACGATAACAGGATCAAAGAGTTCTTTCTCCTTTCTTTATTCATGAAAAGAAAAAGAGAGAGAAAGAATAAGCCTCACCCATATGTAGGTTAGTGTCCAATTTTAATACATCATTCAACAATGGCAACTCCAAATCAGTTTTAGCCAGTCAATTCTCATCAGATTTTTATTTAAAAAATCTTTTTAAAGATTTTATTTATTTGAGAGAGAGAGCATGAGCAGGGGTGGGGAGAGCAGCACAGGGAAAGAGAGAAGCAGACTTCCTGCTGACCAGGGAGCCCAGGACCCCAGGATCATGACCTGAGCTGAAGGCAGACTCTTAACTGACTGAGCACCCAGAGGCCCCTATTTAAATTTTTTTGCAAGTGTTTTTTTAGGTACTTACATATATATATTTTTTTATTTGATAGACAGAGATCACAGGTAGGCAGAGAGGCACGCAGAGAGAGAGAGGAAGGGAAGCAGGCTCCCCACCGAGCAGAGAGCCCAACGCGGGGCTCGATCCCAGAACCCTGGGATCCTGAGCTGAAGGCAGAGGCTTTAACCCACTGAGCCACCCAGGCACCCCTAGGTACTTACATATTTTAATGAAAATCTATATATCTAACGTGTACAAAAGGGTGATTTGATATACATAATAAATGATTACTATAGTCAAGCTAATTAAGTAATCTAATATCAACTCCTCATATGTAACCACTTATTGTGTGTAATGAGTATACCTGAAACCCACTCTGTTAGCATTATCTAGTGTTCAAAACAGTATTATTAAGCATAGTCATCATTCCTGCACATTAGATCTCTAGATTTATTCATTCTACATAATTGCAACTTTGTAACCTTTACCAATATCTCCCCATTTCCCTCATTCCCGCCAGCTGCTGGTAACCACCACTTTACTCTCTACTTTTATGATTTTAACTTTTTTCAAGAGATTTTTAAAGTCTAAGTTTATCTGACAAGATGTACCCAAAGAAAAGCTTCTCAAGAATCTATTCCAACACTTTGGGAGAAAAAGAAAAAGAAACAGAGAATTGTAGAAGTCTCTATAAATCAATAACTTCAAGGAAAGTTTTAATTTTTTTCTTGTTTTCTTATTATTCTTAGAGTTTCAAAGAGTACTGGTTGGGTAGTTTGTAGGATGTCTCTGTATTTGGGTTTGTCTCATGTTTTCTCATTATTAATTTTGTTGCTCAAATTGTCTTAGTTTTGGCAATTTGGAGCTCTTTCAGTTTGATTCCTGTGTTCTTCTGACATGCTCCCATATATACTTTGCTGTTGTTGTTGTTTTGTAGTTGGGTTTTTTTTTTTTTCTTTTTTTTTTTTAAGATTTCATTCATTTATTTGACAAAGAGAGAAATCACAAGTAGGCGGTGGGGGGGGGGTGTGAAGCAGGCTCCCTGCTGAGAGAGAGCCCCATGCGGGGCTCAATCCCAGGATCCTGAGATCATGACCTGAGCCGAAGGCAGAGGCTTTAATCCACTGAACCACCCAGGTGCCCTGGAGTTTTTTGTTTTTTGTTTTGTTTTGTTTGAGGAAAATGTTTCCTTACTTTCTGGCAAAATGAATGCTCCAAGTTCATCTTACATTTACCTCGTTCCAGTTTTGAAGAAATGGCATTTCTTCAAGAAGTTCTGATTCTTTTTATTGGATAATATTATTTAGAAAATGAGATCTATGATAAAAGATCTTTTTAAAGTAAACATTTTATTTTATTTAAGAGCAGTTTTATATTAAAAATTATAGATAATAATTGAAACATTGTAAGATAAAAAGTTGAAGATAATCAGAGTTCCCATATACCTCATGCTATTAGCATCTCTAGGAAGGTACATTTGTTGCAATCAATAAACACATAATGATATATTATTACCAACTAAAACTTAACTCTGATTCTCTGAGTTTTTACCTAATGTACTTTTTCTGTTCCAAATTTCCACCTGAATATCAACATTACAGTTAGCAGCATATCTTCTTAGGCTTCAACTTAATCTGTGACAGTTTCTCAGACTTCCCTTATTTTCAGTTTTTTGACAGGCATGAAGAGTACTGGTCAGATCTTTTATAGAATGTCCTTAATGAAGATTTGCCTGGTGTTTTATGATTTGGGGAGGAAGATCACAGAGGCAGAGTACTGTTTTCATCACATCATATTAAGGGTTCACACTCTCAGTATAATTTGTCATTGTAAATATTGACCTTAATTACCCGATTGAAGTAGTATTGGCCAGGTTTCTCCACTATAAAGTTACTCTTTTTATGCATCTTTCCATTCTGTACACTTTAGAAGGTAGTCATTGTGCTTAAGTCCATACTTAAGAGTGGGGAATTATGCTCCCTCTTTGAGGGCAGATTATCTATAGTAATTACTTTGAATTTTTCTGCTAGAAAGATTGTCTATTCTTCCCCATGTATTTACTTTTTAAGCACTAATATCAGTATGGAATCATGGATATTTACTTTATATCTATATCTACACCTTAGTTATATATAGATCAACTTTATTTTCTTGCTCAAATTGTTTTTGGTTTTGCAGTACGATTCTGAGGACTAAACCTAACTAAAAGGGTAAAAGACTTGAACTCTGAAAACTAGAAAACACCAATGAAAGAAATTGAAAGACATTCCATGCTCATGGATTGGAAGAACAAATATTGTTAAAATGTCTATACTACCCAAAGCATTGTCCATATGTAATGCAATCCCTAACAAAATTGTCAACAACATTTTTCACAGAGACAGAACAAGCAATCCTAAAATTTGTATGGAACCACGAAGGACCTTAAGTAGACAAAGCATCCTTGAAAAAGAAAACCGAGCTGAAGGGATCACAATTCCAGACTTTGAGTTACATTACAAAGCTCTAGTGAGCAAAACAGCACGGTACTTGCACAAAAACAGACACAGAGATCAATAAAGCAGAATAGAAAACCCAGAAATGAACCCACAACTAAATGGTCATTTAATCTTTGACAGAGCAGGAAAGAATATCCAGTGGGAAAAAGAATGTCTCTTCTTCAACAAGTGGTGTTGGGAAAACTGCACAGCAACATAGAAAAGAATAAAACTGAAACCTCTTTCTTACACCATACACAAAAATAAATTCAAAATGTATGAAAGACCTAAGTGTGAAATAGGAAAACATCAAAATCCTAGAGGAGAACACAGGCAACAACCTCTTGGACATCAGCCCTACCAATTCTTTCTAGATATGTCTCCTGAGGTAAGGGAAATAAAAGCAAAAATAAACTATTGGGACTTCATCAAAATAAAAACTTCTGCACAGGGAAGGAAACAATCAACAAAACTAAAAAGCAACTTAGAGAATAGGAGAAGATATTTGCAGATGACATATCCAATAAAGTGTTAGTATCCAAAATATATAAAGAACTTATAAAACTCAACACTTTAAAGATGAATAAGCCAGTTAAAAATGGGCAGAAGACATGAATAGACATGTTACCAAAGAAAACATACAGAAGACTAACAGACACATGAAGGGATGCTCATTATCACTCATCATCAGGGAAATACAGATCCAAACTACAATGAGATATCACCTCACACCTGTCAGCATGGCTAACATCAACAACACAAGGAAGCAACAGGAGCTGGTGAAGATGTAGAGAAAGGGGAACCCTCTTACACTGTTGGGAATGCAAACTAGTGCTGCCAGTCTGGAAAACAGTATGGAGGATTCTCAGTAAGTTATATATAAAAGTACCCTACCATCCAGCAATTGCCCTATTTGGTATGTACCCAAAGAATACAAAAATACTAATTCAAAGAGATACATGCACCCTGACGTTTATGGCAGCATTATTCACCCAAATTATGGAAACTCATGCAAGTGTCCGTTGACTGATGAGTGGATAAGGAAGACAAGAAATGTGGTGTACACACATGTAGAATATTAATCAGCCATAAAAAAGAATGAGGTCTCGCCATTTGCAATGACATGGATGAAGCTAGAGAGTATGATGCTGAGCAAAAAAAAATCACTCAGAGAAAAACAAATACCATATTATTTCACTCATATTTGGAGTTTAAGAAAAAAACAACAACAGATGAACATAGGGGAGGAAAAAGAGAGAGGTAAACCATAAAACAGACTCTTAACTTCTATAGATAGCATGGGATGCTATCTAAACACTAAGTGGCTCCTTGCCAACTTGGTGCTGAATTCTTGACTTGCTGACTGCTTTAATGGTTATTAAAATCCTTGGAAAAGATACACGACAAGAATCCAGCTGAGCTTCCAAATCAATGATCATGGTGTTCACTTATTGATCTGATTCCTGAAAAAAAGTATGAACTTGGAGAAATAGAATCATAGAACATCTACTGAAAGTGTTCCTCATTAAAACAAATACCACCAAACTTTGCCAACCATGCTTCTTTGACTTGTGGTAGTTAAGCATTGTTTTCCTATAGGCAGTGTAGAAATTACTTTAAATATATTTTTAATCCTAAAAACACTGAAAGGGCCTAGTTTACTCATCTCTTAATATTTTATGTTCATGTACAGATGGGCTCAGCCTGCTATGTGAGACATGCTTCGAAAACTATTTGTGAAAAGGAAAATAATTAAGCTTTATAGATTCTCTTTATAGGAAACCAAACTGATATCCAGGAATTTCACTTTTTTTTTTTGGTAATATTGTCAGGATTTTAGTTTTGAAGTTAATAACTAAAACTTTATGTAAGTTACTATGTCATGATTATCTATATCAAATATAGGCATTTTGAATTAAATATAATAGAGATAAAAATTAATTTTAAAAGTAGAAAAATGTGACGTAATATAACAGTTCACTTTGCAGACCATCCTTCATAATGAGGAATTTTTCCGGATCATGCATATCTTTTAAATGTCTTATTGGGCTGTAACATAAATGAAAAATGTGTTTTTAATTACATGAGCTGGAATGTTTCTTTTTGATAAAAAGAGAATATTTTTGTCTGGTTTTAGTATACTCTGAGTTTTCTGGAGATGCAACTACTATATAAAATGGGTGAGGATTTTGTTCAAAATTTAAGGTAAACTTGTTTACCTTTTTACCATGTTTTTGTGTGAGTTGATAGCTTGCTCCTTTTTATTGCAGGTGATATCTCACATAGTTTAATTTTAACTTGATAATGTAATGGTTAAAAATAAATATGGTATTTTTTATTATAACAGCAAGCAGAAATGGAAGGAAAATACTTTATAATTAAAACTAGGCATTTGTATCATAAACTCCTAGTTGACTACACTGGGAGACAAAATGAGTGTTGTTGAACATATTTATAATAAAACATTTGGAAAGAGACTAAAGACAATCAGAAGAAATAGGAAACTGTTAGGACAAAAAATAACAAACCAAAGCAATTTGTATGTAATAAGGAAAAGGTGGAAATAACCATAACTGAAGTGAGTATATTGTGCCAAAAAAATTACTGACTGTTGAATGGAAGAAATAAGGAAGTACTTGCAAATAAACTGGACTTTATTTTTAAATGTCTCATCAAACTAATTCCTGATGGCTTTTCATAAATAGAATAGAAAATGTTACTCCTATCTAAAACCACAGTGTATGTCAAGGCAACCATTCCTTCTCTATTACTTAAAAGGAAGTAACCTAGAAACTGTCCTTCAATATTTCATAATGAAGCAGCCCTCAGATTGGAACGAGGATAAAATAATGAAGATTCTAATACCAAAGTGATATCTCAAACTTTAAATCAGAGAAGATTTGAAAATAAACAACATGCAAATGGTACAGCACAGGGAATATAGTCAATGGTATTGTAATGGGCTATGGTGACCCAGGGTAGCTGGACTTGTGGTGGGCAGAGCAGAACATAGAGACTTGTTTGATCACTATGTGATTTCTATATCCTCTTGATTATCTCTCTCTCTTTCATCCTTTCTCTCTCCTGCTTTCTCTCACTTCCCCTTTATATTTCTATCATTTTCTCTTTCCCTCTTTCTTTCTTTTAAGAAACAAGGCCACAAATAGTGGTAAGTTCTTAACCCAAGCTTAAAAGGTAAATTAACATGTAGAAGTAATAAATGTAGCTGATTGAAGAAATTGTTATTGTAGCACCTGGAAGAAGACACATGATTTGTTTACAAAAATGCTTTGAGAGCCCATTTTGAATAAGAACATTTATGGTTGTCTAGTATCCTGGCCAATGACCATACCAGACCAGGGACATCTTCCCAACCCCCAAAGGAACCGTGAAACTAAGTAATTCCCCAAACTCCAAACATCAAACCCTAACGCATTTCAAGAATGGTCCTCTAGAGGGCACCAGCCTTCTCACTTCTTTAGATCCAGGTGGGGGAAAACAAAGAAGAGATCACTGCTACTGGATATACTATCTGTTGGCGAACTGAACATAATAATTTAAAAAAAGAAAGAAGAAAGAAGAAAGAGAAAGAAGGAAGAAGAGAAGGAGAAGGAGAAGGAGAAGGAGAAGGAGAAGGAGAAGAAGTTCATTATTTTCCTGAAAAGTCAGTTTGATCTCCAAGGTGGTCTTCTGCTCTGTTGCCCCACTTCTCTCTTTTCCTCTCCTGTCAGGCAGCACACAGTACACTTCGAATCTGGTGTATCTTTGCAAACTAAATCCTCAGAGCTATAGCTTTTCCTCCTCCAAAAGAGCCTCTCGAGACATTTTCCTGAGTGACTTTTCCCTCCTGATAACAAGTGGTAAAGTAAAAAAAAAATTTTTTTCTACCACATCACATGTTTATTAGACTTTTTAATCACTTGTAAAAAATAAAACCATCTCCCATTTACAGCCCAATTCTCCAAGAAAAATTTACAAATTCCAGATCAATGATTTACAAACTGACTTTACACACAATCCATTCATAAATGAATGACTCTCAGAAATAATAGAAAGTCAAACAAGATAAAGAAAAGAATAACAAAATGTTCATTTTCATTGTTTATTCTAAAGCGCCTGGTTTGCTTTCCTCTGGTTGTAACAGGCTCTGTCACACATCCCCAGCCCCTAATCTGCCCTAATGAGCAAGAGGCAAAGTTAAATAAATAAAACCTCAAGGGAAAGTGAATGTTGGTAATATGTTCTTTTGGACCTCATTATAAAGGAGCAGAAAAGCATATTTTTGCTTCAGTGTTTTCCTCCCTCACCCCCCCTTGCTGCAATATAGTGCTTACCAAACATCTCGAGTTTCAGTCTGAAATGTAATTATACGCAAGAGTAATGGTTAACAGCGTACTTAACATACTTAAGTGTTTTTAGGATAAAAAATTTTTCATTGCTTACCAAGGGCAAGAAAACCTAACTTTAGCCCTCAGAGATCCTATTTTAAAGCTACCCTCTAAGGTCTCAGTTTGGGGACCCAATTAATTAGTTGAAACTGATTTTAAGTAGTTTACAGTAATGTTTATTTCTTTGAATGATTAAAACTACTGCAAACTATGTGCCACACATTTAGTATTTTGTGTTTCAAATATCTTGATTTACCAGAAGAGGGAGCAGTCTATCTGGTCTCTACTTGATCTGTCTTCCTTTCTATAATTGGTATCAACACAGAACCTTTGAAAAGTAGCTACAGTTTTCTGTGAACCTGTTTTGGCACTTTAAATTTTGAAGTATTCAAATAAAAACTTACTTGTTTTGTATTTTAATAAAACATAAGAAATTTTAGAGTTTCTAAATGTTAAGAAACTTTAATAAATTTTGAGAAACAAATCATTTTTTAATTACCTTCCTTTCCTGAAGAAATTAAATGAGCTATTGACACAGTTAGGATGGAACCACAGAGAAAGAGAATGCCCAAAGGTAGTTTAATGACCTCGAGATAGCTATTGCTACTTATCTTTCTTCCATTTCATTGATGTCATTTTTACCGTTTAGCCATCAACAGACTAAGTATGTGAGATAATGCTTTTGATCTTTTACTTCCTGTTTTTATTGTATCTTAATAAACATAATGTGGAGATAGATTAATGGCCAATATGAAATTACTTTAGACTAACCACTTGAAGATAGGAGGACAGGGATAATATCAGATAGAAATTTTCATTTTTTAACTTTTTATTACCAATTATATATTCAACATATTATCTTAGCTGACCTTGTCCAAAAATGTGTCAAAATTGCTGTTTAATTTAGATGATGAGGAAGAAGCACCTGGATGGCTCAATTGTTAAGCATCTGCCTTTGGCTCAGGTCATGATCTCAGGGTCCTGGGATAGAGCCCCGTATCTGGCTCTCTGCTCAGTGGGAAGCCTGCTTCTCCCTCACCCACTCCCCCTGCTTGTGTTCCTTCTCTTGCTTTGTCTCTATCTGTCAAAAAAATAAATAAAATCTTTAAAAAAATGATGAGGAAAATATTTATTTCAGTCTGATTTGCCTCACGCCCAAACTGTTGTTCATGAAAGATAAGATGCTTTTGAGATTGTTAACATTTCTCTGTATATGTCCTTTGAGTAACAGATCACCTGACTGTATTCACTATTAGAATTATGGAAAATATATGAAATATAGAATCATGAACATAAAGATATGACATCAAATGCACCTGTTATATTTAAGCACAGAATTAATTTTTTTCAGAGGCTACATTGAGGGAAGGTAAATTTATAGGACTGTTTATTAGAGACATGCTATCAACCTGGGGCCTGTGAGTCAGAATTAATGTGCCCTTCATAGCTGGTTACCCTGTTACTCTGCCCACAAGAACCAAGAGCTTTGTCATACTCCTGAATCTGTTCTTCACTGTCTCCATTAAGCAAAAAGGCACTCCTCAACTCATTTGGTCTTGGGAGAGAGCCTTGGGAAGAGTGGATGCAATCCAAGGGTGTTACTGGAATTAGGGCTTCACATGGCCAGGTTAGTGTGAGCTTGGTTGTGGTTTGGTTTTAAGTCTTTTTTTTTTTTTTTCTTTCTTTCTTCTTCTTTTTTTTTTTTTTAGTTGCCTTGTAAAGCCATCCCCATTTGAACCTCCAGTTCCTTCTTCCTTGTGGCCTAGATGGAAAGGCAAAAGAGCTGCATTTCACATCAAGCCCTATTTTCCTTTATGCCAAATGTGCTTTCTGGGTATAACAACGGGTATGTTATGTCACTTGACAGTGGTAACCTAGGTGGAGAGTGGTTCAGTAAACCACCAAGGTTCCATGTACCACATGGAAGGAAACATTAATAGTGAGCTCCTAGGCAATCGAATTCACATGTATTACATTCCTATCTCCCCTTCCGTGCACAGTTTGGTAACACAGAGCTTTAATAGTGCCAGTCAGATCTTTCTAGCCTGCGTGTCAAAGCATCTACCAAGTCATTATCATGAGTAACAAAATTCTCTCCAAAGACAACAAAAGCCATTTCTGTCAGGCTAAGTTACTTTAAACATTAATGAAATGGTATTCTGATTTTAATCCTTAACAGTGGAAGAGCATGAGCTTTGGCAGGAAGGTGGTGTTCTTTTCTATAATTTCCACTGGAGGGGAGGTTTGAATTTCTGGCCAGTTTTCAGGGAGGACTGACAACAAGATTATTGTAATGACAATAGGAACTAATAGGACAGGGAGGGACGCCCCTCCTCTCCCTAATCCTTTGTTACAGACTTCCTGACTTTACACTCCATTGTTGTATCTTGGTGAGCAGAGGGCAATCCTGATAGAGGCCGATTAACTGAAGCGGATGGAGGTCAAGCTTTGGGGTCCATCACCCGCATGAGCCCTTGCAGAACCTCAAGAAAGGCACTAGTAATATATTCGCATGGTATTATGTTTTTGTAAAAATTGCAAAATACTGTATTTTGATGACAGCTTGTTAAAACTCCACTTCATTACACTTTTTCTCTTATGGAGTGATGTCGAAGTGTTCTCAGGGATTGTTGGGAAAATAGGAGTTGAGCTGAGCAGTTATCCATGTAGTTTAGAATTAGCAGAATATATTCATGTGGCTCAAAATCTCTTCTAGATAAGGTTATTATTGCAAGTTCTCTGCATTAGAAATGTGTCTTTGATCAACCATGCTAGAAGAAAGATTGAATTCCTTTCTATTATCTCTTTATAAAATATTACAAGACATGAAACTAAGGTAGCATTGTGTATCAACTATTCCTCAATGATAGAAAAGAAAATATTATAAGACTGTTGTCCTATGAAAAGACAAAGACTATGTAGCCAAAGATTAAAAGGTTATATATTATAGAAATGTTTCATGTAGTAATTGATAAGTATATTATGTTCCTCTTCTAACTTTGTGACATTAGTGTGGTTTATTGGCCTTTTTAAACTTGCATTTTGCAGTGAATTCTGATTTATTTTCTCATTTTAAATAAATAGTTATCTTTGAATTTCTGTTTCATAATTTTGTCTTCTTTTTCTTAAAAAGGGCCCTGACATTTTTCCAAGCTGATTAATTTGTCACAAAAGCTGGAACTCAGGCTCTCACTCAAAGGACAAGTAGACTCTTGATTATACCTGATGAACTAGCTGCTTCCTTTCAGAACTTGGACACCTTCTACTAGGCACTTGTTACACATAAGTACTTTTATCCTGACCTTCATTGACTTCATGGACTGCCTAATCTTTCTGCCTTTTCTCCCATCATGAGTATTTGAGAAAGAAAGCAAACAAGTGTATAATAGGCATCTCCTCTCAGTTCTGCTTTTTCCTTTGTCACTGGGAGTCTAATGGGATCCCAACAATATATCTTCAGTGTGCTTCTACTTCCTTTCCACTTGAATGACTTTTAGCAACAAATTCATATATTTCCACCTGAGATCCTTTACCCCTTTGTATGAGAACCGCCAGTTCTGTTTGACTTCTAGTTTCCTCTGTAGACTAGTCAACATCACAGTCAACAAATATTTATCGAATGGTTACTATGTGCAAGCACTGCACTAGGCAACGGGAATTTGGGGGTTGCTAAGTCCTAAGCAGAAGAAATTGTTTCATTTTCTAAAGGAAATTGACTTTTCTTTGCATCGATGAAGTGCATTATATTTAGCGTCTCATTTGACCTCACAACTCTTTGCAGTAGGTGTTTTTGGATCTTTTTTAGAGATGAGTAGACTAAGTCCGAGAGAGCCTCCAAGAGCTGACTCTTCCTAATTCATGTTGCTCCTAAATGGCAGAGCTTCGGCTGGACCTCCTGGACTCCACAGCCTTCTCTCTGTGCTACAGATGCTACCCACCACCATGTTCCCCTACTCAGTGTTAGTCATAGCTGGTAGAATGCCTCGCCATACATTTTGTGTATGTGTACATATCAAATCTGAGTTCTAACTATGCCTTCCTCAATCACTAACTTTGAGCAAGTCTATTAACATCTCTGAATTTCTGTTTCATTGTACATTAGGTGGATTAATAATAATGATTATTTTAGGTGGCTGTAAGCATTTATAGAGATACTAAGAACATGAGTTGTGGGATGAGACTGCTAAAGGACAGAGGAGGCTGCGGAAGGCATGCAACCGAACAGTTATTCTCTTGACTCCAATCTCTGTCTCTCTGTTTCTGTCTCTTTCTATTTAAAAGGTAACAGAGACATGCAGACATACCTTTTTTGGAACTGTATTTCCTGATTATATTCCTCTATCATTATGCCTAAGGGCAATCTCTACTCTAAGCTGCCCATGCAATCTCTACTCTAAGCTGCCCATGCATGTTTTACTTTTATTTTTTTAAAGATTTTATTTATTTATTTGACAGACAGAGATCACAAGCAGGTAGAGAGGCAGGCAGAGAGAGAGGAGGAAGCAGGCTCCCTGGTGAGCAGAGAGCCCGATGCGGGGCTCAATTCCTGGACCCCAAGATCATGACCTGAGCTGAAGGCAGCGGCTTAACCCACTGAGCCACCCAGGTGCCCCTGTTTTATACTTTTTAAAAGTTTTTATTTTAATTCCAGTTAACAAAGAGTGTAATATTAGTTTCAGGTGTACAACATAATGAATCAACATTTCCATATATCACCCAGTGCTCATCGGAACAAGTACTCTCCTAAATCCCCATCACCTATTTGACCCATTCTCCCCCCGCCCACCTCCCTTCTGGTAACCATCAGTTTGTTCTCTATAATTATAAAGAGTCTGTTTCTTGATTTCTCTCTTTCTCTCTTATTTCTTCTCTTTGCTTGTTTGTTTTGTTTCTTAAATTCCTACATGAGTGAAATCATTTGGTATTGTCTTTCTCTGACCAACTTATTTCACTTAGCATAATACTCTTTAGCTCCATCCACGTTGTTGCAAGTGGCAAGATTTCATTCTTTTTATGGCTGAATAGTATTTACATGTTTCATAATTTATCCATATGTAAATTTGTGTTAGTAGTGGTATGTGCTTAGTAGAGACTCTGGTGTTAGTAAGTATAATAAATCTTACGTTAGTATGAGTCTCTCTTTCTCTGCAGCCTGGTCAAATGTTGATATTGCCAATGGGATTATTTAAAATTATATTGATTATTTTAATTTGCATTTCCTTCATTAATAATGGGATAATACAGTTCATAAATTTGTTAGCTATTCAATTTTATTCTTCTATTCTTAGGTCATTTTCTCTGATTGGGTCATTTGTGATTTTCTTAATAATTTTTGAGTTTCTTTGCTTGCTCTGATTATAAAACTATCAGTTATATAAGCTAGAATTACCTACTTTTCATCTGTGATTGGTCTTTTAACTCCTTTAATGGTTCTTTTATTATTCAAAAGCTATTAATTTTTATTACAGCTAAGTAGGTCAAGTTTTCTTTTGGATATTGTGATTTCTCTATCTTATAAATTTTTTTTTCCTCACCTAGTATTAAAAAACTATTCTACCTATATCTATTCTATAAGCTTCAAGCTCCCCCACAAATGTCTCTAATAAAACTGATATTGTTTTTATTTATGATGTGAAATCACTACAGAATTTCCTTTCCACAATCATAGGATCACATATTGAGTGATCCAGTCCCACTTCTTTATATTTAATGCCATACCTGTTACATACCAAGTTTCCAAATATGCCTTGGCTTACAGTGTTCTGACTCATTGGTTCAAATAGTTAATACCTGAACGAGTGAGCATAGTTAAAGGCAGGTAGAAAGTATTTTGTTAATAGACTGTAATTAACAAGAAGTTCTGCAGCCAAACACATGGCTAGCCTTGGCTATTTTTCCTTCAGGTCTTACTTAGAGATCTTTAGCAACCTCACTTCCATTGTGCAGAAATCATCATGGGATGCTATCTAAACACTAAGTGGCTCCTTGCCAACTTGGTGCTGAATTCTTGACTTGCTGACCACTTTAATGGTTATTAAAATCCTTGGGAAAGACACATGACAAGAATCCAGCTGAGCTTCCAAATCTCTGATCATGGTGTTCACTTATAGATTTGATTCCTGGGGGGCAGGGGGGAGTATGAACTTGCAGAGACAGAATCCAGAAAATCTACTGAAAGTGTTAAACAAATTCCATCAAACTTTGCCAACCATGCTACTTCAACTTGTGGTAGCAAGCCTTGCTTTTTCCAATACGTACTCTTTTTATAACTGTCCTGACCAGAAGAGAAGGGCTCGTTTAAGTTACCTCTTTTGGATCATGACTGAAATTGTTTTCTAGTTTTCCCAAAAACACAAATTTCCAAAAGCAACTGAATTTGTAGCTAGAATCATTCCATTTCTTCAAGGTTTGTTCTTAGGAGAGTTGACATCTTTGTAGATGTATTTTACTTGCTTTGAGATCAGAAGTTAAAAAGAATATGACTTTGCTATATGGAAGGAATTGAAATCTTTATACATTTATGGAATTTTCATCTCTGTAAACTGGGCTTAGTAAAAAGACAATTACAATATCTCTGAAAACCTGCCACCCAGATAGAGTAATGGAGTGGAACCCAATGGACTAGTTTTATAATCAGACAGTTTACACATTAAGCTCATCAAAACTTCATTTCCCCAGTGATGTTTCTCTCACTTCCATTTATAGTATGAGCACCTGTGGCAGGTGAGGTGTCTTCCTGATAGTAGGCAAACGCCGTCACACTGTCAAGGTATGCCTGAGAACCTCTTCTAATACATCTTTGAGGACTAATATTCAAATTTTCTACAAAGCAAAGTAATAATTCCACTAGAAGCTCAATCAAGGAGAAGGTACATTGACTACAGCTCTATTTTAGACAGAATAAATACAAAGCTAATTGATTGGATTTTATTAGAAATGTATTCTTCAATTTAGAGAAGATATACCTTGTCTATAAAAAATAAGAAGGGCTGTAGAAAATGTTCATGTACTGAGTCTTCTATTCTTTTGAATTTGTTCAATTTTATTGGTTAAATTATGATTCTGTCAGACTTGAGTCCAGAAACAAACGTTGTTTCTTAGACTGGAAATCTGGAAATAGCTATGAATCAAAAAGCTGGCAAAATAGGTGGAAATGTTATCTCAGAATATGGAATCAATGTTTTTAGTTGCCCTTGGCAGACAGGATAGCCTTTGAGTTTGTCATGAATAATTAAATGTACATAAAAGTGAAATTGATATCTGGGACACTTTTGCCTTCTGAGATAGTATTTTCTATTGTTAAATCTGAAGACTAGATCATTTTACTTTTTTTTTAATAGTCATGAAAGACATGATTCTTACACCTGAAAACAGACCAACTCAAAGCAAATTATGGCATTTTCCCAATATAAAACTCTCTAAGGCATTGAAGTTTTAATTTTTAAAAATTAGCAATGCTTTGCAAATGAGTTGGCAGAGTAAATGCATATGCATAAACAATGGTGAATGGTTATCATTTTTACTCGAGCTTACTTTTCAAAAGTAATAAAGAAGTTATAAAGAAAGTAATAAAAAAGTTATAAAGAAAATTCTTTATAACATTCTTTATATAAAAATTCTTTATAATTCTTTATAACTAAGAAACAATTCTTTATGCTTTTTTATATATCATTACACCTATAGTAATTTGAAGTTATTCATTTTTGTATGTGAAGGTATTTATCATGTTATTATAAAATAGGTGAGTAAGTAAAAACTAAAGTAACAAATAAAATACATTTCCAGGGGTTTATTGAAGCCCTATGTAGGTATTTTCATGGTGTTGATTGCCAATGGAAAACAACCAAAGTCATGTAGACTTATGAATCAGTAAGTCATAATTACTGAGTATTCATGAAATGCCAAGACAGAGCTACTTCTGTTTAAAGGTATTATAATCTCTCTTAGATGGTCACAGTAGTAAGGGAAGCCAGGGTTATGCCACAGACTGAAGATCAATAGCAAGGAATTATTTACCAAATTAAATAGCTTTAAAAGGCAGAAATGATTCTTAGTTAAATGCATGTTTAAATTATAAATACATTAATATTAAAAGTAAAATAGAATGATACAAAAATTAGTTGTCTTTTAAAAGAAGGAAAGGGGAATAGCAGATAGAATAGTAAAAAAGGCAAACAGTGAAAGAAAGAGTATATTGTATAACTTGGAATTCATTTTCTTTGTGTTTGCATTCTTTTAATTCTATTCCTATCCCTTGGTCCAACAAAGTAAGCCAAGGGCAGACTTTAAACAAATTCTGAAAAGCCAGAAGTGGAACAGGAAACCTGGTTTGATAAAACGAAGGCAATTTGTTCAACATGTGGGAGAAGTGCTTCATCTTGTTAATAGATGGTCTGTGAGCTGAATTGTTACTAAGAGATAAGCTGTTAATTTGAAATAGAAGTTGAATTTGTCTTATGGGATTTGCAGAAGTAATGGTTTTTCTTACATATTCTTTTCCAGATGTTCTTTTTATAACTACAGGCAATCTTAATTTTCAAATATTCCAAATGTATAATTAAAGTTTCACCTCAAATTTAAAGTATTAAATCTTGAGTAAACTTGGATAGTCTGCTGCTTTGGCAAAACGAGAAACGTGTCTTGAATTCTTCTGATTCCTCCTTCAGTCGGCCTGTCTGCCATCTGGATAACAGCCATTCTTCACATCTCAAAACACGCACACCTACCTCTTCCTGCCTGGCACCAGCGTGACCTGACTTTTCAGAACATAACTTCCTTTATATAATATTGTTAAGGGCAGAGAGCCTTTGTACTTCATTTTCCCTTTTCCAATATCAAGAAATATGTCTTTCCTTGGATTCAAGCCTATACACTTCCTGTTGTTCATTTCTTCAGTTAATTGAATATACTTCTTTGCACCATCAGACCCTTCTAAACTCAACAGTCCTGCTCAGGATTGAACCAGTCTCCCAAGGCTGTTTTTCTACAATGTAGAAAAAAATGATATTTTTAAAAAAATATAGCACCATTGTTTCTTAAAATACAACATTATCCTGGGATTGACTAAAACAAAAAATTTGCCTAAAATTTTTTTTAAGATTTTACCTATTTATTTGATAGACAGAGATCACAAGTAGGCAGAGAGGCAGGCAGATAGAAAGGGGGAAGCAGGCTCTCCCCCTGCCAGGAGAGAGCCTGACTTGGAGCTCGATCCTAGGACCCCAGGAACATGACCCAAGATGAAGGCAGAGGCTTTAACCCATTGAACCACCCAGGTGCCCCTAAATTTTTAAATCAAGAAATTCTTTAGGGGAGTAATACAATTCTGTTAAAGGGAAACAATCTCAAAGCCTTGAAAATTGTGGAGTTTCATGATATGTGCTTTCACTCACCATCTTCCTGTTACTCTGATCCTTTAGATCACATCTACAGCACTACTTATACATAGTGTGATTTTGTTAAGATATGTCAGTCAGCATTTTGCCAAGGTTCACAAAAACATTCTCATGTGTTAAATTTCACATATGAGGGTATTTAGCCATGCACAAGATTTACAAACGTCAAAACAAAATGTTTGGCACAGATATTCTCTATTAGTTTGCCACTCTTTATCTCCTGTTCCCTAGTACTGATTTTTTTGCATTTTCAAAAGTTTCTTTACTTGTACTTGAAAAAGAAAGGAGCAGAGGGGTTGGGGCAGAAGTGGTGACAGCAAGAGGGAGGTTGTAGTGAGCACATTTGTCTTGAGGAAAAGATTTATCATCATTCTGTGCAAATCACGTAATCTTTCTGAACCTCAATAATGTATATTTCACAGAATTGTTATAATGTGGATACACTAACTATAAAAGTATTTACTCATCAGTTTTTTGCTGTGCAGCACACAACAAAACCCAAGGAGCTTTAGAAATATTTACTTCTAAATAAATCTGACAGGTTGGCTCTGGTCTTGGCTGACCTCACTTGGACTAGGCTGGACTCCAAGGTTTAGGAACTAAAAAAGCAACAGCTGCCTGGGGATGCCCTTCTCAAGACAGAAGGCAGAAGCTCCAAAAGAGTGGGTAGAAATTACCAAGCCTCCAACGGTCTTAGCTTCCACCTGCATTCTGCTGAGCAAAGCAATATGGACCAGAACAAAGTCAATGGCAAGAAAAATATTTGTAGGCAAATAATTCAATCTGACACCAGCTAAAATATGCTAGGTTTTCAATGAATGCTTTAAAAAAAAATATGCTTCCTTAAAAAGTAATTTTATACCTAAAATGTGACATTTTCACCTAAATTCTAGCAAGTACATAACAAATTTCATTTTGCTTAGTTTGAGTTTATTCTGTCTTCAGATTTCTAAGTATTTCTTTTAAATAAAAAGTGTATATTTTAAGATTCTAATATCTGGATCACCAGTGTAACGAACACTTCCACTTAAAAAAGTTGGCCTTTTCAGGTCTAAAAAGCATGTTTTTACTATTAACACAGACTTTCCTTTGATGTTTTCAGATATACAGAGATTTTAGAGTAAGATAACTTTTATATGAGGACAATTAGGTCGATTTCTTGGAAGAATCAAGATTGGAAACAAAACCTTGAAAGAGGGGCAGAGATATTCATGCAGCAATTGAGAGTAATGTTATAATTTGGGGAAGAATTTGGGCAAAGGGCATGAAGGCAGTAATATTTAGGAGGCAGTGAGAACTAAGAATGGATACCTAAGTTAAGGGGCGCAGCATGAAGCCAGACAGGAGCAGAAGCAAAAGTCACTTTGTGTAAATGCAGTTACACAATATTGAGGTTACGAATGTTTCACATTTGTTCTTGAAAGCTGTTTATTTCAACATATTTTTTGTTTGCCCATGTGCTCTGTTTATTTTTTATAAAGTTATTATTTATCAAAGCCTTTAGTTTGTTGTTATTTCAATTGTTTTAGATCGAAGCACTTGTAAAATCTATGTTAATTCTTGGGTTTACACTCAGGAGAATAGCCAGAGGTAACACATAGCAGATGAAAAGTTGTATATTTTCTTCCATATTTCTAGCGTTTCCCCTTACAACTTATCTACTTAAAATTAAATTTTCTTCATTTCTCCCATTATCTAGCAAAATAATGTATTTAACATTCAGATGCGATATATTCATACATATATGTATATACACTTTATATATGTAATTTTTGTATTTCATAATCATATATATAATTTTTTTGCAGAGAACACTAGATATTTCAATTGTTTCACTTTTGTTCAATGTGATTCTTTAAAATTATCGTTAAAAGTGGACTGCAAGTTTTTGTTAGCTAATGATAGTGGAAAACATTTTCATTCTCCTTATGTTAGGATGAAAAACCTGTCTTCGACATTAATTCTGTAGATGAAAGTGTGAATACTTTTCTTTTTATAATGCTCATCTTTCAATTTTCCTTCCTGATAAACCTGAAATACAGCCTCTAGCCCAGGCACATAGTGAAGCACTTCTGTAGATCTAGAAATAAAATGATAATTAAAAGATGAAACTGAGGGCGCCTGGGTGGCTCAGTGGGTTAAGCCGCTGCCTTCGGCTCAGGTCATGATCTCAGAGTCCTGGGATCGAGCCCCACATCGGGCTCTCTGCTCAGCGGGAAGCCTGCTTCCTCCTCTCTCTCTGCCTGCCTCTCTGCCTACTTGTGATCTCTCTGTCAAATAAATAAATAAAATCTTTAAAAAAAAAAAAAGATGAAACTGAATCCCTTTCAATTACTGTTTTTGTATTCTTTGGGTAACTACCTAGTAGTGCACTTGTTGTATCATAGGGTAGTTCTACAATGGCCAAACTATGGAAACAACCCAAGTGTCTATTGGCTGAAGAATGGATAAAGAAGATATAATTAATATATATATACCAGAATATTACTCAACCATAACAAGAATGAAATCTTGTCATTGGCAATGACATGGATGGGGCTAGAGAGTATTATGCTAAGTGAAATAAGTCAGAGAAAGAGAAATACCAAATGATATCACTTAAATGTGGAATTTCAGAGACAAAACAAATGAGTAAAGAGAGGAAAAAAAAGAAAGAGAGAGGGAGGAAACAGACTCTAAACTATAGAGAACAAAATGATGGTTATGAGAAGGGTGGTGGGTGGCGGGATGGGCAAATTGGTGATAGGGATTAAGGAGTTCACTTGTTGTGATGAGCAGTGGGTGTTGGAAGGAAATGTTGAGTCACTATGTTGTACACCTGAAACCAATATAATATTGTATGTTAACTACCGGAATTAAAATAAAAGCTTAAAATACAAAGATGAAGCTGCAGCATGATTTCTGAGGCTAAATGCACTTCAGAGACACTTCTTTATTTTTAAAGGTTTTTAGCTGTTATGGATATTCTAATTTAAAGAAATGAAAATATAATATTTCAACCAGGGTGGACAGTTTTATATCAATGAATAGCTCTTTCAGTTTCACATCTCTGGCTCCTGCTGTAATTTACAATGTTGCAAATGCTAACAATACACAGGTGCCAGGTCTTCATATTAACTGTAAAGAGACCTATGGAAATAGAAGCAATCCATCAATAGGTGAAACATGCATAGTAGGACATCAGTTAAGTAATGTATCATTCTGAAACATAATTTTTAATAAATATTTGACTTGCTTCTCTTTACCTTAGCAAACATCATTTTCCTATGAATGTTTAGAAATGATATATTGAAAAGAATGCATGGCTTAAACGTGCATTCTTTTTTTTTTTTAAGTTAATGCCATGCTTGGTTTTCATTTTAAAATCAATCTGAATTGCCCACCTGCTTTGTAATTCATTTATGACATAAACATTGGTTTCACTGTGTTTTCCCTCAAAAAAAAAAAAAAAGCTCCAAGTGAAAATCATCTCTAGTATAATGTACTTTGTTTTGTTAATTCTAGTTCTCCTGATAACAGGCTTGTATATCCAGGAATATATGTGTACCATTCTGAGAAACACTGAATATTCCAAAAATCCAAATTCATTTGTTTATTTAACATAAAGTATAAGTAATACAAAGTCACATAAACATGATCTCCCTTCTCTAGGAGCTCTTAGCATTGTTGGAGATAAGATAAGTACATCAATAGCTATCATTGACACAATAGATATTTATAAGAGGGGAAAATGAAATAACAGAGATAATGGTTGGCTGGATCAGTTAAAATCTTTATGGAGAAGAATGGTTAGAGATTGGTCACTCAAAGAAGAATAAATGGAGGAGACTCCAAGCAGTGAGAACAGGATCAACAAAGGCTCAGAAATATTTATGGAAATTATTGAACTTTTGTTTTTTTCAGATAATGTAGGATGGCTCTGGTGGTAAAAGAAAATATCTTTAAAATGAATCACTGCACTTAGTGAATGTAGATGGGTCAGATTTCAAATAGATGACAAAATAGGTTCTCCAAAAATCTAATAATAAGCTTAAAATAATTACTTTCCTAGACTTCAGGAAACAGGTTAAAGAGTTTGTAGGTTATGGCATCAATCTCAGCATTTATGTTTTAAATAATCTGATCAAAGCATCATAGTGACTCTAGATTTCAAGAACAATGACATTTTTCTATCTTTCCATTCTGAAACTTACCTTTTTTTCCAGAACAAATTCATAGTTTTATAGCGATGGCTACACGAAATGCAGATTTCAATATAATCATCGCAATCTTTCTTTAAAAAAATCAGTTATTCCTTTGACATAGCATAACATAAAAGTCCATTCTGGGTGGATCAAAGACCTGGTTGTAAAGTATAAAATAACAGAGGCAGAAGATAACATAGGAGAACTTTCTTCATGACTTGGGGATAGGCAAATATTTCTCCAACAGGTCACACACATCATTTATCAAAAGAAAAAGGATGATAAAATGAACTTCATTAAAATTAAGACATTGTGTTTATCAAGAGACATGATTACAAGAGAGAAAAGGCAATGAAAGGAGAGAAATAAGAAATGAATATTTTATATCTAAAAAAGGCACCACCGACACTTACAAAAGATTCCTGCAAATCAATAAGAAAAAAGTATACAATTCAGTATTATCTACTGAAATTGTACATAAGTATACATTAGGACTCAGTAGTTCTACTCTTAGCTATACAGCCAATTAAAAAAGCATAAATATGTGTGCCAAAAGACACGTACAGGAATGTTCCTAGCAGGATTATTTTTACACTCCTAAACTGGAAACAATTCTAATATTGAACAATAGAATGGATAAATAAATTGGTAATTTCACCAAAGAAAAAGAAAAAAATATTGCCATATACAACAACATGGATGACTCTTGAAGACATACTGAATCTGAAGGAAATAAGATGCAAAAGAAGTCAGATAATGGAAGAATCTGTTGTATGATTCCATTTATGTATAAATTAAAAACAGGCAAAGCTAATTGTAGATAAAAAGTAAGAATATTAGTTATCTTTAGGGAGGACATATTAGGAAAGGGGCACAAAATAGGCTTTGAGGGGATGATTATATTCTCTATCTGGATCTGAGTGGTTTTCACACAGATGTGTTAACTTTGTAAAATTTCATCAAGCTGCACATTTAAGATTTCTGCATTTTAATGTATATATATTACAGTTCAATAATCAAGGTTTGATAACTGATTGCATGTGTGCAGTTAGAGTAGAAAGACAATATATGGCATTCATTAAAATCTGGCATACATATATATGAAAGACATATACATATATTTCAGATGTTGAGCAGAGACAAAGGGCTGCTTTGAGTAAGAGTGTAGACTGTTTCCTATGGTAAGATGAATTAAATACCATAAGAACAATGAGAAGAAAATTGACTATACGTTGCCAGAAATATTATAGATTATTTTCATCATGTCTATAGCCAGTTACTTGTCTTTGATTTAAAAGTTAAACTTCTAAACTGCATAGTACTTTGATTAAATCCCATTGAGTTTATAAAATAACTTATATAAAGTCTCTAGTTTAGTTCTTATAATAATATTTAACTCTTGTTGAGAACTTTTTTTTGTTACTGTTTTAAGTGTTCCCATGCATTAACGCTCTCTCTTTCTCTTTTCAAAGATTCCATCTATTCATTTTAGAGAGAGAGTGCATGGTGGAGAGGGAGAGATAGTCTCAAGCAGACTGTACTGAGCGTGGAACCCAATGCCGGGTGGATCTCATGACCCAAGATCATGACCCCAGCCAAAACTAAGAGTCTGATGCTTAACCAACTGTGCCACCCAGGTACCCCATTAACTCATCTTAGTACACAAAGTGACAAGGGTTAAGAGAGCTACTATTATTATTTCCTCTTAAAGAGGAAGTTTAGGGGCTCATAGTGGCCAAGAAACAAAATCAAGATCCCACAACTAGTAACAGTTCATGGAGCTAATTCCAGCATCTTAATTTAAAATTCCACACTTCAAAACATTGCACTATATTGAGTCCACCTCTTAAAACAAGACAGGAATTCTCTTTATATCTATATCTCTATATCCCCTAGTGCAGGATGGGTTTATCAATGGTATACTACCAAAACAGCCAGTGCCTCAGCTTGAGGTCCAGGTTTGAGGGTCATGAAACCATACAGTGGATACAATGCTTACAGGGGAATAAATACAGATAAATATATACAGGCAAACCTCATTTTATTGTGTTTTGTTTCATTGCACTTTACAGATAATGCAATTTTTACAAACTGAAGCTTGCAGCAACCCTGTGTCAAGCAAGGCTATCATGCCATTTTTCCAGGAACATTTGCTCACTTCTTGTCTCTGTGTCACATTTTGGTAATTCCCAAAATATTTCAAACTTTTTCTTTGTTGTGGTGTTGGTTATGATGATCTGTGATCAGAGGTCTTTCATGGTACTACTGTAATTCTTTTAGGGTGCTATGAACCATGCCCCTGCAAATCTATGAACTCAATAAATGTTGTGTGTACTCTGCTCCACTGACCGGCCATTTCTTGGTCTCTTTCCCTTTTATTGGGCCTCCTTAATTCCTGAAAGACAACAATGTTAAAATTAAGCTAATTAATAATCCTATAATGGTTTCTAAGTGTTCAAGTGAAAGAATAATCACCACCTCTTATTTTAAATTAAAAAAAAAAAAACAGAAATAACTAAGCTTAGTGAGGAAGGTATGCTGAAAACAGAGATGGATCTAAAGCTAGGCCTCTTGCGCCAATTAGCCAAATTGTGAATGTAAAAGAAGAGGTCTTAAAGGAAATTAGAAGTGCCATTTCAGTGAATACACAAATGATAAGAAAGCAAAACAGCCTTGTTGCTGATACACAGAATGTTTTAATGTTCTGAATAGGGGGTCAGATAAGCCACAACACTCTGTTAAGCATAAGCCTCCTGCAGAGCAGGGCCCTGACTCTCCTAAATTCTGAAGGCTCAGATTGGTGAGGAAGCCGCAGAAAAAAATTTGAAGCTAGAAGAAATTGGTTTATGAGTTTTATGGAAGAAGCCATCTCCATAACATCAAAGTCCAAGGTAAAGCAGCAAGTGCTGATGTAGAAGCTACCCCAAGTTCTCCAGAACATCCGGCTAAGATAGTTAATGAGTGTGGCTACAGGAAACAACAGATTTTCAATGTAGACAGAACAGCCTTCTAATAGAAAAACGATGCCATCTAGGACTTTCATAGCTGGAGAGGAGAAGTCAATGCCTGGTTTTAAAGCTTCATATACAGGCTCACTTTCTAGTTAGGGGCTAAAGCCACTGATGACTTTAAGTCAAAGCCTCTGCTCATTTCCCATTCTGAAAATCCTAGGGCTCCTAATTATGATGCTAAATCTACTTTGCTTGTGCTCTATAAAGGAAACAATGCCTGTATGATAGCACATTTGTTTATAACATGGTTCACGGAATACTTTTAGCCCACTGTTATGACTATTGCTGAGAAAAAGCTTCCTTACAAAAATTATTGCTCATTGACAAGCTTCTGGTTACCCAAGAACTCTGGTGGAGATGTACAATGAGATTAATACTGTTTTCATGCCCGCTAACACAACATTCATTCTGCCACTTACAGATTAAAGAGTAATTTTGGCTTACAAATCTTGTTATTTAAAAAATACATTTCATAAGGTTATAGCTGCCATAGATAATGATTTCTCTGAAGGATTTGGGCAAAGTAAATTGAAAACGTCTGGGGGGGCACCTGGGTGGCTCAGTTGGTTAAGCCGCTGCCTTCAGCTCAGGTCATGATCTCAGGGTCCTGGGATCGAGTCCCGCATGGGGCTCTCTGCTCAGCCGGGAGCCTGCTTCCCTCTCTCTCTCTCTCTGCCTGCCTCTCCGTCTACTTGTGATTTCTCTCTGTCAAATAAATAAAAATAAAATCTTAAAAAAAAAAAAAAGAAAACCTCTGGAAAGATTTAACTATTCTAGATGCCCTCAAGAACATGTGTCCTTCATAGGAAAAGGTCAAAATATCAACATCAATAGGAGTTTGGAAGAAGTTGATTCCAATCCTCATGGATGACTTTGAGGGGTTCAGGACTTCAGTGGAGGAAATCATTGCAAAGATGGTGGAAATAGCACGAGAACCAGAACTAGTAGTGGAGCTGGAAGATGTGATTGAATTGATACAACATCACAATAAAACTGGAATGGATGAGGAGTTGCTTCTTAAGGATGAGCAAAGAAAGTGGTTCTTGAGATGGAATCTACTCCTGGTGAAGATGCTGTGAAGATTTTTTAAATGACAGTAAAGGATTTAGAATATCACATAAACTTAGTTGTTAAGGCAGAAGCAGGGTTTGAGAGGATTTACTCAATTTTGAAAGAAGTTCTGCTGTGGGTAAATGCTCTCAAACAGCATCACAAGCTACAGAGAAATCATTTGTGAATGAAAGAGTCATGTGGCGCACTTCATTGTTGTTTTAAAAATTACCACAGCCGCGCCAACCTTCGGTAACCACCCCCTGGATGTGTCAGCAGCCAGCAACACTGAGGTAAGTCCCTCCACCAGCAAAAAGATTATGACTCACTAAAAGCTCAGATGACCCTTAACATGTTTTAGAGATATTTTTAAATTAAGATATACACTGTTTTTTAGACATAGCTATTGCACACTTAATAGACTACAGTATAGTATAAACATAGCTTGTATATGCACTGGGAAACAAACAAAAAACCTCATTTGACTTGCTTTATTATGCTACTTGCTTTATTTCAATGGTCTGGAAATGAAACCACTATATCTCTGAGGTATGCCCATACCTACTTTTGCAAGGGCAGGGACAGAAAAATGCATAGGAATGTATTTAAAGATAGCACCTAAGTATGCACATAAGCAGAAAATGATAGCAGCATGGACAAAATGACATTACCAAAGGTATCTTCTTTGCGCATATGTCTCTTAGAATACTTTGAGCAGCAAGTAACTGAGCACCCAAGTCAATGTGGCCTAAACAATGCATTTATTATCTCTCTTGTAGGCAGGTGTTCAACGACTGGCCAATGGCAAAGAGACGACAACACTATCCGTCCATCCATTCAGCCAAGCTGATAGGTGTCTGCTCTCAGGCTTGCCCCTCTTCTTTGTACAGTAACGGCTTTATCTTTAAATTTCACAAACTTATCAGTACCCGCTGGAACATTTTTGCCTTTTGTATCTCTCTTTATTACAGAAGAAAATCTTACCAACCCTTCTCCTCATACCTAAGACAATTTCTTCCATCCGTTCAGCAGCCAGGATTGCATGGCATGTCCATGCGAAATCAATCACTGCTAGCGGGGTTAAATTGTGATGACTGGCTTTAGTTAATCAACATTCACCTCCTAAAGATGCCAGCTGGACAGGATGTGAGAGTATGACCACCCTCAGTAAACTGCAGTCTTGGAAGAAAGGGGTGGAAGCCTGGTTGTTGGTTAGGTAATCAACAGCGTCTGCCACAAGAAAGTAGTAATGCTAAAAACAACCATGGCTTTATAAGTAACATTCTTAGCCACAAACCAAAGTGCCATTTTTACATGAATTCAGTGTGGAGAAGATGTTCGCTCTGTCTACATACAGATTTTTCAACCACAAATAACAACGTGAAGAGTATCATCTTTGAGTATTCAAGAATACTGTCACTTCTCTTCAGAACATTTCAGGCATATATATTAAATCAGATATGATAAGCTGCGTTATCAAAATGTTGATATTTAATATAATGAATGTTTGAATCATTCTTTTACATAAAAATATGACTTGAAGTACCAAATTGGAAGCCAATGTAAATGCTGAGCCAAGGGATAATTTTTTTTTTTTTTTTTTTTTTTGATCTGGAGAGTTTGGAAATAAAACCTTAAAACCAAATCTTATTTTCTTTAATGTAAGCCTTTAGGTGTCTGATTGTATATTGTGTGGAAAGGCTTATGATGTAAACATTCAAGAGTCAGTGCATTTAACTTTGGGTCCTTATCATCTTACTTCCCTTCTTCTCAGTTCAAATTCACTTTGAAAACGTTTCAAGTGCTGTTATTACTTTTAAGATTTTTTTTATTTGATACTCAGCATACTTTTCAATGCTACCTCAAAATTGTAGTTTCCAGGAGGAAAAGCCAGCTTTCTGAACCCTGTGCATAAGAGTTATAAATAACTGTTTGTAAAATACAAGGCAACAGTCTTTTTGTGCTTAAACTGCTATGAAGTTGTAAAAATTACACCTATGAAAGTCATATGTGCATCAAAATTTTTCACTTTCTGTGCCCTTCTGATAGGTGATGCTTCCCTTTTCTTTATTGTGAGAGGAATCAAGGTCTCAAGTTGACTTGAGGCTTAAATGTCAGTTTTTAGGTTTCATAAAGTGTAATTGTATTGTGGAAAGAGACAAGTAGCAGTGTGGGATGATCTGGGAGTTACTATCAAAATGTTTTACTTCATTTGATCATATATATAGCATTTAGAGATAAAGAATTAAAATCATGGCTTACTGCAGAAGGGAAGCAAAGGTAAATGAATTAAATAATGCTTACTAATTAAAAAAAAACTAGTTATTTTCATACTCCAAGTTATAACATGGACAACAGAGAAACTGGCACTTATTTCACTATCAAGTCTAGGGCTGGGTTTTGAATTCCTGTTAATATAGCACTGATGAATTAATGTAGGGGGCCCTTTATATATCAACTCCAAAAATATCTACATCATTGTAAATGAAAACAAAACAAAACAAAACAAAACAAAACAAAACTGCTCTGGTCACCTTGGGAAGCTAATGCCACATATTTTATAGATGAAGTGAGACTCTCAACTGTCAGACAATCCCAAATGACAGATCATTTCATCATTCTATGAAACCCCTTGTCCATCTGGTCATCGTAAAGGTTTAAAGGAGCCAAAAAGAACAACAACTCAATTCTAGACACTGGGTCCTGGAAACAGAAGTGATCTCCTGGAGAAAATAAAAGAAAAAGCCTTTCCTCCCCCATCCCTCCGCACCGCCCCCCCCCCCCCGCCCCCGCTTAACATTCTGCATCTCCAGGATCTGAGGTGTTAACCCATCCCCACTCCTACTGCATGGTCTCTGGGGCGCCTCCTTTTCTGTAAGGGTTGTTAAAGTAATTGGAACATCTCAGGAAGCAACCAGGAAGAAGACCTCTGGAAGCAGAGGAGCTGTGAGGGGCGGGAGGAGTTGGGGCCGTCCTTGCATACGCCTCCTACGGGGTCCTGATCCGCACGCCGGGCCTCTGAAGCCCAAAGTACGCCCACAAAGGCCAAGCGCCCGGGCTTCGCTGGGCCGGGGGAGAAGCAGGGCGGCTGCTCCCCGCTCGGCAGCAGGCAGCGGGCCAGACAGGGTAGAGGTGGGGGTGGGCGAGGAGGGGCGCTCACGTCACGTGCGCGCGCAGGGACCGCAATAAATGCCCGGGAGCTGGGGGAACCAGCGGAAGCGCTCGGCTCCTGGCTCTTCGCAGAGCGGGAGCGCCAAGTCGCCGCCAGCCTTTACCTCCCAGCCCGGCTCCTGTCCCCGCCCCTTGCTCCTGCGGAGAGCGCTCTGGGGAGCTCTGGCGCCCACCGTGGCTTAGCCGAGCGGCTCCCTTTCGGCCCGAATTTCAGGCTCTAACTTTGGAGCCGGTCGCCTGCTGCAGATCCTAACGGAGCCGCGGAGGCCCGGGCTCGCGGCCACTCTCTATCAGCGCCCTCGTCGCTCCAGGACGCGCCGCGCCGCGCCCCGGTCCTTCCCGACCCGACTCTGTGTGTGCGGTTGCGTGCACAGGCTGGGGCGGCTGTGGGAGGCCGGACGTGGTGCTCCGCTCCGCGCTCCTACGGAACTTCACGCTGGAGAGGTAAGGGCATTTCTAAAACGCATCGCCCAGTCGTCAGGCTCCCACATTTTCCTATCTACCTTTTTCTTCTAAAACCCGTCTTTAAAAAAAGAAAAACAAACAAACAAACAAAACAAAACAAAACAAAAACCAACTCGTAGAGAGTGAGTGGACACGGAGAGTGAGGGGGCTGCTTGCAAAGCTGCAGCGATGGAGATCTGCGGGCGCTTGTGCTTCCAAGTGACTGTGGGTTTCACCTTCCCCTCCTGTCGCGCGCTTTCCGTTTGGGTTAAGTGAAGAGCGCGCCTGCGGCGTGTGGGAGGAAAGGCTGAAGTTGCTGGTGAACTATTAACTTTATCGGGTGCCGGCCACAGGTTGGACACACACTTTCCAGGAAATGATTGAATTCTTCTTGCCCTGCGCCTGGTAAGAGGAGATTCCTCCCAGACCATTCTTTGGCATTAGTTTCATGGGCCTTCTAGATGTACCCGTGGATATATGACATTTTGTGCTTTAAAACATTCACCTCAGTTTCAGCATGTTGTAGACATGTGTCTGAGTGTCTGAGAACTGGAGATGGGACACTGATATAAAATGATACCTTAAGACACAGAAACGTGGACCCCTAGATTGGTAGAAAACACTGTAGATAGATAATACCCTTTCCAGGCTGCATGCAATATATAGCCATTTAAATAAAGCCTTTCAATTCAGAAACTGATTTCAAGGTTGGACTCTTCGGGCTAATTTTTCCATTTATTTTCGCCTCATGCATGTTATCTTGATACATATAATTGTTTATTTTGTGAAAATAATGCATTGTGAAAAATCCTCTAGAGAAAAATGGATTGGAGGTAGTTATTCTGAAAAATGCATGTCCTTTCGTTGACATTATATAAACAAATCAAACTGGCACACTTCTTTTGTAACTTATTTTACTTTTCTTATTAGAAAATTAATATCTGCCTCGATTTTCACCTTAATCACACCGCATGTCGTTATAGCCAAAAGGAGAGGAAGAACCTGTCTTGGAGATTTTCCCGGGGAAATCCTGAGATCATTCATTATGAAGTGTACCGCGCAGGAGTGGCTCAGAGTAACCACAGTGCTATTCATGGCTAGAGCAATTCCAGCCATGGTAGTTCCTAATGCTACTTTATTGGAGAAACTTTTGGAAAAGTACATGGATGAGGATGGTGAGTGGTGGATGGCCAAGCAGAGAGGGAAAAGGGCCATCACAGACAATGACATGCAGAGTATCTTGGACCTTCATAATAAATTACGAAGTCAGGTGTATCCAACAGCGTCTAATATGCAGTATATGGTAAGGACATTTTTCAAATGGTATGTACAAAAAATGTTTATTAATGCTTTTGGTCTTCCTGGTTAAATTCCCTCATGCTATTATTTAATCATTACCATTTGTCCTGTATGAAATTAGAAAAAAAAAAAAAGGCAGATTTTCTTGGGGACTATCTTCATCTGCATATTCTTTTATCAGTGTTCCCTTTATTCTAAGAGCTCTTTGAATTTCAGAGTAGAATTAAATATCTTCAGATGCAATGTTCCTACTGAAAGCTCTAAATTCTACCCTTACCAGGAAGACTCCTATACTGAAAATGCTGAACAGCTCACACATTTGCTTTTAAGTGACTTAGTAGAACAATTGCTTCCTAATTCCTAACTGATGGACCTTATGAATGGTGGATCTGAAAAATCAGGGACCAATAACTTAAAGCAATTTTCTGGATTATTGATAACTTTCCAATGGGTCCTTGCTTCTTACCAATATGTAAATGACCCATTGGAAAGGGTATATTTCTGTGGTTCTTTATGGGAAGCAGTGCTTTGGCAATTACTTTTTTTTCTTGTGGGTTTATTTGTTCACTTTGACATGTGAAAACAAGCCTGGACAAATATTTTTTGAAAAATGTGGTTTATCCATATTAACGTTGTATTTATTTTTAGAGTAAAACAGCAAGTTTGGGAAACAAACTTACATTATTATTATTATTATTATTTTTAGAAAGGTGAAGAGGGGCCAACGGAGAGGGAGTGAGAGAATCTTAAGTGGGCTCCTTGCCCAGAGTGGAGCTGTACACGGGGCTCGATCTCATGACTCTGAGATTATGACCAGAGTGGAAATCAAGAGTGGGACGCTTAATTGACTGAGCCACCCAGGCAACCCACAAACTTACTTTTTAAAGGTTATTGGGATATTACTTATTAATGAATGTATTACTTTATATCTTAAATATGTAAAACATTTTCAAATATCTATTATACTAAAATTAAGAATGTACTAGCAAAAACTGGTAAGTAATCATTGGTGATAGCAATGCTTATACAGTGAAAATTGGGAATTACATTTCTCCTTTGGATACATTGTAGGGTATAATTAATTTTAATGCATTCTAGTTTTCTTCTTCATTTACATTAGTGCTGATGAGTATTCTGTAGGCAACTTACATGATATATGGAAGTTCTAAGTTCACATTACCCATTACAAAATATAGCATATTATTTTAGCTTTCATTAGGAAAAAAAAAAAAAATTTACCCTGAAGAAAGTAGGTAGCACTCAATAGAACTCATCAGAGGTTAAGAATCAGGGCCTGGCAATCAGGTGGTCTGGGTTTAAATTCCGGCACTGATACCCACTAGCTGTGTGATTTCGAGCAAATTAATTTCTTTCTACTTCTGTTCCCTCATGTCTAGCATGTGTACTCACTGCAGAGGGTTGTTGTGGGAATTGAATGAGATAACCTATAAAATTTAGCTCATCAGGTATGTTGTAAGGTCTCAGTAAATGTGACTATGACTGAGAGTTAATTTTATGTCTCCCCATAGTGTTTAAATAAAATACCTGAAGAAATCGTTAGCTCTTTTCAAAATTCTGTGCGGGCCATGACATCTGTAATGTCTCACATTTCGGCTTTTTGCATATTTTAAAGCGTTTGTCCAAAGTAAAATATTCTATGACTTCTTCATTTGTGAGCTTTAGAACAGCAAGAGCCAATTATGGAGCCTTTCCAAGTAGGCCACTTTATGCTTATTCCATGTGGATAGGCATTCCATTGCTTTATTTAAAATAAGGAAGAACTTGGGAGTTTGAACCCACAAAAAGAAACCTGAGAATATTTGTGTGTGTTTTAAGTAATATGGAAATAATGAAAGAACAGTTCTGTGATTCGTTTTCATGTCTGACTTCCAAAGAAAATAACTGCCTATTGTATGATGTCTAGTCTGGGGTGTTTATATGAGTTTCTTTTTAGTTTCACTGGTTTCATTCTATCCTTGAAATGTAGATTTAGAAACCAGCCAGGGTTTATGTTGTGTTGCCCTTAGATACTATTAGCACTGGAACTGTGTCTTGGCCATTAGTCGGCTGCAAAGAACTTCATTGCCCAGCTGTACTGGAACACATTTTCTAGAATACACATTTAAGGGGAAAGCCTAAAAGAACAATACTATTTTATGTGAAATATAGTTGACTTATGTATTACATAGTAATAGAAGTACAAGATGTTGATCAACCTTGTGAAAATGTTATTTATTCACATAATTATTTAAAAGTGTACTTATTCTGAGAAAGCAAAATTAAAATTTGGCTTCAAGAGTTATTTCCTGTAAAGTCTGCCATAACCTAGAGTGCCACCACTTTGTCTACTTGTATGCTAGATGTCACATCACATTAAAAATGTGAACAGCCAGTAACCTTATTTACGCTTGGAGTTCATGTTAGTGTACTTGTTGTACTTGGACCTATGGCAACCAAACCACATCCACATTTACTAACATCACATCCCTATCCCTACTCTTTTTTTTTTTTTTAAGATTTTATTTATTTATTTGACAGACAGAGACCACAAGTAGGCAGAGCAGCAGGCAGAGAGATTGGGAAGCAGCCTCCCTGCTGAGCAGGGAGCCCGATGTGGGGGTTTGGTCCCAGGACCCTGGGATCATGACCTGAGCTGAAGGCAGAGGCTTTAACCCACTGAGCCACCCAGGCACCCCTCTATCCCTATCTTATCCTCATTTAACTAATAGAGTTAAAAATTGACTCTGGAATGCCACATCTTCCCTTGAAGAGCTTATAGGTTGATTGAGAAGAAAGAATAGACACATTCGAAAATGTTAGAGTAAACAAGGGCATAAAATTCTCTGCTGAGGTGTGTGAATAATGCCAAGGGAGCACAGAATAATGGAATATTCCTAACAGTGAGAGTTAATCGGTGGGAAAGGTGGGGTTTATGGTGTTCCTGGAAGGTGGTCAGGATCCTGAATTGGAGGACATAGCTCACCTAGAGGAAGAGAGACAGGCAGGTGGTGTTTCCATGGAACCTTCTAGAAGAGTAGGTTAAGGAAAGCACAGACCTGGGGCAGAATCAGGAAGAGGAGAAATGAGTTATTCGTTATTGAAACCAGTGATGCTTGGAAAGGCCCCCTAGTTGGCTTTCTTTTTGAAAGCTCATAAATGAAAAAGTTCTACGAGTTTTTACTTCAGACAAGCACTTTAAAGAGAGAGGTTACCCACTTTTACTTCTGGGTAAGCTGAGAAACTAGAGCTCTAACATTACCAAAGGAAACTGTTGCTAGAAGAGGCAATGGATTTTTAAAGGAAAAAATACTAGCTTTGGCCCTTGATAACAGCAGGTTCACATTTGCCTGTGCCGCTTACTGGTATGTGACCTCTGACAGCAACCCTTCAGGGCACTGCTTTTCTCAGTGGTAAAATTGGTGTACAGAATAAAACCACAAGCCAAAAGGAGATAAGACATTTGATATTGTTGCACATATGCTCTTTTTTCAGGCCTTTCCTTCCCCCGGGATTTTCACCTTATTGTTTTGTTGTTTTATTTTTCTGGTCATTTCATCAATGTGTTCTTTTTCTAGCTCATCTTGTAAGACTTTGTTTCTTAGGTTTTTCCTTTTGGCCTTCTCCCTTGCTATAAGATATTATCTACTTCTTTGACTGTAAATACCAATCTGTGTATTGATGGTATATCGTCCATACCTAGTCTGTATCTCCATGTAACTGTCATCTCTTTGAGCTTCATTTTCATATTTCCAAATGACTACTGGGTCATCTCCATGTGATATTACTCCACAGTTATTTCAACCTTAAGATGTCTGAAAAGAAAATGAATGCCTTACCCTTTTTCCTCTACCCTTGCCTGTGATCCTACTTCTTTTCCTGGGTTCTTAGTGGATCTCATCAGCATCAGCTCAGTTTTCTGTAAGCAAAGCAAAACAAAACAAAATACCCCACAGAATAGAAAACTGGTCCCATCCCCCCAGCTCTTGCCATGCTGTCATTCTTTCTTCCCACTTTCACATAACATGCACACAAACATAAATACACAGTTACGTGCCAAATGCTGTAGATTCTGTCTCAGAAATGTCTTTTGAATTCATCTCTTCCAATTCATCCCAACCTTTTCTCGTTATCTCACCTCAAGATTGGTACCACAGCTTCTCACCCAACAGACTACACCAGTCTGTTCCTACTTTATTTTTTACTTTAGTACACCTTCCCCATTGTTACTAAATCTGTCTTTTTCTTCAAACAAATCTGTGGTGGTTACTCAGCTGTTCAAAACTTCTGTTAACTTCTGGATGCTCTCAAGTTGAAGCCCACTTTGATTAATGTATAATTAAGGAGACACATCTTGTCAATTCTGCCTATGGCCCTCAACTCCGTTGTGTATATCCCGATCTGTGTTCACATCGAACTGTTTTCACTGTTCTTAAAGGTGGTTGTGCTTCCTCGTGTCTCTTTGCTCATCAGTTTTGTCTCTGCCCCGAATGTCTGTGCTTCCTGTCTCCTCCACATAATCTCTTATTCAAGACTAAGCTCAAATGTTGTCTTTCTGCAGAATTTTCTCTGGTGCACCCATCCCTCTGTCCTACTACTTCTGTGTTCCTAAAGTATTTTATTCAAACCTATTGAAAGTATAACAGTTTTGTTGCAATTAAATAGTTACGTATCTGTTTTCCCTTCCAAGACTTTAAATTTCTGGAAGGGTAAACATCCTACCTTATTAATGTTTATAACCCTGTGCCTGATGCATAAAAGTGCTCAGTAAATATTCGTTGATTGAATATTGTTGGTGGTGCAACAAATCTGTTGAATGAAAGGATGGGTGGAAAATAGAGGAGATTATATATGAGATAAATGTGAGGACAGGACAGGTAAGAAAGAGGAGTTAAAATAATAAAAGTTCTGGAAGGTAGGATATCAGTAGCACTGGAGATACTGACATAGAAATTGGAAATGTTAGAGATGAAGGAATGAATGTTTCAAATAATTCAATATTTAAAATATTGGTAGTACATCAAAAATTATCCTGTAATATGGAGCTACTGAGATAATAATAAATATATTCAAATGGTCTGGATTTCAAATACTAAAATGAGTTAATGGATATTTACCTCTTGCTACAAATTTTTAACATAGAGCCTCTAAAACACTATAGAGTGACTGATCCCAAGTGGTTCACTATGACGCAAAGTGTACCTAAGTCTAGAATGCGCTTTAGCAGCCAGACTACTTTACCTAAAAAAAGAACACATGGGCCAATTATATAAGCCATTTTCTGGTATTACAGCTACTCCCATGTCTTTTAAGGAACTGTTGACAGTCTGCTGGGAAGGTTGATAGCTGTGCCTGCTTGTTCTCACCTCACATATAGGCAAAACTATGGGCAGAACCTTGGCATAGCACTTTTCCAAATGTAGAACAAAATACATCTGGATACCTCTGCTTTTGGTAGGAAACTGAAGGCCCTGAGCCAAACAACTAGTGGTACTTTTGGTCCATGGTGCATGTTGTAATAACTTGGTTCCAGTTTGTCACTTAGATTTTTTTTAAGGCCACATTTAACATGGGAAGTCAAGGTGTTATTGGTCTTGTTTTTTCCTGTACTTCAGTATAGCAGATAATCCTAGAAACGACATGAGACAACCTAGTTTGCTAAACAGGGTGAAGCTAGTCTGGGTTCTGCCCTATTTCTGTCTAGCCTAAATCCAGACCTGAAAGAGTGATCTTTGTCTTATGAGTTGCTCTGTTTACTCTCATTAATCTATATTTTCTGACATTATTTGCCACTTTTTACATATATCCAGAATAAATGCAGGTGATGAAATGATGACATCATAACTCATTTACCCAAAGCTCCATGTTTACACATTTTTTATCTTGTTAAAAGTGGCAGGAATTCACATCAACTAAGGTTTTGTTACAAGTCTCGATTCCAAAAGCAGTTGTTTTCCTTGTGTATGTTGGTGCCTACTTGGTAATTTTCAAAAATTAAACGTTTGCGTCTTTTATTGATATACAATATAATATTCATTTACTTAAAGGCACACGAAATATTTCTTGATTCAAAGAATATTATCATTATTTAAGTTATTAAGGCTTTTTATTCTGTATTTAAAATAGCTTCTTTAATTTTCCTAAAGCATTTTATCTTAATAGTATTGTTTAGATATAATGAAGTTACATATGGTTCTCGGTATCTTGGTCAACAAAATTAAAAAAATTTCAAAACCGTAATTTAAATAAATGGTTATTGTTTTTTAAAGACAATGGAACTTACAATTAATGTATTTTTTTCAGAAGTTGCATTGTAAATCGCAATATCCATAGGAAGAAAGCGACAGAACAGTCCAGTTTTATATAATCTAGTTATTACCCTGGAGTTTGGGGAGATTAAAGATATCTCCTTAAATGTAAACAGCAAACCTAGGGTCTTAGAAAGGAAAGAGGAGAGAAGTAGTTTAAGGAGGAGAACAGAACACTCAAAGCCAGAAAATGCCACAAGATTTTGAAGTTGCTATTGTTATTTGCTCCTTCATTCAGCGGGTATTAGAGGTTTACTACATGGTAGGTACCACTAGGACCCAGAATTAAACACAACGAACATTCTTTGTCTGGAATAGGTGTGAAGATCCTGAATCACCATACTCAGCAAAGGGCCCTTATACAGAGGGAGGGTGGGAAGTAAGGTAGAAAATGAGATCAGAAATTTAACTGAGAAGGACAGATTTAGATCATTGTAGAAACTCACTTTTAGGGCCGCCTGGGTGGCTCAGTCAGTTAAGCGCCTTCAGCTCAGGTCATGATCTCTGGGTCCTGGGATCGATCCCCACATCAGGCTCCCTGCTCTATGGGGAGCCTGCTTCTCCCCCTCTCCCTGCCTGCTTCTCCCACTGTTTGTGCTTTCTCTCCTTCTGTCAAATAAATAAAGAAAATCTTGAAAAAAAAAAAAAAGAAACTCACTTTCAGTCTGATTGGTAAGAAACCATTTGAACTGTGTGAATGGAGGAATAGTATGATTTTGTACTTACACAGAATCACCTGGGTTTGTTGAGAACAGAAGTTAGGTGGTACGAGGTGGGGCAAAAGTGTGAGCAGGGAGGCAGAGCTATTGCAATAATCCATCTAACACTGATGACTGGTAGCCATGAAGGTGGTGAATACACACTAAAACCCCTTTGTGATTGTAACATCAATTTTGAAAATTTCAAGGAAGCTTATTGCAAGACTAATGAACTTGCTTCAGTGAACCAGGCAGCCAGTAGGCTGGGAGTTTCTGCATTTGATGCAGGATGAAATCAATTCCTGGTTGCAGTTTTTTGAAAATGGATGGTGTTTCTATTCTAGTTTAATACCAATGGTGAAGATTCTGTGTCTTTCAACTTGTAGTGACTTCCTAAATGGTTACAGAGATCCCAGAAGTCACCCAGTTACTTGACACACACTTTTTTTTTTTTTTTTACTTTTTTAAAAAAGCATATAACGTTATTATTTGTTTCAGGAGTAAAGGTCTGTGAATCATCAGTCCTACACAATTCACAGCACTCATCACAGCACATACCCTCCCCAGTGTCCATCCCTCAGCCGCCCTATCCCTCCCCCACCTCCCCTCTAGCAACCCTCAGTTTGTTTTGTGAGATTAAGAGTCTCTTATGGTTTGTCTCCCTCTCTGGTTTCATCTTGTTTCATTTTTCCCTCCCTTCCCCTATGATCCTCTTTCTTGTTTCTCAAATTCCTCATAACTTGATACCCATTTGCCAACCAAATTCCAAGAAATTAGAGGAGGTGGAATCAACCTCTACCTCCTCACTTCCCAGAATAAGGATGCCTCCTGTTTCCCCATAAGGTTTTCTCTCTTCCAAAAGCCAGTCCACTCTCTCACTCCCTCCATTAACAACAGAAGATGAGACCTTTGGCATGAGAAGCAGAACAGAATAGTGGCCTAGTTCTTGCCCAGTAACCACCAGTTTCTTTATCATGAGGTATATCATTAGGATTTTATTTTATTTTAGAGTTAACAGATTTTGGATATGGTGTATGGCTGTGTATTTTTTGCCTGAGGAACTAGAAGTATTGGAGTTGTGGTATTTTTAAGATAAGGAAGAATGTAGATAGATCAACTCTTGGTAGAGAAAGCTGAGGCTCAATTTTGGACACATTAAACTTAAGATTTAGCTAAATATCCAAGTGAATTTGTATGCAATTAGACAAGTGTGGTATAGTCTAATCTGGAACATCAAATTAGCATTTATCAGCATTTATGGTATTTAAAGGCATGAAGAGAGAGAAGATCATTGAGGAAGTGAGTATAGATAGAGATGTTTGAGAAGTGAGCCCTTAACACACTTTATGGTGTAGAGATAGAGAGGTGGGGAGAAACAGCAAAGAAAATTGAAAATTAGGGGGAAAAAAACAATAACAACAGCAAAAAACCTAGGAGCATGATGTTCTAGAAGCTAAATGAACAGAGGCAGAAATGGTGGTCAGCTATGTTAGATGTCGCTTATAAATAGATTAAGTAAAATGAAGAGTCTTGAATTTAACAATATGGAGGCCGCATTGAAGAACTGACCGTTTAGGTGAAGTCGTAGTAGTCCAAGGTTAGATGGGCGGAATGGGATGAAAAAAATAAGCATGCATGTTCATTCACTCATTCATCAAATATATGTGTTTCATTTTCTATGGGCCAGGTGGTATCTGCATTAACTCTTTTCTTCTAACCAAAAATTTTCAACATGGTTTTAGAAGACGTAACTCAATTAGGGAACATATCCCACATTTGTAATAACAGTCAAGAGGAAAATGCAATTATTGAGTAATTATTGAGTATTTTTTTACCTTTACTGAATGCCTTCATTAAAAACAAAATCATTTATAATGATTTATAATCATAATTGAATGATATTTAGTTCAAGAACATCCTTTGCTATTGTTTAGCTGTGTCCTCTTACAGTCTTTTTAGTTTATTCAACCAAATAATTATATATGATTTAAAATTTAAATTCTCATATTTTTAACGATTTTTGCTAATTCAATTAAAGCCAAATATTTGTAAAACTGACCTATATGTTTTATATATTGTTAAGTACTATATATACATATATATATATAGAATATCTAGTTCATTGGAAGAAAAAGTACAAATTCAAGGGGTAATGAATTGTCTAGTTCAAGTATTACAGTATGTCTAAGTAACGTTTTCCTTATTTTCCTATATATCTGTTGCCTTCAGAATTTTAGGAAGTTACAGAAAACCTTTCATATTGATTAAACCAATTTGTTATTGATGAACTTGTGTTTGAGAAAGCATTTAATTCAACAAGTCCTGATAGAGCATTTTGTGTTGGGCAATGTTCTTAATGCTGGAGAGTACATCATTGTATAAAAAGTTTAACAAATTAATGAAAGTAAGGAGAATGAGATGATAAAGAAGAATAGAGTTGGAGCTAATCTTGTTGAGTAGTTAAGGAAGGCTTTTCAGAGTTGGTGGCTCTTGACCTGAGAACTAAGTTGTAAGAAGGAATCAGCTAAACAAAAATACAAAGATCTGGGCAGAAGGAATACTGGACACAAAGTCTCCAAGTCAGAAACAAAGTGGGGATTTTCAGGGGTCACAAAGAAGGCTAGTGTGACTGAACTTTATTCAGTAATGAGGGAGGTGTTAGAAAATGAGGTAGACTTAGAAGCATGGGCCAGAAGCCCTTTTGGGTTATAGGTGAAGAGAAATTCGGATTTTATCCTGAGTGAAGTGGAACTCCAGTGGAAAATTTCTTGCAAGGGATTGACCTGGTCGATTTCCATTTCAAAAATTCTTCTTCTTTTTTTTTTAAAGATTTTATTTATTTGACAGAGAGAGATCACAAGTAGGTAGGCAGAGAGAGAGGGAGAAGCAGACTCCCCGCTGAGCAGGGAGCCCGATGTGGGGCTCGATCCCAGGACCCTGAGATCATGACCTGAGCTGAAAGCAGGTGCTTAACCCACTGAGCCACCCAGGCGCCCCTCAAAAATTATTCTGACTACATTATGGAGAGTGGTCTGAAGGAGAGTTAAGGCTGAAAACAGAGAGATAGTTGGGAAGCCATTGCTATATTCTGGGTCTGAGAGGATGGTGACTGGGACCAGGATGATAGTGGTAAAGATGGAGAAGAGTGGGTGGCTCAAGGTATGATTTGATGGCATTGCTGATGGTTTGGTTAATATCTTTAATGTGAAGCATGAAGGATAAAGAGAAATCTGGGATGTTTATAGGTTTTGCTTAAGCACATTGGTGGAGAGCTGAAACATTTTCTAAGAGGCAGACAGGAATGGGTGAGAATGAAATCAGAAATTTCTTTTTGGCCCAGCTTCTTTATGATGCCAAAATGTCATCTTCCCTTGGGGTTTAATGGTCATTGGGGAGGTGGAACTAGAGATAAGAATGTGGAAATTATGTAGATGTTATTAGGAAGCATCTTAACTGACCAAACAAAATCATCCAACGAGAAGATTTTTATGGACAAGAGTTGAAGGCCTTGTATTGAGGCTTGGGGTCCCGCAATATGTAGGGGTTGAACAGAGAGGAGTAACTAACAAAGAAAGTTGAGAAAAAGTGGTCAGCAAGATTGGAGGAAAAAACAGGACAGACTGGTATCTCAGAAGCCAGAAGGAAGTTCAACAAGGGACAACTCAGCATTTCAATATTGCTGAGAGGCTGAGTAAAATGAAGAATAAAAGCCAACAATGGTTTTGTTAACATGGACATTGTTGATGACCTTGATAAGATTAATTTCAATGGTGGGGGTCTGACTGGAAATCTTATTGAAGTGGAAGAAGAGAATGGGAGGAGAGGTAGTAGAGAAGGAGAAGTTACCTCAAGTAACTCTTTAAGATGATGTTTCTATGAGGGAAATTGGAGAAAGGAAACTAGCTATTGCTAAAGGGGAATATGGGCTTTTTTCCATTTTTATTTTCAGAGTATATTTGTAGGTTGATAAAAAAGTTGAGAAAGCACTTGGCAATGGGAGGGAGAAAATACAGCTACAATGTCACTTCATTTATTGTAATAGGAAACACTGAGGCTGTAGGTACAGAAGCAGACGGTTTGGTGTATTCAATGAAGAAAAGAGAAGAGAATTTTCATGTGGATGCTTCCATTTTTTTCCCCAGTGAAATTATAAAGCAAAGCCATCAACAGAGATTGAGAGGGCAGGAATGAAGGGTGTGAGGAAAAGACATTATGAGCTGGTAATTTCAGACATACTGGCATATAGATCCATGTAGAATCAAATGTATGGGAGGTTTTGAGATGTTTTTGGCTCATTTGGTTCATAATGCTTTAAGTTTAAATATCCAATAGATATAAAGGAGGTTTATTATATAGTATGTCAAGGTGTTTCCAAAAAACATGGAGATTTAAAGTGTTGATTCCTGCTCTGACTTGCCATAGGTCACATCACTCTTTAACAGCCACTTTGTGTGATGTCACCTGCTTGACCTGTGAAGACATTTGACTAGGCAGCTTCTGGAGATGAGACAGACATGATTAAAGGCATGTTAGTGGGGTTTGAATTTTAAAGTATTCAGCTACTGTGTAATACCGATGAAGTACAGATACAGACCAAAAGTATGATTGGGGTTCATATTGCCAACTGAATGCTAAATACAGATAATTGTATGGGAATTCCAAAAATTAAATTATGGGACCGATCCAAATATGTTACTTGGAATAGTGGGTTACTAAAACTTACCGAAGATAAGAACCTGTAACGATGATCTGGTGAACCTTACTTTTTTTCTTTTAAGTAGTTCACAGAATCAATAAGGTGTGGTTAAGTCAACTAACCTCCAGTTTATAGCAGCATATTTTCTATATTAGCAGCTTATCAACCTCAAAAGCAAAATATGAATATGGACATAATCTATTTAGTAGGCTATGCTGCTTTATATTTTAAGTTTTTAATCAAAGAACATTTGGAGATCAGTCATCAGGAAATGAAGGATAGCAAGTGTTTTTCATTAGAAAAGACATTAGGTATGATTTGGGGAATAGGGTGCTGTAGTCCAGCACTGCTCCAACTTGTAAGTGCATCTGAATGCCCCGGGTATCTTGTTAAAATACAGATTTTGACTCAGTAAGTCTACATGGGCTTCAATATTCTGCAAGCTCCCAAGTGTTGTGGGAGTGTTATCTGGGAACCCCAGTTTGAGTAGACCCTAGGCCCCATGAAGGATGTGAAACACTGACTCTGGAATTTAGATTCTTTCTTTTTCCCCTCCTAAACTATGACATTCACCTTCTTCCTTTTTATAAGGTAACAGCTGCAACTACTAATGCAAGACAACAGAAACTCCTTTTCACTCTTTTTAGAAGTACTTAGAAACCAAAAAGATGAAGGCATTTGAACAGTAAGACCCCCAAATATCTCATGTTTATATCAGTCTAATTGGAGGAGAAATGGAAAATGAAATCTTAAAATTAGCTAATGGCACAGTTCTGCAGGATAGTGACAAGAGAGGTGTAGTCCATGATAGGATAAACAATAAAGGGCATATGAGTGAGGACGGAGGAAGTGGAATTTCAAATTGGGCCAGTATGGAGGGGCAACTAGGTAAAAGGATAATGAGCTATTAGATAAGACCCAGAAATGAGCACAAGAGTTCCCATTCATAGGCTTTCCCATGTATGTTGTTGTACCTGACAATATAAAGCTAATCCTGCAAAGGAGGCAATCCCATAAAGGTGCTGAGAGTAAAACATACAACTCTATTTTATATTTTCTCAAGACATGGTAGGTCCATATCTGAAATGCTGAATGATTGACCATATGTGGTGAGATCAGATGTTGTCCAGAGTAGGGAAGCCAAAGCCCTAGACATATTGAGGGGCCATGACTCTAGACTGAGATGGAATAAAGGCATCAGAACTTTTGTCTAGAAAGAGAGAGTAGAGAGGTCTGTTCACCAAGAGATCAGTGAACACAGAAAACTAAACAAATGAAAAGCATCACTCTTCCACAGGAATATCTATGCCGTGGTTCCACGTACCTTGGGTTTTTTGATGCTGTACAGATCTTGCCAAGACTGATGAACTTTGCACATGTTAGAATGCCTTATGCCCTCCGTGTTTTCTCTCTAATGAATTTCTTCTCTTCTTAAGAATCTGTATCTAAACCCTTCCATACAGAGTTAGGTGCACCCGCCACACACTTCCCTAGCTCCCATAGCATTTCATATCTGCCTCTGCCCCAGGTATTTGCATCTTGTCTCTTTCCATTCCTTTATGGGAAGGGCCTGTGCTTTAGTATTTTTTGCATTTCCCAGCTGAGTGGCTGATAGATACTCTGTGCTCAATTCATGCTAGTTAGAGTGGAAAAAAATGGGATGAATAAATAAAAAATGAAGAGATGATTAGGTTTCAACAACAGTTTTAAAATGGGTAGGATGCAAAAGGATTTGGTTAATTCTGTTCTGACAAGAAAATGCTCTTAAAAATTATAAAAACATTGTTTGTAATGAAGTATTGTATTTATGTTTTACTTTATTTTATAATTTTAAGTGCAGTTGCATTTTGGTTAGGTAAAATCATTTTAAAAAAAATCATTCTTAAATAAGCATAATAGGTGACTAAATTGGCATTGGATTTCAGTGACTTTGAGAGTTCCATTGGTTTATGGACAACTCTGTCTCATGAAGTGAGGATGGCTATACCCCTCAGCAAGTAGGGATACTCTTTCAGGAGATACAGGGATCAGAGTGCAAAGACTTTTGCAAAAGAGCAAAAGAGATGTTTTTGACATGTAAATCACAATATGGTATTAAGTACAAATTAATATATTGTAAAGTGTACATAAACCTGAAAGAATTTCAGAATAAAGCAGTAATCAGGAAAGGCTTCTTAGAAGAGGTATGTTTTGAAATAGTATTTGGAAGAAGTTCTAGTCATTGTATGGTGGGGAGTCTAGAAGAGAGCATTTGGATAATGAGAACCTTCTTAGTAAAGGGGTTATATGAGAATATGTGAATAGTTGATTTGAAGGCAAGGACATGGCAGCCATGATGTGTACAAATTGAGGGTTGCAGAAGAGGGGGATGGGTGGAGGGATGTGTAACTGGGTGATGGGCATTAAGGAAGGCACATGATGTGATGAGCACTGGGTGTTTTGTGCAATTGATGAATCATTGAACACTACATCAGAAACTAATGATGTACTATATGTTGGCTAATTTAATTAGAAAAAAAAAAAAAAAAGAAATGATCCAGGCCTCTTAAATGGAGATATTTGGGGATGTATTTTTTTCTACATATAATGAAAAGAACCTTGTTCAAGTGCAAATCAGACAGACTGGAGCAGCATAACCCTATTCATCATTCTATTCATATCCAAAAAAGAAAAAAATAAAAAGAAACATTTCCTTTGGCATAATCTGGCAGTATTCATTTGATTTTTGTAACTGAACTTATTACAATGGATTTCTAAACATGAGGTTTATGAATACTTTTAAAATTATTCCTGTATTTGTGTATGTCATATATATATATATATATATATATATATGTATTATACTTAAGCTTTGGAGGTAGTTGGGAGCTTCAGTGGAAATAGTATCTTAGAAATTTAATAGGAAAAAGGTCTTTAGGTTTGGAAGTTTATTGTTAATAGACTCAAAGCAAAGCTAGGAATAACTTACTCTAAACTTTGTATAGTTAATATTGTGTTAAATCTGAATTGTAGGGCATTATTTACTTTTCCATTGGGACTTTAGATGGCAACAATTGACTATCTCGTGTTTCAATCATTCAAAATCTTGGATTTGAATTTCTTCCTTAGTCACATGAATATCAGCAGTGTTCCATTACAAGGCTATGCAAATCACAGCAGATTAAGCAGATTCTTTTTTTTTTTTTTAAGATTTTATTTATTTATTTGACAGACAGAGGTCACAAGTAGGCAGAGAGGCAGGCAGAGAGAGAGAGGAGGAAGCAGGCTCCCTGCTGAGCAGAGAGCCTGATGCGCGGCTCCATCCCAGGACCCTGGGATCATGACCTGAACCTAAGGCAGAGGCTTTAGCCCACTGAGCCATCCAGGCGCCCTGATTAAGCAGATTCTTAAAGGAACATGGAAATAAGAGAACATTTATTAAGAGCTAATAGGTATCAGGTAATATGTTAGGCAGTTTGCTAATATAAATTCTGTGAGCTATTTTTATTCTCAAATATTATTTTTTAGCAGGAAACAAATGCTTCAATAACAAGAGTTCACCAGGAAAAAAAAAAAAAAAGGTGGTCTACATGCAGAGTTGGACAGGGCTGAAGTGAGTCATAAAGGATGGAGTGTACCCGGGCTTGAATGGTGAAGGCACAGTCTGGTGAGAATTATTGCCTGGAAGTAGGGCTGTGTGATAGGGCACTGTCATTACCACAGTGAGGCAGAGGATTCAAAGGGGATGAATAGAGTTGGTGCTACAGACTTAAATTCACCTCACACCCTCGGATTTCCTGTTTGTGTCTCCCATTAGCAAAAATCCAGGGCCCAAGAGAGCCTGAAGTAAATTAGCATGTAGGATTGCGCCTTTTGAGACATAGATACTACCACAACCGAGAATGGCTTTGTGGAAACAAATGAAGAATATTAAATATGGTATTCTTTCTCAGATTTTCAGATAAGGACTTTTGAAAACCGTATTTCTTAAAATCATCATCTTAGTCATTGTTTAATTATTGAAGAAGAAAAAGCTAAAGACATTCTAAAGGACACCTAAAAACCTGATTGCTGTCATTATTAAACTAGCTCTAGTTTCCTTAACAGCTAAGGAAGATGGGAAACCATGTTTACGTTGCTCCTGTTGACTGCTGAGAAGCAAAACAATTTATCATTGTTGCAATAGGACTTTTTTTTTTTTTTTTTAAGATTTTATTTATTTAGGGACGCCTGGGTGGCTCAGTTGGTTGGACGACTGCCTCCCGCTCAGGTCATGATCTCGGAGTCCCGGGATCGAGTCCCGCATCGGGCTCCCAGCTCCATGGGGAGTCTGCTTCTCCCTCTGACCTTCTCCTCGCTCATGCTCTCTCTCACTGTCTCTCTCTCAAATAAATAAATAAAATCTTAAAAAAAATTTTATTTATTTATTCGACAGAGAGATAACACAAGTAAGCAGAGCAGCAGGCAGAGGGAGAGGGGGAAGCAGGCTCCCTGCTCAAGCAGGCTCCCTGCTGAGCAGGGAACCCGCTGCAGGGCTGGATCCCAGGACCCAGGGATCATGACCTGAGGTGAAGGCAGACGCTTAACCGACTGAGCCACCCAGGCACCCCGCAATAGGACCTCTTAGTGAAAAGTTAATGCAGAATTCTCACTATAAGAACAATGAGCAACTTACTATAGCAGTTTCATTAAAACTATGTAAACATAACCATTTAAATGTTTCTGGTGTTAGCGTTTGGTTTAAATTGAAGTTACAGTGCTAAATTATAAGTTTTGGTTTCTATGTGTCCATCAACTTTTTCTTTTACTAATTTGTCTAAGAAGAAGTTGTTCATTTGTTAACCGCATGTCTTTCTTTCTGAAAACTAGAAAAGCATCCCTAAGTACAATAAATAAAAGCAATTAATATTTCATTTACTTTCGAGGTGCCTGGGTGGCTCAGTCAGTTAAGGGTGTGCCTTTGGCTCATATCATGATCCCAGGGTTCTGAGATTCAGTCCCACATCAGGCTCCCTGCTCAGCAGGGAGTCTGCTTCTCCCTCTACCCCTTCCCCCTACCCATGAACTCTCTCTTTCATATTCTCTCTTTCTCAAATAAATAAATAAATAAAATCTTAAAATAAGAAATATTTACTTTCCAAACGCAAGTTGTATTGAAATAATTGAAATATAAAATATAAAGTAATGCATAAGTAGATACTGTAGAGTGATTTATTATGAGAGTTTATCTTTCCTATCATATATTTTTCTAGGGTTGACTATCTAAACTTTATGAACTATAGATAAATTAAAACACGGGTGTTAACACTTATAAATTGGCCTAATGCTATAAATGGAGACTTAAATAACTAACTAATAGATGGTACTTTTTTTAAAAAAATAGATTTTATTTATTTTAGAGAGAGAAAGTGAAAGATGGAGGAGAAACAGACTCCCTGCTAAGCAGGGAGTCTGACATGGGGCTTGATCCCGGGACCCTGGGATCATGACCTGAACCAAAGGCAGATGCTTCACCAACTGAGCCACCCAAGCACCCCTGATTGATGGTACTTTTCAAGTTACTAAAGGATTTCCTTAAATACTGAAGTCTCCTCAAACATCTAGAACATAGTCTTCAAGATTATTAACTACTCCTAATAAAAGTAAGGAAGGCATCATCACCTTGGATTAATCACTAAGTTAATACAAAGGTATCCCATTTCCAAAAATAATCCAAGTTCAGCTTTTTAGAGTCTTACCTTCTGTTTAGCATAGGTACATTATGAATACCTGTCAGTTTGAGTTTGCATCATACGTGTATGTTTGAGGCAGAAAACTTGGGTCCTGTGTCAGGCTGCTTAACTGACTGAATCATCCATGTTCCCCCAGAATCTGCGTTTTAAAAAAGATCTGGTGATTTACAAACTCTTTAAATTTTTTTTTTGAAGATTTTTATTTATTTATTTATTTCATAGACAGAGATCAAAGTAGACAGAGAGGAAGGCAGAGAGAGAGAGGAGGAAGCAGGCTCCCCACTGAGCAGAGAGCTGGACGCAGGGCTCGATCCCAGGATCCTGAGACGATGACCTGAGCTGAAGGCAGAGGCTTTAACCCACTGAGCCACCCAGGCACCCCACAAACTCTTTAAAATTTCAGAAAGTCTGCTGTTGAGGGTCCCTGTTGAATAGGGGTGGGATATAAGTGAGCTAGTTAAGTTATGACCAGACTTGGAAGGTCGTTGGCAGTGAGATGAGATGAATCAGGAGACATTTCTATGTAAGGATGGTCTTGAATTAGTGGCTCTGATGTCTCACAAGGAAAATCTTCCCCACATCATGCATTCAACATTATCTATTGAATATTGAAACTGTGGGTTTATTGAAATCATCTTGTGTGTTTATCCACACATTAAATTTCCATTTCAAAAATATTTCAGTTTTAAGGAAATGAAGAGACAATTCCCTAAATTGCAGGTTGCTACTTTTTTAAGGTTTTAAGGCCTTGTTTTAAAGTGTTTTAAGTAGAATACTTCCCCATCTGTCTCATATCTCTGTAACTTCCAGGATACTCTCAGAAGTGCATTGCCCAGAGCTAATGCTACTTTCTCAGTACCTGGCCTCTGTGCATAGTAACACAGGTGTTCCCTTTGAAATCTGAGCCTTGTACATTTTCCCTGTCATTACAAAGTCTTTTCAGGACAGGTGAAGCACTGTAGTTAAACACCTGAGGTAATTTCTAAGTTGTAAGGAATGTGTTACTGCAGATTTCCATAGTGCTTTTTATACCAGATGACTTTATCACAAAAAACATCGTACGTTCTTTCAGCATTGATTGACTTGCTTATTATTTATTTCAATGATGTCAGTTTCTTCATTGTAATCCTGAATAATACTACCAACAGGGAGCAGAGAAGGTGGCTTAAAAAATTTATGATGAAGCATTATATTTGGAATTTAAATCTGAAATATCATGAACTGTCAAATGTGTGACTTGCATAGAATAACAGATTCTGTTTTGCAGGTCAGCTTATTGCTATGAGAGGATCATGTTGACAACTTATCCTGTCAGACTTTAGGATTGCACGTTCTGATTCAAATAGGACACAGCAGTGATTTGGGGAAGGATTTAGTTTTGACACATGATGGATAATTTATAAACCTGTCTTTCCAGAAGTGAAGGCATAGCAAGAATTATCTTTTATACATGGTGTTTAGAAAGACATAATTCTTTATGTCTTTGGTTTTCTTCAACAACTTCTACATTCATGAGCTGGCTAAAAATCCTTGTTCCTTTTAGCTGTGCAGAAAAGTTACATGTATGTTACATGTACATTAAATTGTAGAATTCCATAAAACTATATCAGTTTTACAAAAATGTGCTACCTGGCTGAAAATTCCCTTTCCTTTGGGCGGTGCAGAAAAATTATATGTAGAAATCTATGTCTTATTTCAAATGTTTTATCATTGTGTTTTTGGGACTAAGCTGAAGGGAGCCTGGTTTTAACTTCTTACGGAGAATATACCCTTATCATATTCAATTAAGTTTCAGTTTATCTGTTTTGGACAATATTAAAACTTCCTTTAATAGAGATGATTTGGAAATAATTGAGCTCTTCTCTATACTCATAATTGGAAGATCTGAAACCTTTTTGATTTTGCATTCTTGTAAGTCACAGTACAGCTTTAATTCTTTTTTTAATTTAAGTGTGTTGGTATACAATGTTATATTAGTTTCAGGTGCACAACAGCCATTTGACAATTCTATATGTTAGGCAGTGCTTAGGATATAAGTATAGTTACCCTCTTTTACTACGTAATGTTATTATGGTTTTATTAAGTGCATTCTCTATGCTGTACTTTTCATCTCTGTAATTTATTTATAACTGGAAGTTTGTATCTTAATCCTTTCAGCTATTTGCCCATCCCTCTGCCCCACCTTCTTTCCCGCTGGCAACTACTAGTTTGTTCTCTGCCTTTCAGTCTGTTTCTGTTTGTTTAGATTCCACATATACATGAAATCTTATGGTATTTTTCTTTATTTGGGTTATTTCACTTAGCATAATCATCCATGTTATTGCAAATGAAAATATCTCATTCTTTTTTATGGATGAGTAATATTGCATTGTAGCATTGAAACATATCTTCTTTATTCATTTATTGATAGACATTTGGATTGTTTCCATATCTTGAATATTATAAATAATGCTGCAGTGAACATAGGGGTAGATATATCTCTTTGCATTCATGCTTTTGTTTTCTTTGGCTAAATACTCAGTAGTGGAATTACTGGATTATATGGTATTTCTGTTTTTATTTTTTTGAGGAAACTCATTATTGTTTTTCACAGTGGTTGCACCAATTTATATTCCCACCGACAGTGCAGGAGGTTTCCTCCTTTTCCACGTCCTCTCCAACATTTGCTATTTCTTTTCTTTTCTTTTCTTTTTTTTTTGTGCTAACCATTCTGATTGGTGTGAGTGATATCTCATTGTTGTTTCAATATGCATTCCCTAATGATGAGTGATGTTGAACATTTTTTCATGTTTCTGCTGCCATCTGTATGTCTTCTTTGGAAAAAGGCGTATTCAAGTCCTCTGCCCATCTTTTAATCACAAAACAGCTTTTGTTTCTTAGTTAGAAATGCCCTTAATTGTCATCAGAAAGATTATTTTACAGTTCCTAAGTTCTTGCAGGATTCTATAAATAATACGGAACATTATATAAGAGAGTGTAAGTGCAAAATAATAGGCTTTTAAAGCTGAAAGAAATTGAAGAGACTTATTCTATCTTCCTATTGTTACAGATAAGGAAACAGAAACCAAACTTGACATCATCAAGAGACAAATCTGGAAGTTCATAATTTAAATAAGAAAGAAAACTCTTCCAGAGTGTATCATGTATTTTAATTACCCATTGAAGTACTTTGAGCAAATGCAAGCTTATTTTTAGTCTGTCTATGTAAGAAAATGAGAGGAAAATTTATGACTAATGACCTTATTTACATATGTCCAAAAGCACTAGGGAAAGGGTGTTTTCATTCCCATTGAAAGTTATCATGCTGGGCACCTGGGTGGCTCAGTTAAGTCTGTTTCTGCCTTTGCCTCTGCCTTTGGCTTGGGTCATGATCTCAGGGTCCTGGGATCAAGTTCCACATTGGGCTCTCTGCTCAGCAGGGAGCCTGCTTCCTTCTCTCTCTCTCTCTCTCTGCCTGCCTCTCTGCCTACTTGTGATCTCTCTCTATGTCAAATAAATAAATAAAACCTTTAAAAAAAAAGAAAATTATCATGCTATTATTATTTCTGACTGCCATTGACTGCTCATGACTGAGGTAGGTTTGGAGATATAAGGATGGTATTTCAGGTTAGGTATGGAGATATATATATGTCTCAAAACAAGAATGTTTGTGAAATTCCTTTTGTCAAAATTTATTGCAAATGCTAAGATAATTTTTAAAAATAATTTCATCATGCTATTTCTAGTTTTTAATGGTAGGAAGTAGACCAGAGCTCTAGTCTAGACTGGACTTTCAACATAATTGCCTTTTCAGACTACTGTGTTTTCATAATATTGTTACTTTGCCAGAAAGCAATACAGATTTTAAAAAGTCCATATTAAATCGCAAATTGTATCATGGACTGATATTTATCATTTGATTAGGTTACCTAACAGTGTGATAGTCAAAGACCAATTTTGTCTTTTTGCATTCATCTTGGAAATCCATTAAAACTGTATCAATTTTGCAAAAAAGTATAATGAGTTAGTACATTATTCCTATATATTGAGATATTCTTTCCACTTGTTAGGTAATTACAGCATTAATTATATCTTCTAGTTGTTCTGGAAAAAGTTTATCTTCTCTATTTAAAGACATTTTTCTCAGCATGTCTTTGAAAAGACCTATTGTAGTTTTATCCACTTAGGTAGACTTGTAAAATGTTAGAAAGTCTTAGAAACCTATTTCTTCCTACCTAGAGTGATATTTAATAATTACAAAATTTTGTGAGTTTCTAGTCAATAGTATCCTTGTACATCTGAAGGTGTCAGACCATTTAAAGTCTGGTCAATTTAAAATGTCTTTACACATACTTTCTTTATTGGTGAATCTGACTCTATAAAACTACTTTACTTTAGTGTCACCGAGGGTGTTCTCTTTGGTAGACTCTATCACGATACATTTCCCAGGACATGAATTTTCAAATTTTAATACTAGAAAAAGTTGTAAATTTACTGTGGTCAAGAAGATATATTTGAGAATACTTAATCATTCTTAAGAGACAAAACTATTCTCAGTATCAAAGAGAAAGGAAAAGTAATATTACTAATGACAACTTTGGCGTAATGTACAGTGATAGAAGTTACTCATAACCTACCGATATTAACTCTAGTAAAAACTACATTCTTGAATGATTTCCAGCTGTAATCACTTAAATCACTTATTATTAGAGCAGGATTGCAGCTATTCTGGTAGGAATATGAATTATATATGTTCACTCATGTTTCACAGAGGATAACAGTCAATGAAATTTTCTGTACATGTCTAGATGTCCATTTTCTACCAGTATAATATTTTAGTACTGAAACTACTTTGTATTTCTAGGCTTACTTTTGAAAGTCCTTTGTTAACATTTAGGATTTCTCACACAGTCACACACATACACATAAAGCCTCCCTGTTGAACTGGCTTTAAAAATAATGTTGGAGACAAAGAATTTAGTAGTATTCTAAATCTTTCTTTTAGTAATAAAACTTCATTGAACAATTCACTGTCATATAAGAAGGAATAGTTTACAGGTAAAATTGGAAAATAGAGTAGTTTTCTTTCTACACACCTCAAGTACCCATTTTATAAAGAAATGGTAATTTTAAGTGTGGTTTGGCTTTAAATTCGTGCTGGGTGAATAGTTCAGAGAGGGGAAAAAATGTTCATCAGAGCATCTTGATTTTATTTACAAACTTGAACTTAAATAGAATGTGTAGAGACTAACTTAAATTTAAGTGGGATGGTATGAATTATTGGTGGTCTTAAAACATGTAATATAATGTTGTGGCATTAAAAATATACGTTCCATGCTATTTTCACAGTATTTCTTCTAGAACAGCTATATTGTCATTAAGTTTTTTTTAAAGTTCTCTTGATTTGTATTATTATTATTTTTTAAAGATTTTATTTATTGGGGCGCCTGGGTGGCTCAGTGGGTTAAAGCCTCTGCCTTCGCGATCTCTGTCTGTCAAATAAATAAATAAACAAAATCTTAAAAAAAAAGATTTATTTATTTGACAGACAGAGATTGCAAGTAGGCAGAGAGGCAAGCAGAGAGAGAGGGAGGGAAACACGCTCCCTGCTGAGCGGAGAGCCCGATGCGAGGCTCGATCCCAGGACCCTGCAATCACGACCTGAGCCGAAGGCAGAGGCTTTAACCCACTGAGCCACCCAGGCGCCCCTTGATTTGTATTATTGAACTTTACCTAAACACCTATGCTTGATTACATCCTCTAAATAGATAATTTCTTTAAAAATTATCACTAATTAATATTTATTAAATATTAATAGTAAATTTTAGTTGCATGCTCCTCTGCTTCAGTTCTTATATTAAAATAATGTGTCCTTATTTTAGCATTACTGTAGTTCATTTGATATGGTTCCCCCCTTATTTTTAGTGCATTACCTAGAAAACTTGCCATGCCATAAAAAAACAGCTTATCCACAGTACATACTCAATAATTGAATTTTTTAGCCATTGAAGGGACCTGAGTTATCTTCTGTTTCTCATTTTGCAAATAAGAAAACTTAGCCTAAAGCATTTGAATGATATGTTTTAAATTATTTTATTTCAATTTCTATACAACAGATATGTAAGCAGCCTTTTGCAATATAACATATTTGTGAATTTGTGAATTTGGAACTGATTGTTTATCCTCTTTAAAAAGCATCCATCTTCGGGGCACCTGGGTGGCTCAGTGGGTTAAAGCCTCTGTCTTCAGCTCAGGTCATGATCTTAGGGTCCTGGGATCGAGCCCTGCAATGGGCTCCCTGCTCAGTGGGGAGCCTGCTTCCCCCTCTCTCTCTGCCTGCCTCTCTGCCTACTTGTGATCTCTCTCTGTCAAATAAATAAATAAAATCTTAAATAAAAAAGCATCCATCTTCAATTTCATCAGAAAAACTAACATTTGAGATTGTAGACTCATGTATAAAACAAGAGTAGACTGGCCTTGAATAAGGGTACTATTGTCTCTTTTTAAGGGCTTAGTTGGGTGGTTCATACTTGGATCTCTCACATGTTTGTTTGCAGTGACCTGGACTTGCAAACTGACAGCTTCATACCTGGGCTAGGAAAACCAAACAACTGAAATTCCTCTCACTCTCTGTGTGTATGGTAGGGCAAAGGGAGAGGGAAAGAGAAATCCAAGGAGACTCCACGCTAAGCGTAGAGCCTGGGGCTGGATCTCACAACCCTGAGAGCTTGTGACCAAGAGTCGACCACTCTGACCAAGAGTCGAATATTTAACTGCCTATGCCGCCTAGGTGCCCCAAAGTGTGTGTCTTAAAAGAGAAAGAATTGACTGAATAGAGGCTGTATTTCCTAACTTAGCCTGAGAAGTCTCACAGTGTCCTTCTATGTATTAGAAGGGAGTTATTATATACTGGCTAATTGAATATAATAATTTAAAAAAAGGGGGGGGAGTTACTATCCAGTTCAAATTGAAGGGAAAGGGAGGGAGTTCAACTCTACCTTTCTGGGGAAGATTGTTTTAAAATCACCACAATGGCTTCAAGCCATTATTTAATTTATTTATTATTATTTTTTTAATTTTTTGGTGCTTCTTTTTTTCCTAGTGTGCTTTCTTTGGCCTGCAGTCATGACTAGGTTTCTTCCACCTTTTAAAAGTCAAAGCAAGCAAACATATTCTCCCTAGAACCTGGCAGATTACTTTTTTTTTTTTTTTAGCTTTTGCACATCTCTCTTTTTCCTTTCTGAAGTCTTAACAAAGTAACACACACTTGCTTTCTTCACTTTCTCCTTCTAGTCGAGTGTGTGCCCATGTGTCCTGATTTTCTCTCCAGCATAGATCTGAAATTGTTCTTGATCATGAATTAACACTTAGCAGCTCTTGTCTTTCTGGAAGTCTCTGTGGCATTTGATCTTGTTGTCTGTTCTTTATGCATAGAATCCTTGTCCTGTTACTTTATAATTTAATCCTCTTACAGTTTTCCCTTCACCTTTCTGATCCCATTTTCCCTGGTTTATTTTACTAATTCATTGTTTTTTCTCCCATTTAAGGCTGATAATCTCAGAATTTTCTTTTCATTCCTCTTCTCTTTCTGTATCATCTTCCTAAAGAAAGTCATCTCTGGGTGAATAGCATCAAAACTCCTATCTTCAGTACAGATTTCTTTCCCCAGAACCCCAGTCTTCTATTTCCACTGTCTCCTTGGCACACATTGCATTGAGAAACATTAAACATATTTCCATGGGAACAATCTATTTCTCTTTCTGTATTTTCCTTCTTACAGTTTGGTACCCTTCATCATCTTCATCTCCCCTCCTCCCCCACAACCTACCTTCAGTTATCTGTCAACTTCTAGGAATTTAAATTCTGAAACATGATTTCATTCTGTCTGCTCTTCTCCATCTTCATTGCTATTACCTTAGGCTGTGAGCTCATGTTTCAGTTCCAGGACTATTTCCTATCCTCTAAACATGCCCAGAGTTCTGTGACTGTGCTGAGACTGAACCCAGCTCAGCCTAACTATGGGTTTTTACAACCACATTTCCTACTACACTGCCTGTTTTTCAACTTAACAAATTGAACATTAAACCTAGGACATACAAAACAATATAGTAATAATTTTGTAATTTTAAATATTGCTTTGTAAATTATGTTAAAATTACAAATTAATCACCCTCATTGAATGTTGTCTATAAAAATGCATATGTATTTTTTTTTAGGATTTTATTTATTTATTTGACAGACAGAGATCACAAGTAGGCAGAGAGAGAGAGGAGGAAGCAGGCTCCCCACTGAGCAGAGAGCCCGATGTGGGGCTCGATCCTAGGACCCTGGGATCATGACCTGAACCAAAGGCAGAGGCTTTAACCCACTGAGCCACCCAGGTGTCCCAATGCATATGTATTTTTAATGCATATGCATTTTTATAAGAATCAGTTTCATTCATCATTTGTATACTCAATAAGCATTTATTAATCACCTTGTCTATATGATAAACAGAAAACACAAAAATGGACCAAAGATACCAGTGTGAATTAAATGACTGCCTCCAAACAACTCATAGCCTTGTGAAAGAGACAGACTTGTAGATGAATACTAACATTGCATTGTAATAGCTGCTAAATGAAGAAATGTTACAAAGTTTTAAGAGCCCCAAGGAGAGAATAGCATACATCTGAGAGAAATGGAAAAGTGTGTCTAAAATGTATTATCTAAAGCTGGGCTATGAAAAAAGAATATGGTCTGTGTGACAAATAGCTGGGAAAAATGATGTTTTAGACAGAGGAAACAATGCCAGGAAGAGTAAGAAATAGCATGTTTTATGATAAGGAACAGCGGGACCAGGGATCTTGGACTTCATGTGTATGGGAATTTGTTGGATGTGTTTGACAGAGAAATCACCTAAGCATATTTGTACTCACTTAGGAAATTCTAAACACTTGTGGGGGCAGATTGGAGGTATAAAAGATGGGGACAAGGAGATTACTTAGGAGACTAGTGCAAAAATCTAGGTGAGAGATGGTGGGAACCCAGACTAAGATGTTGACTTTGTAAAGCAGTAAGGATGGAAGAAAGTGAACTGAAGCATACTATATTCTGAAGAAATGTCCAAACACCAAACAAATACATTATCTGTTTGTACCTGTGTGTTGTTTTCATTTTTAACTATAGACATGGGATGTAGAGCTAGAAAGATCTGCAGAATCCTGGGCTGAAACTTGTTTGTGGGAACATGGACCTGCAAGTTTGCTTCCATCAATTGGACAGAACTTGGGAGCGCACTGGGGAAGGTAGTATAAAGTGTAACTTTTTTGTTTTTGATAGTGTAAGTGCTTGAAATACTTATTAATTAAGCACTGAATATTTTCAAAGTGTTAGAGCCTAAAAGGAAAACAAATGATTACACCCACAAAAATAAAAGCAAAAAACAAAAAACAAATATCATAACAGAATACCAGCAATATTTTAGTCTTATTTTTTGTTTAAATCATTGACCTATTAGTAATGTAATGGGCATAATATTTAACATTAACAACTTATGCAAGAATATCTCTCTACTAAACTTTATTGATCTATTTTTCAATATTTGGTTTTACATTTTCTCCCGCTTTACTTACTCTTGGTGGTTACTGTCTTTCAAATAGATACAGGCCCCCAACATTTCATGTACAAGCATGGTATGATGAAGTGAGAGACTTCAGCTACCCTTATGAACATGAATGCAACCCATACTGTCCATTCAGATGTTCTGGTCCTGTGTGTACTCATTATACACAGGTATGTTTTGGGTATATTATACCTCATTTTTCTAAGTAGAGTTTGTGTAACTGTGGCAGAATTTAAGCTACTGAATGTGTGTCTTGTATAATTTGGTGTGATTATTTAAAAACATGTTGATTTATGTAGAATAGACTCATCAATTTCTAAAATGATAAAAGTAATTACTAGGAAGTCCAAACATCAATTAAAAAAAACACATTATTTCAGTTATTTTATATGTGAAACATTTTTAATCTGACCCCAGGAAATGCACGTGGAGAAATTTACCATCTTCAAAGTCAGGTATCATTTTTTATTTTCCAAAGAATAAAAATATAGTTTTATTTACCACAATACTCAATATTTACATGTGTGCAGCATTTATATATATACATTTTATACATTATATGTATATATTGCACCTTATACATCATATATATTTTATTCGGTGTCCACAGTTGTAAACCTCTAAATCAAACCACTAAGGGTAAATTCAACTAGATAAATCTCACAACAGATCTGAATTACTAGAATCTCTACGGCTGATTTTTAGTGAATATAAAGCAAATTATTCTGTCTGCCTTTGCATGTGACAAGATCAAATCAGCACTGAATTCCCTAATAAGCAGTCATACTATGAAAGTACACATTCTATAAGACACCTGAGTCTCTACATTTTTGTTTCAGTACAGTTTAAGATGAGAAATTTCGTTCCTTTGTTAGGTTCCTTTGTTAGGTGAGGCTCTTCATAGACACATTAACACAGGATTTGGGCTTGTGAGGGTGTAACTTTTGAACTATTTAGTAAATGTATATTTTGAAGATGGTTATGTTTTATAGTTAGACAGAGTTATTTACCCTGTAGCACTCTTCTTTAAATTCAATCAAGCACTTCCCACAGTCTCAGAAAAAGTATCCTTTTGACATTGCTTTATTTCATCCTGAATGATAAAAGTTCATTTCTCAAGTTCAGTTTTATACACTTCTCTCTGCGATATGTTGTTGTCTTACTTTGTCTCAGCCTACCTTTTATGAGCCTTTCTTTTCGTTTCTCTAATGTAGGTGGTGTGGGCAACAAGTAGCAGAATAGGCTGTGCCATTAATTTGTGTCATAACATGAACATCTGGGGACAGATATGGCCCAAAGCTGTCTACTTGGTGTGCAATTACTCCCCAAAGTAAGTAGACGAAACATTACTTTTATATGTAAATTTTCCCAACAACATGAAGTAACTTTATATTCCCAATCTTTTCAGTGGTATTACTGAATCAACTATATTGTTGTAACTCCGGTTATTTAATATGACAACAATTATGGTTGCCCGGTGAATAAAATCAGTGCTTAAAAGGAATATGAAAATTGAAAATATGATCTTTGTGAAGACAGAATTACATTTTTAAGTCTTCAGTTTTACTCATTACGCTATATTACATAAGTAGTTTTAATAATTTAGATCTATTAGAGATGAAAAACTATAGAATAATTGAGAAATGTATTTTCACCTGTGTAAAGACCACTGAATAACTATGTTGAAAATATTACAACTTTACATAGGGACGAATCTAAGTCTAAACTCTCTTCATTAAAACAAATGGAATATGGATGAATATCCCATAACAGAGCTTAGTGTTCTATGAAAGTTTAATTTTGTAATTTTTCACAATATACATAACAAATGACTTAAATATTTTCAAAAGAATGAGGCAGCAGTTCATATATAAACCTAGTAACTGAAGGGACTCTGCGATGAAAGATAAATGTTTTAAATCTATACACCAAAATAATTACTTAGAAAATAGCAAATTTTACAGTGTCTTATAAATTATGCTATATTAGACTAACTCTTAATAGAGTGGATCATCTCTTTAAGGGGAAACTGGTGGGGTCATGCGCCCTATAAACATGGACGGCCCTGTTCTGCTTGCCCACCTAGTTTTGGAGGCGGCTGTAGAGAAAATCTGTGCTACAAAGGTATGTGATATTGTGTCATAATATTCAGTTTCATATTTTAATCCAACTTCTACATTAATTTGTATTTAAAAGGCAAAAAGCATATTTAATTACTACATTAAGAATTCCCAGAACTCGGGGCGCCTGGGGGGCTCAGTGGGTTAAAGCCTCTGCCTTCGGCTCAGGTCATGATCGCAGGGTCCTGGGATCGAGCCCCACATTGGGCTCTCTGCTTAGCAGGGAGCCTGCTTCCTCCTCTCTCTCTGCCTGCCTCTCTGCCTACTTGTGATCTCTGTCTGTCAAAAAAATAAATAAAATCTTTAAAAAAAAATTCCCAGAACTCTAAAATATTTTGAAGCCATTATAAATATTTTTAAAAGTATAATATTAATAAGTCTGTTATATCAAATATGTATTTAAAGGAAAGTTTCATCTATATTTCAGGTAACCACTTCTAATTCTACTTTGAAATTATCTCAGAGTGACAAGTACACATTTACATTTTAAAAAGTCATCTTAATAGGGGTGCCTGGGTGGCTTAGTTGGTTAAGCAGCTGCTTTTAGCTCAGGTCATAATCCCAGGTTCGAGCCCCGCTTTGGGCTCCCTGCTCAATGGAGAGCCTGCTTCTTCCTCTCCTTCTGCCTGCTGCTCTGCCTACTTGTGCTCTCTCTTTCTATCTCCATGTCAAATAAATAAATAAATCTTTTTTTAAAAAAGCCACCTTAATATATTATTCACTAGAATTATTTTTATAAGTGTCTTAATTTTTGAAGGATTTAGCAATCTAATACAGTTTATTTTTAACACTTTAAGAGTTTTTGCCAAAATACCTATCCATGAAACTTACTAAATGATGCTCAAAGAAATATACTAATTCTGTGCTCCTTATTGCAGAATATATGAATTCTCATGCCAAAACAACCAATAATAAAAGCTATCATAGTATTGTAAGACTGTTATAAAAATAGTGCTCTGAAATGCATCTGATGTGCTAAAATATACATATAAATTTGATGTCCTGCTTATAGCACATGAAGAGAAAAATTGTATGATAAAGCTTTGTGAAAATCCTACTCTTTTTGGGCATCCAAGTGAACATTTCTATTCCCTTGTACTTTTTTCTTAATGATGACTGAATGAAGATTAATGTAGGCTAAGTGTTTTAGAAAATATGAATTAATGCAGCTCTTTTTAAGTACTCATAAAGAGATGTGTCTTTTCCCTGATGACTGAGTGCTCATTACTATAATGAGCAGACAAGAAGTAACGATTTATTTCACTCTGTTATATGAGCCGTTTTTCATTCCTGGAAGCAATTTTCATTGTGTGTGAGTCTGTTTTCCATTTTCTCCATCTCTAAACCTCCAACCTATTTGCTCCTTCACCAGTGACCACTATTTAAAACTTACTCTCCTCTGAACTCATACTTCCTTTTCTAGGTTCTGAGTTCTTGGACATACATGAAAATAACACACCATTCCAAATTATGCCACCGTTAAACCCTTGATATGTCAACACGGAAAAAAAATTAAATTCTCCATTGTTAAGTTTAAATTTCTGCACATTGGATTTCCTTCTAAAAGAGAAAAACATTTCCATGGAAACTGATATTGTGGTAAATTAGAAGGGCATGGCATGCCTTCTTTAAGCTGAATTTCTTTTTGGGAGAATTTTAAATGTGACCCTTTTGAAAATTTTAAAAGTGATTCTCTTAAAAATGTGATTTCATTTTGGAAAACAAATTCAAATACACTAAGCCCTTACATCATTAGATCACAGTGTAGATTTCATGGTTCCATTATGAAAGGCAATCACTGATACCACTCTCAAATATAAAGCAAGTTTAGAAATGACTCTATTTAATGTTAGCCAGATGGAAGCATAAATGAATCAAGAGTTCAAAGCCTTATACATTTATTTTATTTACTCCAATGCAGTAGATAAGATCACCACCTTAAGCCAACAACACCTGAGCCAAAAAATCTACAGACTTTTTTAGTTTTCTAGTTTTAAATGTTACCCAGGCATCTAATGGTTTATTATTATTTGATGATTTGTGTACATTTAAGGTGGGTTCATATTTCTTAAATCTATTCTCTCTAACAGAAGGATCAGACAGGTATTATCCTCCTCGAGAAGAAGAAACAAATGAAATTGAACGGCAGCAGTCACAAGTCCGTGACACCCACGTTCAGACAAGAGCAGATGATAGTAACAGAAATGAAGTGATAAGCACACAGCAAATGTGTAAGACCTCTGTTTAATTTACACAAATTTTAAAGCTTACAAAAATGGCATATGCAACTCTATTTTATTAATTGGGACAGTTTGAGAATGACAGAAGCTTGACATTAGACTATATGTGATGAAATACAGCAGCTTTTACATTATCTAAATTATTTTGGTATTTTTCCTTTTTTCAGCCCAAATTGTCTCTTGTGAGGTAAGATTAAGAGATCAGTGCAAAGGAACAACCTGCAATAGGTAATATTTGTTATTATTCTCAAAATTACCTGACAAAATAGGAGATTTTTTCATTTTGCACTGACATTCAGAGAACTGAATTTTGTTCTCAATTACTTTCATTAGATACGAATGCCCGGCTGGCTGTTTGGATAGTAAAGCTAAAGTTATTGGCAGTGTACATTATGAAATGGTAAGTACTATAAATATCATGATTTGGGAATAGGATTTTTTTACATAATATTTGATTTTTTTAATGCAAAAGTAACAATTTATATAAATATAGATATTTTGCTCAAATATGTTTAACTTAAAGTCATGTAAATGGTTATTAGACATATCCTATGGAGAACTCTTGGTATTTTAATGTCCTATTCTCCTTTCTTTTTTCTCCAAGCAATCCAGCATCTGTAGAGCTGCAATTCATTATGGCATAATAGACAATGATGGCGGTTGGGTAGATATCACTAGACAAGGAAGAAAACATTATTTCATCAAATCCAATAGAAATGGTATTCAAACAATTGGGTAAGTACACAAATGATCTTTTGGATGGGATGATTTTAAATTGTAATAATGAATTGACAAATTCTTTCAGAGCCCAGCAGAGAAGGATTTATGTGGAAGTTGGTAATTGTCAAGGCTCATTTGAGCTCAGTAATTTCTGAAGACAAAAAGGAGCTGAAGTATGTAAATTCAAAGTTGAGCAGTTTTACTTATAAAGAACATGCTAAAGCTCCACATTTTCTGGAGTTTCACTGAGAATGTACAAATGTACAGTTTTTCTTGATGTGAAGCAACAGATTTTTTTCAGTCATAAAAGAAAATACCCCAGAGAAGTCTAATTGATTTACATATTCTGCCTGCTCTGCTTATGGGAAATGGTTTATTTCATGCAACAGTAACTTTGCTAATAAGATAAATTCGATTAATAGGTAAAAGAGCATTTTGAAAAGTTCTCTAAATATGTAATATATTATGTACTTTTGTCCATCTAAATGTAATTTAACTCAACATAAAAGCATTAAATTTTGAAATATTTCTTACATTAAATATATGAAACATTATTTTAGAAGACTATATATTTTGATATATACTCTATAGAAATTAGAAAAATGTGACCTGAAATAACTTTGTGTCCTACTTCTATGTAAAAAAACAAACATTAAACCTCATATGGAATGCCTCTTAAGGTATATGACATAGTTTCTTTTCTTTGTAACTATAGAATTAGCATGAAACTCCACAGTAGAGGATTCATAATGATAAGAATTTATTAAAAACCTTTGCAAATTTGGTAGAATAACATTCTCTGTGTATAATTTTGTTCAAAGGCTTTATCTGTAGTTTTCAGTCATTAGCAATTACTCTCTTAAGTAAAAGCTGTATAGAAGCATTTGTTGATTAGCTTAGTAATTCAGCAGATATTTATTAATTACCTTAAATGAATAATAGAAGTTATTACCTTTAGTAAACCAAATACTGGGTGTTGGATTAAACAACATTTATCCTATTTACTATTCTGTTTGAACTTAGTTTTTGATTATGTTTATTACAAAAACTCTTTTAAAATGTGAAGGTGTGTCATTAAATACTATCATAAATAAGTTTTATCTTTTATAATAGATTTTTTCTGAAAATTTGGGTATAAATAAACCAATTAAAATTTTGATATATAATGGTATACCTATTCTTCTATTCCTGCTTTTTAATGATGCATGAAGCATATTCATTAGGAATTCATTCATTACAGACATTTTACTATATACTTGGGGGGACAAAAATGAGTAACACACATTCCTTTAACATACTTATGATTTAATAGTCTTTTTACAATACTATCTTGTATTTACTATTATAAGAGATTAAATAGTTTGGTTCTATGGTGACAGGGGATTAATATATTTAGAGTTTCAATTTTTTAAAAAGATTTTATTTATTTATTTGACAGAGAGAGATCACAAGTAGGCAGAGAGGCAGGCGGAGAGAGGAAGGGAAGCAGGCTCCCTGCTGAGCCGAGAGCCTGATGCGGGGCTGGATCCCAGGACCCTGGGATCATGACCTGAGTCAAAGGCAGAGGCTTAACCCACTGAGCCACCCAGGTGTCCCTAGAGTTTTAATTTTAATAGGAAACAAATATATAGACATAAATCTGTGTGGTTTTATGCTGTTATTTGTATATTTTGAGACTGATCATGAGAAGAGACCGTTTTCTAATATCAAGAATGATTAATTTGGTTCGTATTGATTTGGTTCATACTTGAAGGTAATAGGGATTTAGCATAAAATAGAGGATGTATTCTTATACTACTACTTATTTAGATATTTAAATAAGAATCAAATTAAGAGGAAACAAAGTATTCATAGACTTAAATAATACCAGGAATTATGTTGATGATGCATCTAAAAAATGACTGACATGTTTATGTTTTTATCTTCAGCAAATATCAGTCTGCTAATTCCTTCACAGTCTCTAAAGTAACAGGTTAGCACTTTTTTAAATCTTATTTTCTTATGACTATGTTGCATGTTATTGTTGCCAAAGATTTGCTTATTGTTTTGTGTTTCAACTCATCAGTCCAGGCTGTCACTTGTGAAACAACGGTGGAACAGCTCTGTCCATTTCATAAGCCTGCTTCACATTGCCCAAGGTAATGTTTTCTAAATTTTCTCATTCTTCTTGACCAGTGAACACATATTGCTGGGGCTTTTACTCTGTGATAACTGTTCTTGCCTGGAACTCTGCTGTCTGTAGGCTTTGAAAGGTACATGGTCTTGAGCTGTGAAGCCGAAGGGAGCTGTGGGCCATGACAAACTACCTGCACTCTAGGCATTCCTCATGTGCTTCTCTAAAACCCAGAGTGCTTTTGGCTATTTCATAATACCAGAGCTGATGGGTGTATTCTGTGTGTTCACATGTGCTATGAAGACTTCTGTCTTAGTCTGCTCAGGTGCTATAACAACATACCACAGACTGGATGGTGTTAAAAGTCGAAATTTATTTTCACCTAATTCTGGAAGATGGAAGACTAAGATCAAGGTGTGGACAGGTTTGGTTTCTTCTGAAGCCTATCCCCTTGTTGCAGATGGCTGCATTTTCTCTGTGTTTTCACAAGGCGGGAGAGGTAGGGAAGGGGAGAGAGAGAGACAGGGGCAAAGGCAGAGACAGAGAGAGAAGATTCTCCTTTCCTGGGATTAGGGCTTAACCCTGATGATCTCATTTAACCTTAATTAACTCCATAAAGGCCCATCTCCAAATACAGTCACACTGGGAGCTGGCTTCAACATATGAATTTGGAGAGACACAGTTAGTCTATAACAAATTGTTTCCACAAAAACTATAATAGTGTAACATATTTTTAAGCATTGCCATTCAGTTTCTAAATAGGATAAATCTAATTGTGATTGCTAAGTCAAAAAGCCCATCTTCTGCCATTCTTTTATTATTTTTTGCATACTATCTTTTAAAAATTATAATGGATTTTATCTACAATACAATAATGAAAGGTACTTCATTTATTTTGACCACACTAAGGTGAAAACTGTTAGAAGTATTATGGCCATAAGTTATAACCATACATAGGAAAAATGAAATAGATCTCTTCACTTCCAGTCTTATTTCTATCCACATTTCCTCCATTAATACAAAGTAATCACATGTTAATTCTAAAAACCAATAATAAGATTTAGAGATAGAATTGTAATTGATAAACTGTAATTACTAAAAATTGAGGGAGCTTACTTTTTATGGTAAAGTTTGTTTTGGAAAAGATTTGTCACTGAACCTTTTGAAACTTAAGTGATGTTTCACTTAAAGAATGAGATGGGTTGTTCATAAGGTAATAAAAGACTGTGATGATATAAGCATTAGCTACTTCTTAAGGTAGGTGAAGCTGGTAAATTTTGCCATTATCATATGATAGAAAAAAAATTTTAGAATTATCCATTTATGACTACGATTAAATACTCAGTGTGTACTGTATTTTGCTAAGCTCTATCTCAGCCATGTGACTAGGCTTATGAGGACCAAATAGTGAGGGTAATTTCTGTAGAGCATCCCAGCATAAAGCATCCCTCTAGTAGATACTCAGTAAATGGTTATTTTAATATCTGCAGAATAATTTAGCAATATTTTTCCAAAAGAAATAAAAATCACTAAAGTGAAATGTTAATAAATGTTTCCTATTTCTTTGGTTACTCCAGGGAGGGGAAATATTCCCCCATGAGAGAAATTTTTAAAATTAAATTTAATCAGGGCACCTGGGTGGGCATTTGGTTAAGCATCCAACTCTTGATTTCAGCTCACGTCATGATCTCAGGGTCCTGAGATTCAGCCTTGCACTCAGCATGAAGTCTGCTTGGGATTCTCTCTCTTCTTCTCCCCCCTCCCATTTGTGTGCGCACTCTCTCTCTCTCTTTCTCTAAATAAATAAATAAAATCTTTTTAAAAAATTTAATTTTACCTTTTACTGTTACCAACATAACAAATTGGTTGAAGTAATGATATACATAATTTTGACCTTAGGTAGTCAGGAAAGCACCCCCCCCCCACCCTGCCGTTTTCTTTTAGAGATTGGTGAAACAAAGGGTTGTCTTTTCTTTTCTCATACAATTTTTTAATAGTTTCACAAATTATGCTGTAATGGCATGATTTATATAACACTTTATAACTTTTAAGGAACCATGTGGTTGGTACATCTGTTTCAGAATATCATATGACTTAAATAAGTTGAGGCATAAATCTATTCTGGAGAAAATGCCAAGAACAAATAAATGAAAGGAAATTAGCTCAAGATGAACATGAAGAAACAATATTTACCTATACCATTGTGTCATTGAGAGGTTCCATAGCAGTCAGAATAGCCCCAAATAAGCAGTCTCTGTTATTTAGTTCCATAATCTTGTAAATATCATGTGTTTGTGTGAGTTACTAGAAATCCTTTTCTTTTCCTGACCTCCACAGAAGTGGAGGGCAGAAATCATATCCTGATTTACATATATCTACAAATGACTCAGTCTTTGAAACCTATTGAATGTTCAAGATGTAAAAGCAGGTATCATTAAAATGTGTCAACATTTTTATTCAAAGCTTATAATTAAATTGTATATAAAGGAATGCCAACTGGGTCACTATCTACATTCTCAGTAGTACGTAACAAGGTGTTAAAACCAGAGATCAGAACACAAGCAAGTAAAAACCTCCTTCAGTCTTTCTTTGATCTGAACTTGCCTAAGTAGATACTAACTCAGTCTGGAGCTACTGACCTTTGCCTTACACAAACCAAGTGCTAAATATAGTCAAGGTAGAGCCTTCAGTGTGATCCTAAAGGCAGAGGAGTTGATTTTACTGCCATAGGATGGGCAGTGGATGCCCAACTGTTCTCAAACACATGGGGAAAATATCTCAGTCAATGGGGACAACTTTCCTCCTCTAGAAATCCCCAATAGCATCTTTTATAAAAATAGCTCTTTAAAGTTATAAAAACTTGGACTCATTTATTATTTATATTTAGTGGTTCTACTTTAGAAGTTATAATTCACAGGTATACTCTAAAGTGTACAATGTTATATAGATTTTAGAAATAAGAAATGCAGCTATCTCTTAAGAACTTTTTTAAGAAGGAGTTTCTTAAATTGGTAAAGGTAATAGCAATTAAATGTTTTTTTAGAATACTTTTAGGAAAATCATTGATTCTTTCATCAGACAGTGATTTTCATGTAGTCATTTTGTTGAGATTCTGATTTACTATTTACTAAAATGAATTTTTTCCAGTTTTAGTTTTTAATTTCCTTTTAGTACACAAGTGTCTTTGTGTATGTGTGCATGTGTGTAAATTGAAGAGTCCATTGCTTTTTAAAAAAAAAAAAAAATGCCACTTGGTAGTTTCTTAAACTTGCGGAGTGGAGTTTTTAAACATGTGATTGATTGAACAGTGATAATTGGATTTTTAAATCTAATTGGTTGTTTAAATAAAGGGCTTTTGGATATGTTATTAAGTGAATTAAGCCAATCAGATATGAGGAAGGCAATAGGAAATCTGGAGAAAGAATATTCTAGGCACAGAGAAAGAGAAGTGCAAAGGCCCTGAGGAAGAGCCTGTTTTTTGTATGTTTGAGAAATAACTATGAGGCAAGTATGACTGGAGCTGGGGGAGAAAGTAGAAGAGGAGGATATAAGGTCAGATAGATAATGCTGGGGGGGAATAAGATATGCAGGGCTTGTTGATCATTGTAAAGATCTTGTCATTTATTCTGAAAGAAGTGGAAAGCTCCACTTTGGAGCAGAGGAATGATATGATTGGACTTGTACGCTTTTATATAAGTGGGGGAACAAAAGAGTGGATGAGGCAAGGTTGGAAGCAGGGAAGTCATAGGAGAACCGATAGCTAGACACCATGAAGTCTAGGGTTATAGTAACTGAGGTGTTGAGGAATTCTCTGTTTGTAACATATGAGCAAGAGAAATTGAGGAGGGACTGAATGTAAGGCGTGAGATAAAGAGAAGTATCGAGGCTAGAATAAGAGATTTTGGCCTGAGCACCTGGAGTAATGGAGTTACCCTTTATTGTAGGAAGCCTACAGAAAGAACAGATTTGGGGGCCAGAGGAAGAGATTAGGAATTTGGTTTTAAACCCACTTAAGTTTGAAATTACTGTAAGAGTTAAGTGGAGATATTGAATAAGCAATAGGTCATACAAATTTGGAATTAAGAAGTCTTAACTGGATATAGAAATTTGGAAATCAACAATTTATAATCATGAGTAAAACCATGAAATTAGACGAGATACCAAAGTTGTGAGCATAGAAGAAACAAACTATGAGAAGTGTGAGGCAATGAGTCATGTTTTTCAAGTTATCTGTTTACTAAATTCTACAGACACATTGGGTACCAATTTCCAGATACTCAGGGATGCACCCTGATGTTTCTTTCTGGTTAATCCAGAAATTAGAAAGCTTCTTGGCTAAGTTAAAAAAGAAAAGAACACATTTGTGCCGAAAGCTGGAAGTGAGTAAATTAAGCAGAAGCAATTGTATCTACTGCCTGGCTTATACAATGGACCTATTTCAGAAGAAAAAAAGATGAGAAGGATCGAGAATGCTGTTAACTGTTGTGTGTGCTTGTCTGTGGTCTTATTAGTGAGAACGACTGAAGTAACCAGCTACTTAATATTATATATATTTTTTTCAGAGTCTATTGTCCTCGTAACTGTATGCAGGCAAATCCGCATTATGCTCGTGTAATTGGAACTCGAGTTTATTCTGATGTAAGTATCTTAATTTATTTAACTCTCAGTATTCATGTATATATCTGTACACACATTAATGCATGTACATTTATATATAGAATAAGGGAACAGATTCTATTTGGATATACATATTCTCAGAGAAGCTAGTCAGCAGTAACACTGAAAAATGACTATCCATATGCACATATGAGCGCATAATAATTTATTTTTACTAAATTTTTCTTTATGTCTTACCCATTCGTTGTATATCAGACACTTAGGAAATAGTCCAGAGTCATTCTTTTGAAGGAAAATTGACTTTTCTTTTTTAAATCTTCCTTTTGGTTCTTCAGTATTTTATAGTGTAAACTTGATAATTAAGAAATTATTAGGTATATGAACAATATCTTTTGCTGGCAAAGGAACATTTAAAAAGTAGCATAGAATCAAGAACAGATAGTACATTAAAATACATACAAAAGGAATCCACTTGAGGGGATGTTATAATGGACAACGTTACTGGGTTGGACAAGGACTATTAGCTGGGAGGGCTTCCATATGGACAAGTGCTCTTTGAGCCAGGTTTCAAGTGTGGGTTGATAAATTGGATAAGGGACACAATCTAGGTGGGATGAACAGCATCTACAAAGATGGGGAGGGGACAGCAGGTAAGATGCATGCATAACACATAGGTTTGCTTGTCTCTGAACAGGTGAGCATTGAATTTCAAAGGGCCTGCAGCCAATTTGGTGTGAGGGATCGAGGGGATCTGGCTCTTGAAACATGTCCTTGGAGAGTCTGAATGCATGCTGATGAGTTTAGATTTTATGTGGCAGACATTTAGAAACCATTAGTTTCTAAGCCAGAGAGATGCAAAAACTAATTCAGATAATACACTTTTGAAACACATATTCAATAAAATACTATGGAAATAGGCTTGTGAAAAGAGGTCTGAAATAGTATTGATCACCTTATTTCTATTGGTGAGTTCATTGAGGTCCAGGTTTTTTTGTTTTTGTTTTTGTTTCTTTTAAGTTCAGCATTAGCTCTGAGATTTTCTCCACATCTGAGTCCTTCCTAGGCTTCAGCTTTCCACTATTCTTACCTACAGCTTAAATGTCTTACTGGTATCCTAATTTTTTGATCCTCATGTTTGTGCTTATCTTCTTATCTTTCTGTCTGTTAAAATCATGGTCATTCTTCACATCCTAAATTATTACCACTTCCTCTGTGGAGTGTGTTGGGGATCTCCTAATATATATATAATGTGACCCTTCTTTCAGCCCCTCTAACTTTATTTTTCCCCTTTAAGCAGTTAGCTGATTCTGTTAGTGTTAGGATTGTTTCTCCACCTCTTTTATTATTTTGAAGTTCCTTGAGGGTGACAGCTGGGCAATTCATGCATCGTTTTTTAATCAACAATTTGATGTGTGCCAACCTGTGAACAAGACAGAATTACATCCTGCCTTAACAAACTTAGAGCACACAGGACATCAGAAATTAAGCAAATATCTTATACATAAATATTTGTTGAAAAAATAAATTAATAAGTGTAAATGAATAAGCCTATCTAAAATCGTCAAAGATTTCAAAAGAAGTCATTCTTTTTAGATTATCTGTTTAAACACCAAAACTTTTCATTTTAGTCATGCCTGGTGGAAATCTTTCAAAATACCCTATACAATTCTATATCCATCAGCCATCTATTTTTCTAGAGTTAATGGTTTATTAGAACTTATATTCTGAGATCATTTTATCTTCCTTAGTGCAATGAATATAGGTGATTATGTATTATTATGTAGATCCTTTTAAAAGTAAGTTGGAAATAAAAAGATTACTATTATGAGGTTGGTGCAGAGTCGGAGACTTAAGCATTAACTGCCAGTCTTCCCACCCCTTACAAAATACATTATCTCTTTAAATACAACATATGGAAAGATATCTTCTCTTCCTCCCTCCCTCCCTGTCTCTCTGTCTCTCTCTTTCTGTTTATATAGCTACAACTTGTACATTCTATTGCTTTGAACTTTTCTCATTTGTTACAAATGAAGTTAATTTCTGCATCCATTAAAAACATTCCACTGTTTTCACAGATAAATTATTTTTCTTTTCATGATATATTAATTCTTACGAGGTGTGGGTATAAAAAGAAAATCTCTTCTGACCTTTGAACTGAAATAGGAATGCCTGCTGACTGCATAGTTGTGGGCAAAACAATAGTTTCAAAACATATTAAGTGCTTGGATTTAGTGAATGTTATATCTAAGCACTTTTATTGCCTTGGGGAAAATGCTGATGATACTCTTTTAACAGAGCAAGAAAAATACTGAAATGTGTACAGAACTATTTTTAATTTCATCTGTTATGAACCATATTGGATACAAACATTAATTCAATGAGGGGCTTTAAACTGAATAAAATGCCTCTTTGGAGTAAAGATACGAGGCTTTGGATATATGGTATTTTGTGACATAGCAAAAACATGAAAAGGATTAAACAGCTTGGCATTCAGGCTCTCTGATCTAATAAGTTTTGACTGATGCCACAAAGTTCAGAGCACAGTAATAAAGCAAGGTCATGTAAGATGCACATGCTTATGTGAACTTAAAAAGCACATTAAGTCGTTCACATGTGCATAGAGATAAAAAAAAAAACCACACCAGTGGGATCAGAAAAGACCCCTCGGATATGAGGGGGATTGTTTTATCCTGAAACAGTTCAAGTGTTTCATTTTGTGGGATTTCCTCAGGCTGTATGCAGCTACTGACGAATTTTGGCAGAACATTAGGATTAAAGCAAATGTCAAAGTCTGGAGAAGACTTTAAGGGGACAAAGGAAAAGAGTCGACTTCTAGAAATCCATAGTTAATCATTTTAAAGTGTTGGGCCTGAAAATAATTTTCTCTTTCATAGAAATCCAGTTCAGCTCAGACTAGATAACTGGTACAATGTAATCATAGCACTTTCCTAGCACTTCATGTCAGACCATTCAAACCAAAGTGATAGACATTGCAAATATAGGTAAGAAGCTATGATTGTTCTTTATATTTTTCTTCTTGAGCAAATTTGCTGTGTGTAGATTACATTACTTAATAGACGAAAGCTCCCCATTTAATACACACCTGTATTTTGGAAAAGGGACTGTAAAGACATACAGATCTATGATTTGTTTATGAGTCAAAATGGAACATAAGAGGTACAGATAATAAGCCCGTGAATATTTGGCCAGAGTGGCTCTAGTAGGGACTCCCAAAAGCTGAAATTTGAGAATGATAAATGGGCCCTTCAAGAGATAAAAGGAGTAAATTTGCATCTCATTGCTTCACTATAGCCAAAGCCTGCTATATGGAAAGGCAAGTGTCTATTAGATTTAATGGTGAAGGGAATTTACCATCCTAGCTACCCTTAAGATCTGCCTCAGACTCACTCAGAATTGGCTTTAACTGTGACTTTTGAAACATTCCTTTATGCACAAACCATCAACCTGTAACCGCTGAATGTCCATATAGAGACAGGTGTCACCGACTTCAGTCCAGCAGAAAAGTAGACTGGATACGTTCAGCAGGAATTTCCTAATAACAATGGGTTTTTCCTTGTCCCTTCAGCTGTCCAGTATCTGCAGAGCAGCTGTACATGCTGGAGTGGTTCGAAATCACGGTGGTTATGTTGATGTCATGCCTGTGGACAAAAGAAAGACTTACACTGCTTCTTTTCAGAATGGAATCTTCTCAGAAAGGTAAATTTTAAAATGTATACATATATATTTTGTATTTTATATACTTATAGTCTCTTTACACACAGACACACACACACACACACACACACACACACACACACACCCCTTTACGCTTGCTTTACAACCAGCTCACCTTAATATGGGTTTGGAGTTTCGTGGCTGTGCCAGTGTGTTTCCTTTGCATATGGTGTAATAGTTGGTCATCCAGGGATGGGAGAAGCTGCAGTACCAGAGATGTCTGTCTCCTACAGGCTTATAAAAATCAACATGAATATCGGATTACGAGTCAGAATCACTCTTTTGTTAATTGATTTTATAATAAGGAAATTTCTTTCATCCTCTTGGATTTTCTAGATTAGTTTTTATATGTAATTATTTCTAGCTGAGAAGGGCACTGGATATTACTCTAATCCTTTTATATGACAAAGTATTTGCTAAAGAATGGTCTGATTTTTCACAAAAAACAAATTCTTTTTGATTAGAAGTTGGATACCTTGTATGACATAAATGAATGTCTTCTGGTCTTATACTATTCCGTCCATCAGTAGTATATATTTTAGTGGTTTGGGAAAATTAATATGACTTACTTTATCAAGTATTAAAGTTAAGAGCAAAGAACCTATAGTGATTTTTTCAAATCATTTGTACTTGGGGAAAAAAACATTAACTCTCATGTATATTGTATAGATAAAGAAAAGTTCCTAACTTTTAGACATTTACCGGGTTCTTTAAAATTGCCAATGGAGGTTTCACATATACAGTTAAGTTTCTATAAATGGCCCCAAGGATGGTGGTATGTAAGGTAGATTGCCTTCAACATAACCATCTGAGTGCCATTTTTAATAAAAAGACAACTTGGCATTTAGTGTCTGTTATAGGTCTGGGAAATTCATAGTAGGTGCTCAAAAATAATAGTACTCTAGAGTATTATTTAAGTATCACTGTCGTCTTAACTTGCAGTTAAGTTTTAACCACATTGGTCATTTGTAAACCTAGATCTTCATATTCCCCCAATAAAATGGAATAACAGCTACCTAACTCTGCTTTATTAAAATCAAAGGTGGTAACACAGGAAAACGTGATCTGGAATCTGTTACATTACATATAAAATACTATTATTACCACTGTGCACCTTAAATTTTAGTAAACTTGCAGCCCAGCATACAACCAAGATTTAAAGAATTATGTCATCCTCACTCAAGCTTTCCAATAACTATAAATTATAGTAGCCTAAGAAAGCTGGCCATCTGGATTCATAGAGCTGCTTTCTTGACTGTCATAAATAAACATGATTTATTTGGAGGATTATATGTGGAGATGACATCAATATACTTTTTGTATTTTTTTGCAGTTTACAGAATCCTCCAGGAGGAAAGGCATTCAGAGTATTTGCTGTTGTGTGAAATGGAACACTCGGAAGAGGATCATAAAGACTATTCCAATGCCATATTTCTGAAGTTTGTATAAAATTGTAACATTACTGTACAGAAGATATCAACTATTTTCAGCCCCCCAAAAAGTGCCAAATGTGTTATAAATCTTGATAGATAAATTCTGTAAAAATTAAACATGGGACATTATTAACTATGGGAAAGTAATGAATATGCAATGGTTTTAGAAATCCTGTGTTAATATTGCTATATTTTCTTAGCAGTTATTTCTATAGTTAATTACATAGTCATGATTGTTCTACATTTCACATGTTATTTTATATGGTGCTTTGTATATGCCACTAATAAAATGAATCTAAACAGTGAATGTGAATGGACTTCAGAAAATCATCTGGTGCATTTAAAAATAATCAATTCTTAAAAAATGAGAGGAACCATATTATCACATTTTTCCCCAGTTCAATACTCTGCCATTATCTACTCCAAACAATATGAAATTGTTTTCCACTTAATACTGGTATAGTTTTTCTCCTCTGTTAAGTTTAGGCATATCAAATATTATGTCCTGATATTGTACTTCTTATTTTGTATAAAATAATTACTTAATCTCCAAATGAATCTATTAAAACATTTGATTCCTTGGGAATGGCTTTAATAGTAAGTGGAATGAACTATTGTTCCATGGTAGAGTAGTGGTATGAAAACATTCCTAGTGATAATATAGTAAATATAGGGTTAAGCAAAGGCAGCCAGAGCTTTCTATGTATTGTTCAAAGTGAGGTCACACATTTTTCTTTTGTATCCTGGCAAATACTCCTGCAGGCCAGGAAGTATAATAGTAAAAATTTTAACAAAGATAAACTAATGTATTGTATCACCATTGCCACTGGTTTTATTAATGGTAAATGGCCTTGTTTATAAATGTTGCCATATTATGGTACCTATGATGGTGATATATTTGTTTCTATGAAAAATGTATTGTGCTTTGAGACTAAAAACCTGTAAAATGTTAATTATGGTATTTTTTTTTCTTGCTGGTGGATTTACTCTTTCCCTGTAAACATATTAAAATTAATCATGTTTCAAAATATTTTTAGTCCCTTTCTTCCTTATTTTGATCAAGAAATCATTTTAAATTAACAAAATTATTTTAAGTCTTTTAAATTTGGGTTATTGACGTTAATACAAATAACATACTTAACACCAGAAGTCTGCTAAGTCAACTTGAGTAGGTATTTGTATATGAAAGAGGAGACAATCATATATTTGGGAGCATTGTATCAAAGGAAAATTTGAATAAAAGGATAGAATCTGAAGGATATAAAGTAGTTATAAAAAACTGACAAGACAGTTAATACTTCATATATTTTCAGATAAATGACCATGTATTTAGGAGCAGATAAAGGGGAGATAAGTCATAGCCAGAGATCTGGAAAATCAAGAGAGCTGGATAATAGAAAAACGATAAAGGAGAGGCTCGTATAGACCATTGCTGGGGAACAAATGGTAAAGAAAATAATACTATGACCACTTACCATGCACTGGCCAGAAATTAAGTGGTTCAAAATATCGGTAGTCAAAACTTAAGCATTTGTAGATTAAAAATACCAAAATTTAAAGCAGATTTGTGGGAACATTTTTTTCCCAAAAGACACATTATACCTTCTTAAATAGCATGATTGTAATGAAAACTTTACCCAGATTCATCTTTGGCTCCCCATTTTCCCCCCCACCCCAGTAGTTTTATTCTTGTCAGTATAAAGACTCTCATATTTGTCCCTAGTTTAAACACTCACCATCAATTTCCTGTACTATTACAATGTCTCCAGTTGGAGTCTCATTTTGTTTCTTTCCGTTCCTTTTTAATCTATCTTTAAATTTTTCACCGGAATTACGCTTTTCCATAAATTTCCATTATTTGAGAAAACCAAATCATCTTATAAAAACATTTATGAACCTCCTTAGTCTTGCTCCATATTGCTTACCTATCCTTTCTACACAAGTGGCCTTGAGTAAGTTTCTTAACTTTCTACACTTTGACTACCTCACCTGAAAAACGGGATGAATAAAAACTCATAGGGATTGCTCTAAGAACTGAGATATATAACCTACTTAACATCAAACATATAGATTGTGGAAAACATTTGTTCTTATTATTAATATAATTATAGTCATTTCTGTTACCTTGGGGAAACTATGTATCTGCTATGCTACACTACTGATCCATCAGCACTTAATGGGAAATCCTCTAGGAATTTTCCTACAATTCTCTTGGTAAGAATTAAGTAATGCTCTCTAATATGTCCTTTTAATTTGACCATACCAGTTTTTAGATTTTTGACTTGTATTATATTTAGTTCTTTAAAGTTAGTGATAAGCTCCTTGAGAACTGTGACATTATCTCTTTACCCGAGAGATTCAATGATTTTTACATTCTATAAATGGTTGGTCAGTATTGCTGAATGAATATTACAACAATCTTTAATTTTTTTTCCTTGAGGACATAAATGAATATTGTTGCATATTATCACAACAGAAGACACTATAGCTAATGAAGATAGATCATTGATAAACATTCTTTGAAAGATTCTATTTATTTGACAGATCACGAGTAGGCAGAGAGACAGGCAGAGAGAGAGGGGGAAGCAGGCTCCCTCCTGAGCGCAATGCGGGACTCCACCCCAGGACCCTGAGATCATGACTTGAGCAGAAGGCAGAGGCTTAACCCACTGAGTCACCCAGGCGCCCCATCATTGATAAACATTCTAAATGTGGATCTAAAACAGAGGTCAATGCTTATAAAATGGTATTAATATTAACATTATTTCAACTTTTAAAGTTTATAAGACCATGTGTTATTTCTTTAATGTCCTGCATCTAATAAAAGTAATCTGGGTATTTCAAGCAAAGCAGAATTCTCCAAAAAGATTTCTCTCCTATTCTGTTAGATAGTTGGCTCATTATAATGTATGCTTTTCTATTCAATATTATATTTTGAAATACTGCCTTCTCTAGCATTTCCAAAATGTTTTTAAAAGAACTGTAAACTCTCAAAGAATATAGTGAACAAAACAAACAGCTCTCATTTCTGAAAACATACCAAACTTCGGATTTGAAGCTCAAACTAATTTACTGCACAAAGAATCATTGTTTACATTTAAAAAAAAAAAAACACTTATCTGAGGTGATATTTCAACCCGGGCACCATAATTTTCAGGAGCTGAAAAAATAGTTTAACCAAATAATGTGATCCTTTCATTAACTTGTTAGAATGCAAGCCTAAATTAGATCACTTTGAATTTTTGAAAGGCACAAGGGGAGGCCTTCTCTCTCGTGGATTCTGAGTCTGGAAAGGTGATTACATCATACTCCATAAGGTCCTGCCGACGTAAGGCCTGTCCCGCAAGCAATTGTAATTCACAGCTGCCTTCCGTTTCCTTTATCCCCAGTCGCCCGCCCTGGCTAGTGAGATCGCGGGAGGCTTGGCTCTGAGGTATCGCGAGATCTGGTTTTCGCGGCTTTAGCAATTCTGTTGTGGAAAAGGGACCCTGGCAGTTGCGGATGTTCTGGACAATTCCGCGCCTTTGGCTTGTCCTAGCTCTATGCCACCCAGATTCTCGAAGATCTCAGGAGGCTGGATGCCAAGTCAGCATGAACCGCGCGTGCAGGGTTCACTGTCCCAGCGTCTTCCTTTAGGCATCCTGGAACTCTAGGCCTAGGTTAACAGGGGCCACCCCAGCCTTGCCAGCCATCCTCGTGGGGCTGATGGTTCCTCCTGCTGCTTTCCTCATGTCTAGTGTGGAGGGCCACGTGAGCCAGAGGTGCCGGGCGGGCGCATTGTGGGAGTCAGGTCTCCGAGGTGCCTCAGCAGACACCCTATAGTGCCCTGGATGGAGACTATGGAGCTCCTGTGAGATCTGGCAGCGGGGGAACAGGCAGCTCTGTTTTGGGGCATTCTGGACCTGCCTGTGGCCTGCTCTATCTTCCACTGCCCAGACCCAGATGGGGTGCAGACTGGACTTTGAGTAATAAAAATAAGCCAGATCCTGTGTTTGCGCTAAGCTGAGAGGTGAATGTTGATTTATACCCGTTTAGTACAAATGACCTTTATTTTAATTCGAAGAATTCCACCAGAAGTGTTTGACTTCAGGTATCTTACTTTAGAGGAAGAAAAGAATTGGAGACTGTTGTTACTACCTAATAATAAGATTTTTGCTCCTACTTGGCTTATTGCTTTGGTACTGCTGAGATGTTCAGTGGAAGGAAATAATTATGGTAATATAATCCAGAACAGATGTGCTGGAGATTGTCCTATAACTTTGATATGGTTTTAATCGACAAAACAAAACAAAAAATCTTAGGTTTCATTGAAAACTATAGTCAGAATACCTCTGCCTATGTTGTGTGTTGAATTTATGTGTGTGTAAAAATTTACATTTGTTACAGATTGATGCTGTGTTAGATGAATGACTTAGAGTTCATCTAATTACCATTTATTCTCTCAGTTTGCTGATGGAAAAAAAAAATGGAATATACACTACCTTGGCCAAAGTCACATAGAGCTGTGACTAATTTCAAATAAATTCTTTATATTTCCAATCATATTTTCTATATTTCCCTGAGATACAGCCAGGAGTAAGAGCACAAACCAAGTGTTAGAGTCCTGATGCCTAAATACTTTGAATACTTGCTCACAAACTTCAGAAAATATCAAAAGTCATAGCAATGCAATCCAGTACTGTACATGTATGGGTGAATGCCACACTAATAAGAAATAAACCTAATTAGGTATTTAAATTTGTCAATTTAGGAGCATATTTAGTTGTTGTATGAGAACTTATTTTTTAAAAAGTAAAATACATCTTTTACCACATATATACTCCCAAAGACATTACAAAGCAACCAAAGAGTATTTCTGTATGAACTAGAAGCCTATCAAATGCTTTTTAAAAATAGTACTAATAATAGCCCTTTTCACATAGTGCTTATTTGTGCCAGCATTTTTATAACTAGTTTTTACCTAAATTCACACATTCCACAATAATCCTGTGAGGAGAGTAGTGTTATTATCATCTTCATTTTATGGATGACAAGAGGAGTTCAGTAACTTCCTCAAAATCATCCAGAAAATAAATATTGGAGCCAGGATTCAAACTGTTAAATATGGTTCTGGATTCTGTGCTCTAAATAATTATTTCCCCTCCCATAGCCAGCATCTTTTATGTTAGGTGTATAGACAGTCTAATCTCTTTATGTAAACATCTTTTTTTCAGAATAAGTGTGAAGTGTGAAGATTTTTTGTCATAAACAAATGCCCTGAAGAAGTCATTTACTGCAGAGGAGGCTTCCAGTAACCAGACAAATGCCCCACTGGGCTCCTAAGGGACATCACTTGTAAGTCCCTCATGCTTTCCCCTGCCCCTTTCCCCCTGGCCCCTTGTTTATATTCCCTTGTCTTTTCCTCCCCTGTTTGCTTCTGATCAGTCTCATGTTGTGAGAGGGCTATCCCCTCCCACATGCAAACAAGTCAAAAGTGTACATTGTCCAAGTTTGTGTGTGCTCTTTCCATCTGTGATTATATATTTTTCCTTGTTCAGCTCTGAAATATACTTACCCCTTATGGTTAGTATATATTTTCCATTTGCTCATCTGTTTTTTTATCCATTTATTCCTCCTTTCTTGTCTACTTTTGGATGAATCAGGTTTAATTTAACTCTTCTGTTAATCTTAATAATAAAACTGTCAGTTGGGGTGCCTGAGTAGTACAGTTGATTGAGATTCCGTTTCTTGTTTTTTGGCCCAGGTTGTGATCTCAGGGTGTGAGGTAGAGCCCAAGTAGGGTTCTACGCTCAGCAGGGTATCTGGTTGAGACTTTCTCTCCCTCTCCTTCAGTCCCTCCCCACAGCTCTCTCTAAATAAATACATGGATAAATCTTTAAAAGAGACAAAATAAATAAATACAACTGCCAGTTATTTTACCAGAAAAAAAGGTTTATTTTGGGAATAGCAGAGAACTGCAATATGGGTCAAGCAAGCTACAGGAAAACCATAGACAAGTCCTCAGAACAAAGGAGCGGAACACTTTTTTGTAGAAGAAAGGGGGAAATTGTGAGGGCTGTTATAAACAAAAGGTCCATTGGAGTAAACTGGGAGTTCATACAGTAGGGGGTTTTCATGGGCAGAGCTGGGACTGTCTGTCATTAGTTGGGCTGTGGTAGGGAGGAGAGAAGAATCTTTTCCTCCTGCTGGTGTAATGAAGTAGTAGCTAAAATAACATGGGCTTGCAACTTTCCTGTTGGGTTTGTAGTTGAATAGTAGGGTAGGAGAGTGCCATGCTGGCTCTTGACTCTTTTCTAAATGTTTTCTAAAATTGATTTTCATTGTTCCAATTTTTGCCTTTTCCATTAAGTAGTTTCTAGAGAATTTAATTTGCATTTTTTATGTATTACAGTCTACCTTTAAATTAGCACATTTGTCACTTCTCAGTGCAAGCACCTTCAAACAATTTCACTCTGTTTACCCCATTCCTGCCTTTTGTTCTTCTGTTGTGCTAAATTTTACTTCTATATTTGTGATCTGCTTTGGAAGACATTACTGTTGTTCACTGAAGTAGTCAGTACTCATTTGCATTTACCTTTTCCAATGTTTGTCATTACTTCTGATGTTCTATGTTTCCATATAGTGTTATATTTATTCAGTATGAGGAACTATCTTAATCATATCCTGTAGTGAAGCCTACTGGTTGTGTATTTGCTCATTTTTGAAGGATATTTTAGTTAGAATTCTAGGTGAATTGTCTTTTTCTATTTGATCACTTTAAAGATACTCCATTGTCTTCAACCTCCCATACTAATGATGATCCTTAAGTTATAAGTTTTAATTTTTTTTTCTTTTGGTTCTCTTTTGTAAGCAAGGTGTGATTTTCTTTGGCTGCTCTTAAAATTTTCTCTTTCTCTTTATTTTTTGGCAACCTAGCTAATAACAAGTAACTAAAATATTGAAATCACCTATAGATTTCTCTTTTTCTTTATTTTTCTTTGATTTTTGGTCATTTGTTTATTTTCCTTTTGCATGCCTCATACTTTGAACTGGATCAAAATTGTAGAAATCCAAAATGATGTTGTCTTCCTCCAGGTGGGCTAAATTTTCTTTTGAAAAACAGCCAGAGAACTAGTGGATCCCCTTGGTCCTATTAAAACTTGATTTTGGGACACCTGGGTGGCTCAGTGGGTTAAAGCCTCTGCCTTCGGCTCAGGTCATGATCCCAGAGTTCTGGGATCGAGCCCCGAGTCAGACTCTCTGCTCGGCGGGGAGCCTGCTTCCTCCTCTCTCTCTCTGCCTGCCTCTCTGCCTACTTGTGATCTCTGTCTGTCAAATAAAATAAATAAAATCTTTAAAAAAAAAATTTAAAAACTTGGTTTTAGTCATTGTTAGAGCTATTTTATTTTTGTCTTTATTCCTAAGGTATAGCCCTTAATATTATAGCATTGCCTTTCTGGGGTCTCAGATTAAAGCTTTGGGTCTTAACCAAAGCCACCCACCTTGGCATGGTTTGAACTCCAGCTATTCTCCCAATACCATGTGGCTGCTGTGATCTCTGCTTTAGCATTTCAGCTTCCCACATGCTGTCTCTACTAAGACTTAAAAAGATTTTTCTAAGGCTTACTCTCTGAGTGCAGTTTAGAAGTCAGCCAATGATTTAGGGGAGATTTGTATACTAATTTTTGAACTCTATCTGGGGGGTTTCCTTCTCCTCTGGTGTTTGTCCTTTAAATAGCAGGCAGTATGGGAGCTTCAAAATCTGCCGTCATTCTGCTCAGTGCAGCAAGATTTGCACTTCCTGCCTATGTTCTATTTCCTTCATCTGATATTGGAAAATGACTTTAGTGAACAAGGAAGGCCAGAGAGAATATGAATCTCACATTTTATACATTCCCTTCTCTCAAGGAGATTAGCTCGTCAAGCCCTTTCTACATTGGATGCTTTCCAAAACCTTCAAATCCATGCTTTATAAAATTTTCCAGCTTTTATAGATGTTTTGTGCTGGAGGATTAGTCCAAAACAAGCTATTTTAGTATGGCTGGAACCAGAAGGTCACACGTTTATTTTTATAAATTGTATTTTATTCAGAAGAGTTAATGTAACCCATGATGATAATGAAAAAGTGTATAGAAGTTTGAAAGATATATGATGAAAAATATATTACTCTGACCTCCGGTTTCCCTTTATAAATTCAACTAAGTTTTTATGCATTTACAATCCTAGATATACATGTCTTTGTATGTATTTATGAATTTGTACATATTTGCATGTGAACTCATAACACGCTACTCTTATTAAATTAACACTTCCTTATTAATTTAAACCACTTTTGTCAGTCATTTGTATGTTGTTATATTTATCAAATCTTTTCCTTAATGATTTTTGAATTTTGTGTCATCTGCTTAGAAGGGTCATATTACTCTAAGCATGTATTAAAAATATCTTTAGTGTTTTCTTCAAGCACATGAAACTTTTCTTTTATTATGTTAAAATGCTGAATCAGTCTAAAATTTATTTTGGTGTGAGGACTGAGGGAAGAAGAAATCCAGCTGTTTTTCCAAATGGCTATCCATTTTTTGTAACACTGTTTTTTGATTAATCTTTTCTACATAAATTTAAAATGGTGCTGTATTTAAACTATATTTCTATAAATATTTGATATATCTATTGCCTCTATCTTCTGATCTGTTGCTGTCTTCTGATTATCTGGCTATTAGCCAATACTATCATGTTTTATTATTTGTTTTATAATATATTTTAATGTTTGGTGTGTCTTACTACTCATATTTTAAAATTTTTCTAATTAGTCTCAGATCTTTATATTTTCAGTGTAAAAAATCAGTTTTTGTCAGTTTAGTAGTTCAGTCTGAGAAACACAAATATAATGTTGAATACCCTATGTTTTTGCTTTTGATCAAAATTGCAGTTTCTGCTACCATTATTTCTATCCTTTTTATTAAACTGGACCAATTGTATCCCTAGGGCCTATGACCTGAGATCATATGTCGTATACACTGTGTGATGTTCTACTATGTACCTACCCCTCCCATATACATCTGTAGGCAGAGCTCTTTAAGAGCTCCTTTTCTTTTTCTATCTCCTAGTATAAGACAAAGCCTAGTCCATCTAAATAGGACTTTGGTGACATAAATGTATAAACTATATCACCATCAAGTACTTGATATAAATGGGCAACAAGTTGTAGCTGTACCAAAAAGAATAGCATAGCAAAGTTGTGTTTCAACATTGTGTTGTGAACTGAACTTATATAATATTCTCACTTAGTTCCTAGCTCTCTATCTGCTACAAATATTCATCACACTGTTGTAAATAATAAAGACTATTTTAAATATCTAACTATACTTGAAGAATAATCCTCCATTCATTCGGTTGTTGCCAAACTGAAACAGGGCTGTTACAGTCACTCCAGTAGGTCATATACTTAGAACCAAAAGTCAATGAGTCATCAAGTTTTTCTTTCATAATTTCTAGGCATTGAGGGAATCCAAAATTTGGAAGATCAAAAAATGGAGGGGATCAGTTTGTGGTTGCTAAATTAGGCGGGAGTCTGAAATACCCAAAATTAATAGAGTTAGGTAAACACAAAAATAAAAACAGGAAGAATGTAGAAGAGATTAAGCACCTGGACAGGTTTCTTTGTCTGTAATGTCAAAAAGAAATGTATGTGCAGCTGTTTTGGAGGCTTGTGTAGGTTAGATACAACAGAGTTAGAAGTTAATGTATGTCTGGCACATATTATTCTAAGACAGCTCTTCACTATACCTTTCCTTTGTTGCAGTAGTGTAATCCTTTGAAATGTCTGACCTACTAACTGCTTTATATAAAAAAGAAGTAATAATGCGTGTGATTTGGTGTGGACCCACCTGGGATTAACTAAGGGAATGTTAGTCCATTGCAATGCAAGATCTACTTGGAATGTATACAGCCTTTAGCAGGTATTCCAGAATGAATCAGTGTTTCTGAGGCACCTGGGTGGCTCAGCCGTTAAGTGACTGGCTTTGGCTCAGGTCATGATCCCAGGGTTCTGGGATTGAGCCCCTCATCAGGCTCCCTGATCTTGTGTTCCCTCTCTTGCTGTGTCTCTCTCTGCCAAATAAATAAATAAAAATAAAATCTTTAAATCAGCGTTTCTTTGGCTATTGCCATATTTTAATCAGTGTTCTTATTCCCAAAACAGAAGTAATATTACTTAGTCTATCTAGCCCCACAAAGTCCATGTAAGGATTAAATAAAACTTGCATTATGGTGCTTTTAAAATTCTAAAGTATGGTATAAACAAAAGATATTATTGTATTCAATAATATAATTAAACTTGAACTTGCGAATAACCTTAAGAAGCAAAAATTCAGGAAAATGTGTCATTTAAAAATTTTTTTATTCATGGGATAGTATCTATAAATATTGGCATATTTAAGAATTTATGTACAAGAATACGCACACATACAGTGTGTACATGTTAAGAACCATTTACGTATGAACACAAGACAAATTATTTCTTATATATACCTTATTTCTTTTTATCTGTGCATACTCTATTGCCTAATAATACCACAGATGAAAAAGATGTTAGAATTATAGCATTTGGCATTTAATACAATAAATGTGAGGATTTTGCAAACATTTGAAAATGAGAATATGAATAGAATTAGAATTCCTTTATGTGCTCCTTACTAATTGTTATTAGTAGATATAATCTTTATTGCATATGTTGAATTGTCTTTCTTTATATGAGTCATCTTATTGAAACCATTTAAGCACTTTCCTGTGTCGGTTGAAGATCTATAACAATCCTGTAAGGAAAAAAAGAGTAAAAAAAAAAAAAAAAGTAAAAAAATTATACTAAGCCACAGGTAATTTTTGCTGGTTCTAGTGGCTCTTCCCCAGCTCTTTTGGTCAATATAATATTCTATTTGACTGTAGCTGTTAGTGTAGCAGTGCCAGAGAAAGCCAGCCCTTGGATTCACCAGCCAGTATTCCTCTACATCCTCACACATTGAATAAATCTTTGCTTACTGGCAGCCTTGCCCACTGGTTGGAGCACTTGACTGTAAAGGAGAAACATAGATGTGAAAACTTGGGTTTGGGTGGGAAAGAGGAGACATGGAAAAGTTCAGGGGAAAAAAAAGGAAAAAAATTGAGAGTTCTTTTCTTTAAAAATAAAAAAATAAAAATTTTAGAATGATGAATCAAAGTGGAAAATATTCATGTATAATTCATAGTCATATAACCACTGCTTCCATGGATTTTTTAAACTTGTTTTTTCTTTTAAGATTTTATTTATTTATTTATTTAACAGAGAGAGAGAGAGAGAGAAAGAGAGCGTGTGAGAGCAAGTGCACACCCAAACAGGGGAAGCAACAGGAGGAGAGAGAGAGAGAAGCAGGCTCCCTGTGGAGCAGGGAGCCCAGTGCAAGGCTTGATCCCAGGACCCTGAGATCATGACCTGAGCCAGAGGCAGAGGCTTAACCAACTGAACCACCCAGGTGGCCCTACTTCCATGGATTTTTAAAACAACACAATACTATGAAAAAAGTATTTAGATAAAAGTATGAACTGACTTCTTGCAAATTCTTTACAATTAGAAGAAGTACAGTTCTTGCAAGAGCAAAATGAATTTTTACTTCTAAGGATACATACCACCATAATAGTTAATGAAGTGCTGTCTTTGTTCTCAACATTTTTGAGCCAAAATGTAGCTGATATGTTCTTGTCCTTTGTAGTCTTCTTCAGATGTCTACAGATAAATGTATGCCAACTATCATTTCCATTTATCCCTACATAAGAAATAAGTAACTTATTTCACTTTGATACAAAGTGTCAGATTGCATAGTTGAACAGATGTTTAAAAATATTTCTTTCTAAAAAACTAAAAAAGACAAATCCTTGGCTAGACTAATCAAGGAGAACCCACACTCACAAAATCATAAATGAAAAAGGAGTAACTGTAACTGATACCTCATGAATTTAAAGGACAATCAGAGACTACTGTGAACAATGTATGTCAACAAACTTGACAACCTAGAAGAAATGGAAAAATTCTTAGAAACATACAACTTACCAAGACTGAATCAGGAAGAAATAGAAAATCTGGGTAGACCAATTACTAATAATATTTAATCAGTAATCCCAAACCTCCCAATCAAGAAAGGTCAGGACCAGATAGTTTCATTGGTGAATTCTACCAAACATTTAAAGAATTATCACCAATCCTTCTCAGACTTTTCAAAAACATCAGAGGAGGGAATACTCCCAAACTAATTTTACAAGGACCATGTTATCTTGATACCAAAACCAGAAGAGGATATTATTAGAAAAGAGAACTACAGTCTCTTTTCCTTAGTGAATATAGATATAAAATTTCTCAATAAAATACTACCAAACCAGGGCATCTGGGTGGCTCAGTAGGTTAAGCCATCTGCCTTTGGCTCAGGTTGTGATCCCAGGGTCCTGGGATTGAGTCCCACATGGGGTTGCCTGCTCAGTGGGAAGCCTGCTTCTCCCTCTCTTGTTCCTCCTGCTTATGTGCGTGCTCTGTCAAATAAATAAAATCTTTAAAAAAATACTACAAGCCATATTCAGCAGTACATTCAGAGGATCATTCACCATGATCAAGTAGGATTTATCCCTGGGATTCAAGGATGGTTCAGTGTACACAAATTAGTAAATGTGATAAACCGCATTAACAGGATGAAGTATAAAAATTATTTTATGGCCTCAATAGATGCAGAAAAAGCATGTGAAAAAATTCAACAACTATTCATGACAAAAACTCTGAACAAATTAGTAACATGACTCGACATAATAAAAGACATGTGACAAGCCTAGAGTTAACATCATACTCAGTGGTGAAATGTTGAAAGCTTTTTCGTTAAGATCAGGAACTAGACAAGAGTCTCCATTCTCATACTCCTATTCAACATAGTACTAGAAGCCTTAGCTAGAACAGTAAGACAAGAAAAAGAAATAAAAGGTACTAGAATTGGGAAGGAAGAAATGAAATAATTTCTGTTTACAGATGACATGATCTTACATATGAAATGCCCTAAAGACTCAATAAAAAAAACTTTGAGAACTAATAAATGAATTCAGTAAAGTTGCAAGACATAAAATCAATATAGAAAAATCACTCACATTACTATAAATGAACTATTTGAAAAAAATTAAGAAAACAATCCCATTTGCAGTAGTATCAAAGAAATTAAATTCTGGGGATAGATTTAATTGCGAAGGTGAAACACTGACGAAGGAAACTGAAGAAACAAATAAATGGAAAGATATTCCGTGTCCATAGTTTGGAAGAATTAATTTCCTCTTAGTCATTTTTCTCTACTCTGACAGAGAAGTCTAAAGAAAATAGCATTTGAATAGATATGCCTTCTTCTTGATCTTTAACCTTTGGATAATTCTTCCTTTTGTTTGTATTAACTCTTAGAACACAATTGAAAAGCTCTTTTTTGTGGGAAATTCAAGAAGTTAATCTTAGGTGATTCTGTGTTCAATTTTATTCACACTATCATTATATTCATGATTATTTTTTCCAGTTTATCATAGGTTAAAGATCCTGCTTTCTATCTTTTGAACACATTGAGCTAGTTTTTTTAATCTTAATTTTTCTGGCTCTCTCGATTGTCAACCTATAGCAAAAATTTTTTACAAGGGAAATTTACTTTCTGTACAAAATTTATAGAACTAAAATAATTACTCAAATACTGAATTTATAGAGTATGAGGTGCCCCAAATGCTCTCTTTTAGAAAGTAGAGGAGAAGAAAACTTTGGCAGTAAAGCCCCATGTAAAACAACTCTTTCTTCCTGGAAAACTGTGGGTATTAGCAATTTCTGATGTTTTCATTAGTTAAAAGAAAATACCAAAGTCATCCTTCTGTGGTTTTGTCTTTTTTAACTTGAATCTGAGTTTCCATTTTTTTAGGCAGCATTTTCTTGCTCCTCAGTACTTTACACTGGCAGGGATGCTAGGCCTCTGAAGAAAATTTTGAATGAAACTGCTCAAGTATTAGATAACCAGAGGGTTGTTAATCCTATTGCTAAACTGACTCGTGAGTGGTCTTTTTCACTATTTGCCTATCCCCCTTATATCCATGTTATTCACAATACCAAGTGGTTTTACTGTCATAAATCTGATGTATCACTTCCCTGCTTAAATCTCTAAGGCTCTCTATTGTCTATGGGGCGTTCTGAGCTCCTTCTTGATCCATATAAAGTTTTCCATCACAGTGAAATGGGTCTCCTTTATAATCAACCCCATTAATTGCTACTCTGGCTCCAGAATTTATGGGTCCCACAATACCAAGGTACCTATAGATCTCCACAATCTAAGTGTATAATGCTTTTTATGTCTGTACTTCTGCTTGTTGGTTTAGGAAGTCATGTCCATTGGAATAAAACAACATGTTTTCCAGATCGTTGTAAACTACATCAAAAACTAATGATGTACTATATGTTGGCTAATTGAACATAAGAAAAAATAATAAAGTATCAAAGAAATTTAAAAAATTTAAAAAAAACAACATGTTAGAATGTTGGAAAAATTATTAATTGAAGCCATCCATTTAAATCTGCATGATACTTACAAAATTTGGCTCAAGCCCACAGATATTTATTCTGTTTCTGCATGTGTAATGTGGTAAGCAGTATCTCATTGTTTCCACTTAGATTGCTGGGCATTTCTAGGATCTTATTTTTTATGGTGATCTGTGATCCCAGTTCCTGGTCCCAGTTCAGTTTCAGTCATGTTTCACTTCCTGGGACTATTCTTTCTTTGCTCCATACCCATACAGATAAAAAAAAAAAAATCACATTACCTGAGTTTCTTTTTTTTTTTTTAATGTTATTTATTTATTTGACAGAGAGAGAGAGATGACAAGTAGGCAGAGCAGCATGCAGAGAGGGGAAGCAGGTGCCCTGCTGAGCAGAGAGCCGGATGCGGGCTCCATCCCAGGATCCTGAGATCATGACCTAAGCTGAAGGCAGAGGCTTAACCCACTGAGCCACCCAGGTGCCCCCATTTACTTGAGTTTCTTAAAACTCAAGTATTTCCATGTATAGTGGACCTTATCTTAGTCTAGGATAATGGAAAGCATTCAAATGGAAACAGTAAAAATGATTCAAAATTGATTATAAGTTCCTGTTACTTAATAGTCCTTTAGGCATCCCATTATTTGAATTCAATACATATTTTCTCCCAAAGGACTTCTAACCAGGTTGCTTTAACTCTTTACACCTAGTTATCCTTTTAATCCCTTTTCTAGACCTTTTTTCTTTTCTTTTTAAGAATTTACTAATTTGAGAGAGAGAGAGAGAGAGAGAGAATAAGTGGTGGGGAGGGGCAGAAGGACAGAAAGAGAGAGAAGGAGCAGGGAGCCCAATGTGGGGCTTCATCGCAGGACCTGGAGACAGACCTGAGCGCAAGGCAGACACTTAACCAACTGAGCCACCCAGGTGCCTCTGGGCCCTTTTTTCTACCAGGAAGACTCAGCTACTCTCACCCATAATGTTAAGGAATTCCACATAATTCTTGACTCATAATGCTTCTCCTGAGTTAATTTAGTTAATCAAAATGAACTTAGTGGTTTTGAAGTTTAGACTCATTTTTCCCCCCTTCCTTCAATACATCTCTGTGTGATGAAGTAAAAACCTGTACACTCCATTTGTTATGAACTAAGCTAGCTCTCATAGAAACAAAGGTGAGAAACAGTACATTTAGGATTTAAAATAACTGTCTCTTGGGGCACCTGGGTGGCTCAGTCAGTTAACCATCTGCCTTCTGCTCCAGTCATGATCCCAGGGTCCTAGGATTGAGTCCTACATCAGGCTCCTTGCTCAGTGGGGAGCCTGCTTCTCCCTCTGCCTGCTCTGCCTGCTCCTCTCCCTGCTTATGCTCTCTCTGGCAGATAAATAAATAAAATCTTTAAAATAACTGTCTCTTTTCTCTCTTCCCACGCTTAAACATGTCCTCACTCTCTAAGCACATACCTTCTGATGTATCTCTCAGTAAGATGGTGAGCTCCCTAAAGGCAGGTGTTTTTTCTCTGTTTTGTTCATCATATTTCAAATGCTTCAATATTGTTTGGTATATAGTGATACTCAATAAATACATATTTTTAATTAAATTAAATTTTGGCTAGTTGACACATTGTCCTGAATTTTTGCTTCTTAAGGTTATTTGCAAGTTCAAGATTAATTGTATTATATTGAATACAATAATATCTTTTGTTTATACCATACTTTAGAATTTTAAAAGCACCATAATGCAAGTTTTATTTAATCCTTACATGGACTTTGTGGGGCTAGATAGACTAAGTAATATTGCTTCTGTTTTGGGGATAAGAACACTGAGATACAAAGATAATATTATTCTTCTTAACTAATAACTTTGGCCTCCAAACTTAAAGTCCGTGTCTTTGTATGGTATTTTTAAAATAACAATAAAGGGCATGTGCAAATACTTACATGATATATGTATATGAAGTAGTCTTTTGTTTTAAACATACTACATTGTGAATTTATGAACTGAGTCTTGGAAGAAGTTATTTGAATTTAAATGAACTGCTGGCTCCACCGCATGAAAGCATGCTAAAAAGCCTACTTCTACTAAACTACTGAAAGCATGGTTTCTCCACAGTGCCTCCATTCTGGGGAGGAGGAAGCCTTGTGAATCAGTATTTTGAAGAATTGTTTCAATTTTAGTCTTCCTGAGATTACAATAAAATATAGTCTCCTAAAAACTTGCTTTTTGTATTTTAACTTTTATGTTGCTGCATAAGTAAAAAAAGATAGTGAAATATCACAACATTCCATTTCAACATTACAATCATGGAAGCATTTAACTAAAAAATCTAGGAATTATTAGCTGTCTTTAAATAAATAAGATTTATTCCTGGTTGGGTTAGCCAGATATTTAAGTCAATGTTCAAATCATCTGGAAGCCTTTAAGCCTACATGAAATCTTTTTATTTTTTTAAGATTTTTAAAATTTATTAGACAGAGATCACAAGCAGGCAGACAGGCAGGCAGAGAGAGAGGGGGAAGCAGGCTCCCTGCTGAGCAGAGAGCCTGATGCGGGGCTCGATCCCAGGACCCTAGGATCACGACCTGAGCTGAAGACAGAGGCTTTAACCCACTGACCCACCCAGGCAACTCAAGCGTATGTGAAATCTTATACAAATTAGCCACTTTAAGAAGGAAAAAAGTCCATAGTTCATTGTTGGTTGGTACTTTACAAATACCAGGTTATATCTTTGTGTTAATAATCTATTGATTTTTAAAAAATATTTTATTTATTTGTCAAAGAGAGAGATCACAAATAGGCAGAGAGGCAGGCAGAGAGAGTGGGGGAAGCAGGCTCCCTCCTGGGCAGAGCTTGCTATGCAGGGCTCGATCCCAAGCGCCCCAATAATCTATTGATTTTTATGGAAGTCAGAAGACAATACAGAGCAAAACTCTTGCTAAAAATGTATCATTCTAAAGTCAAGCACACCAACTTTCACAACTGTGTGTCTATTTGTTATTTTTCTGTTTTATGACAGTGTTTACTGTGTAGTTACTATGTGATAGGCACTATCTCTCAGTCCTACAAATACAGGAAATTTCCTAACTCTCTTTGAGTTCTCATTCTAATGTTAAAAGACAATCAGTATAGGTGCTTGGGGCTCAACTCTTGATTCTCGATTTTGGCTCAGGTCATGATCTCAGGGTTCTGGGATTGACCCCCACATTGGGCTCTGTGCTCTGTGTAGAGTCTGCTTGTTGTCCCTGCTGTCCCTTTGCTGCTGTTCCTCCTCCTTCTCTTTCTCAAATAAATAAATAAAACCTTAAAAAAATAGACAGTCTTTTCACAACATATCTAAACACAACACCTTTTATCTAAAGAAGAGAATAATATATGTGGAAAATGTTCAATGAGTGCTTATAAAACAAAGTTCAAAATGAAATTTAATTGGGCATTTTGAGGGGTAAGCTCTAAGCCCCCCAGTTCAAGCCACAGGTTAGCAAACTTGGTTTGTGACTTTTAGTACATAACTTGTTTTTTGCATAAACTTCTTAACACAGAATTGAAACTAAATAATTGGCAGAGATAAAGTTGTAACATTATCACAAACACAATGGCAATGGCATTATTTTCTGTTTCATCCCAGTGACTGGTACTTCTGGCCAAGGGAGTGATATGTGCCTACTTAGAACTGAATCATCCTTTGTCAACTAGGAAAGAAAGCACTGGTGCAGCCAGGAGTTCCTCCGGGCAGACGTCATTTGGGTTCTCTAATTTAGTAGGGTGCAAATAGATCCTAAAATTAAAAACCCAGTCCTCTGTTTATTTCTTCTGTTTGGGAAGCAGTCAGTAAACTCCACAAAACATGAGCTCTGTGCTATGTTTCCAATGTCAGCTGCCCCAGTAGCCAACTTTTGCTTGCTATGAAAGGATTCCATTGACTTTCACCAACCAAAAACACAGGAGACTTGACTATCCAGGAACCCCACTTTATTTTCAGTTATGGCTTCTTCTGTTTCCATATTTAAAAACAAAAAGTCTTTCTTACCTCTGGTTTTCCAGTTTAACCAGGTCTTCAGTTTTACTAACAATAATGTGTTTATATGGTATTTCAACCCAGTGGAAGCCCCAGGTCTTTATATGAATATATACGTAGTTTTTCCTCCTTCTCCTTACCTTCCCAACCCTCACCGTGTACACACAAATCACGTCATTCCTGAAATATGACCTCTCAAAGGTGGAGTATGCTTCATGCTGAAACAGCATATAACGTTGGGTATGACTGACTTCATATGGGTCTGCTGAAAGACCAGAGAGGGGCAAAAAAAGAAAAAAAAAATGTTCTTCTCTGAACAAAACCCATCCTGTACTCTGCACAGAAATAGAATATGCATTGCAAATCTGGATCTGATGCTTGCCTTGATTCTATTTCTTGATGCATCTTGCCTCTCTTCTTGGCTGTCTTCTGCTGTTTCACATATGCTTTCCCCACACAGAGGACAAGGCAGTAGATGACAGGCTTCCAGCTTGATATATAAAAGGAAGAAAGACCCTCTCCAACCCTGTGGCTAGGTGGAACATTTCAAAAAAAGGTTCTAATCAGCTATAGTTGAGTTATATGTCCAGTTCTTTGACTGATTTCTGTACACAGCTTGGGTCACTGGCTGTGGTTAAGGGAAGGCATCCTAAAATCACATGGGATGAGAAAAGAGTCATTTTGTTCTGGAAAGAAGGGTGCGGGGCAGAGAGGAGAGAGTTGGCCACTTTAACTCTGAACTGGTAAATATTAAAATCCATATTCACTGCATAACTTACTTCTTTATCCCTCTTTTTTTCTGTCCCCATTGTTGGTTTAAGGCTAATGTACCAAACACTTACTAAGCTCCTACAACACTGCCAGTGATGCCAAGTGCTGAAAAACAAAAATGAAAAGATGTGGTTCTCAAAAACTCATTGCCCTGTTGGGGAGATTGTAATGATATAGCGTGATCTCCATTATACTTTAGAGATAGGCGTAGAGTGCAATGAAGTACCACCCAGTGCTTTGTGGGACTGGGACAAGGGAAGTGGCATATTGGGGCATGCTTCCTGAAGGACCTAGTATGTAAAATGAATCTTGGAAGATAATTAAGAATTAGCCAGGCAAAGATGGTGGGAAAGAATATTGCTGTATAGTTTAAAATTACACACCATCTGGTTTTCGTTGCAATGTATTTTAGCCTTCTTCAATTTTAATGTGTCTTGATAGTGATCACGTCTTATAAATCTTCTATACTATTGACAGTGCTTGCACAGTGCTAACTACCTTATTGATTCTTGCTGCCTAATCTATTTAATGTTGACGATTGTTTCTTCTCATCATTGGCCATCTGGAACATTTTTTTTTTCCTCCTTAGGAAAATGAGCTAATTATTAATAGTAACGGAATGGCATATGAAACAGAGTGTCAGTTTTCCTGGAGAGCTTTTCAAATTTCACCAAGTTTTTATCTTCCCCTCCTAAGAATTCTTAATGCTACTCCAGTAGTGCCATTTTAGCCAATTTTAGAACCTACAGCCATTCGTACATGACAAACGTCAAAGTGATGCCTCCTCTGCATCACCCCTTCAACTGAAAAAATAAAAATCTGAGTTTTGCCAACTGTTTTGGTCAAACTTTTGTTCAAAAAATATATTTACTTAGGAAAATAGCATCATGTAATTATGCCATGCCAGTAAAAATACCACAATGTCCAGAAAATACACTCGTGGGTGGCTTGATTTGCCTAGAACACCTAATTAAATTTTCTTCCCTTTTCTGAATGGCATATTCACAGTCACTGATTGGTTGCTGGAACCATATGTATCTTCAAAACCACTGATCTCTGATTTAATTCACGTGCAAGACAGATGCAAGAAAAACAATACTGACTTTGAGTGAAACTTTGGCATTTTTCTCTCTATGCATGTTTATCTATCTACATATGGTATGAGTGGCTTTAACTATATGCATACATAGGCTGACCAGAATATTTATTCTTAATATATTGGATATTAGGAGTATTTTTGTATATCAATTGACATAAGTCCCCACATGTGATTGTGGGAATACAGTTACATGCTCTGTGACTATGAGGTTAATTCTAACTTTTTTAGATTTTGGGTATGAGAAGAGAGAGTAATAGGCCTGCTTTACCAATTCCATCTCTAATCCTGTGAAATTTGTTTTATGCAGTTACGTTTCATACAAAAAAGTATAGATACAATCATATCCATTTATTCCACGAAGTCGTTGGTAGAAAAGCTTTCTTTGAAATACTCAGTTGGTTCAATTACATTCAAGATATTTTTGGATAAAGAGGACTTTTAACATACATGTTTTTCTTCTCTGGGGCAAAAAGGTGATCCAATGGCCTTTCTTTGGCTGGAGTATGGAAATAGAGTGACATTGACTTATATGAGCACAAGGGAACCCAAAAAGTAAAAGTCAGCGTCCTTGATAAGAAAAGGCAAGGTGTACATGGCCCTGGGGTCCAAAACAGGACAAATAAAAGGAGAAGTTCTGGGACAAGGGGAGAACCTTAGATTCAGGTTCTTACATTGCCTGGGGTGTGTGCCTGAATCAGGGAGAGATGTTAAGAGTACTCTGGCGGTACAGAACATTTTCATGAACTGTGGGAAATAAGGTTTCTTCACGTTAATGAATGCCTTTAATATGCTTGGCATCATTTTCAAGATAGGAGGCCTGTTCCCACAGTTGCCTCTCTGTGCTAGGCCTTCGCCAGTAGAAGGGGAAGCCATAGGCAAGCCATAGAATCATAGGATGTTTTACAGGGATTCTTGAAATTTGACTTTCAGGAAAGGGTGCTGCTGTTCAGAGTGAAGAGTAGGGTCTCTGTGGGCTAGCAAAGGACAGACTTGAAATATCTGGTGGAAATATCTGGTGGATGGAGGTTGAATAAGTCAGAAAACTATGGGAAAATTACCTCAATCTTAATGAAAAATCCCTGGGAACCATTCTCTTGCTTCTTACTCGTCAAATTACACATGTAATGCAAAGGAGTCAGATAGTACCTCCCACCTAAATATCTTCCTATAAGCCAGTGCTAGTCTGTGTTTATTGTATGATGTTTTCCCCTACTCCTGCCAATTTTCCAAAAATTATCTGAGTAATCTGTATTTTGTTTGGGTTTTGATTAGCTGTTGATATTTTAGGGCTCATAGGGAAGTTGCATGGGGTAGAAACACTGAGTGCAATTAAATGGTGATGAAGAAGGCCAGTAAGACAAGACTAGAAAGGTAAAAGAGTTGTGCTGTTGATACATAGCCCTTCATACGCAATGATGGAGTTTTCTTTTAGGCCTCTGTCCGTGGATTGTGGGCAGGGGAATGTAGGCATAGATTTGGAGAATATGAACTTCTTCCAAATCCAGGAACCTATTGAGACCCTGGCTGGGGAACTGATGATTGTAGGAATGATTAGTGTCCTAGATAGGGACTGGGCGAGTTTATAGTAGCCTTCTCAGAAAGAGTGGCTCATGTACCTGTACTTAAGTTTGTGCTTGGCTAGAAACTTGGAAAGGAAATGTGCCTGCTTTGGAGAATACAGGCACCAGGCTCTTAGAACCAATTTAATTGCAGTCTTCCTGCCACAAACATACAACAGTTCTTGGCACATAGATACTTAGTTGAATTTTATTAAAATTAAATTGAAACCCAGACATTTCATTCTACATATTATATTAATTCTAGAGCTCATTTTAGAGGTACAAATGAGGGGCGCCTGGGTGGCTCAGTGGGTTCAGCCTCTGCCTTTGGCTCAGGTCATGATCCCAGGGTCCTGGGATTGAGCCCTGCATTGGGCTCTCCGCTCGGCAGGGAGCCTGCTTCCCCCTCTTTCTCTGCCTGCCTCTCTGCCTACTTGTGATCTCTCTCTCTCTATCAAATAAATAAAATCTTTAAAAAAAAGTTCAGAGGTACAAATGATGCTTTAATTTCTCCATCAATGTCTCATATTTATTTGTCTATAAAATTCTTTGTAAACTGACTTAATTCCCTCTTATTATCTCAAAACTGGGTGAGATGTCATGGAACATATCCATACTTGCTCCTTTCAGCATATTGGCCCCATGAGAAAGAAAGCCTTCCCTGCTATCTCTAACAGACATTTTCTGAGGGGAATCAGTGTTGGGTCAATGGCTATTGGGTAGAGTTTTGGTCACTTGTCATTTATGAACTGGAAATAGCTTGGTTGGCCAAACTTAGATAACCTGCCTGTTGCCATAGCTGCTGAGGGATGGAGGGCATACTAATGTGACTGGGACAGTTCTACTTAAACCTCATGGAGATGAGGGGGGTGGGAGTTATCCCCCAAAAGAGGCTTTTGTTTCTAATAGAAGAAGAATGATAGGACATCCTGGGTAGATAAAACAAAAGCTACCATAGTCTACTTCATATATATTATCTTTTTAAAGTTAGAAAATTTATATTTGGAATAAATAAAAGGAAGTTCAGAAGTTCTTTTTATATGCAATTCTGGTATAAATGTACTAGTTTACTATTGTTTATTCATCCCAGCCATTATAGGCAGTTGGCAATCAGTACATTTCAAGACAATTTGAATTAGACTAGACAAAAAGATGAAATCAAAGATATGGGGGTATGGAAAAGGTTATGAAATGATAGAAAATAAACTCAGGCTTTGCAAATATACCATATTAGGGTCAGAAGATACAACCAAAGAGATGGAAATCAGAAGATGAAGCTTAGTGGGCAACAGGATTATGGTGGTAGAACAGTTAACACTTTGATTCCAAAATGTTTTCATTTGATAATGGAGGTAGAGTTCTGAATAGATTTCTTGGGTCCAGTTTGTCTCCCATCTAATCAATTTGTAAGTATTATCTGTATTATTGAGAGGCACCTGGGTGGCTGAGTGAGTCATTAAGCATCTTCCTTTGTCTCAGGTTACAATCCCAGGGTCCAGGGATCGAGCCCCACATCGGGGTCCCTGCTCGGCGGGAAGCCTGCTTCTCCCCCTTCCATTCCCTCTGCTTGTGTTCCCTCTCTTGCTGTGTTTCTCTCTGTCAAATAAAATCTCTCTCTCTCTATATATATATATAATATATATATATATTATATATATATATATAATCTATACTATTGACAAATACAAATTTGTGATCATTATAATGTCTTGAAAGACTATGGGGATGGAAATATTAACCACAGTGAGAAATTTCAATCTGGCTTGTCCTAGAAATGGACTTTGAGGGACAGAATAGTGATGTAAGGGAGCTCTCAAGCCAGATAGAACATGATATATATTGAGATCACTGGAGTGAGACAAGTCTTTGTAATGCAAGTATGTGATGTTAGGCAGGACCACAAGAGACAACAGTGTGCTCCAATAATGAAATAGGTAAAGATACCAACATTCAAATGAGAATATTTAAAAAGTGTGCACAGCAAAGCAAATAGTCAACAAAACAAAGATGCAACCCCATGGAATGGGAGAAGATAGTTGCAAATGACACTACAGACAAAGGGCTGATATCCAAGATCTATAAAGAACTCCTCAAACTCAACCCACACAAAACAGATAATCACATCAAAAAATGGGCCGAAGACATAAACAGACACTTCTCCAAAGAAGACATACAAGTGGCTAACAGACACATGAAAAAATGTTCATCATCACTAGCCATCAGGGAGATTCAAATCAAAACCACGTTGAGATACCACCTTACACCAGTTAGAATGGCCAAAATCAACAAGACAGTAAACAACAAGTGTTGGAGAGGATGTGGAGAAAGGGGAACCCTCTTACACTATTGGTGGGGATGCAAGTTGGTGCAGCCACTTTGGAAAACAGTGTGGAGATTCCTTAAGAAATTAAAAGTAGAGCTACCTTATGACCCTGCAATTGCACTACTGGGTATTTACACCAAAGATACAGATGTAGTTAAAAGAACCATCTGTACCCCAATGTTCATAGCAGCAATGGCCAAAGTCACCAAACTATGAAAAGAACCAAGATATCCTTCAACAGATGAATGGATAAAGAAGATATGGTCCATATATGCTATGGAGTATTATGCCTCCTTCAGAAAGGATGAATACCCAACTTTTGTATGAACATGGTTGGGACTGAAAGAGATTATGCTGAGTGAAATAAGTCAGGCAGAGAGAGTCAAGTATCATGGTTTCACTTACTTGTGGAGCATAAGGAATAACACGGAGGACACTGGGAGAAGAAGAGGAGAAGTGAGATGGGGGAAATTGGAGGGGGAGACAAATCGTGAGAGACTGTGGACTCTGAAAAACAAATTGAGGGTTTTGGAGGGGCAGGGGTGGGGGCTTGGGTGAGCCTGGTGGTGGGTATTATGGAGGGCATGTATTGCATGGAGCACTGGGTGTGGTGCATAAAGAGTGAATTTTGGAACACTGAAAATAAAATAAAATAAAATGAAAATAAAATAAAAAAGTGTGCTAGCAGATATCATAATCTTATGGCAAGGTAAGTGTTATAGTTAATTCCTGAAGTAAGGTTCATAATCCATAGAGGCTTATGGAGTGATGTAGGGGGTAGAGGGAAAGTGGTATGCAGAATTTAATGTGTATGTGACCCTAACTTTTGCCAGTTTTCTGATGCTCCATACAAACCCCCAGATGTTCACACTGAAAATAAATTTCTATTCTATTTGCTTTTAATATATAGGGCTTATGTGGTTTATTCAGAGAATAGTTAGAAAAGGTGCCATTCAAGTTATAGTCATAATATTTGTTCTATTTTTCATGTGATTTTTAACCCAGATTAAATTTCTGAAATTTTATTTTTTAGTTTGAGTGACAGTAATAACTTATATCATGAATGTTTTTACCCTCTGTATTTTGTTTTTATTTTCTAATTTTTAGTTTATTGGGGGAAAATAGACATTTCTATAAAATGAGTACTTGATCATTCCATTTGGAAATTTTATTTTTACATTTTTTTCTCTTTAAACAATTCTGAAATATATAGCTTTTCTTATGATAATGAGATATCATAGAGAAATCTGAAGCTGTTTTTATTTTTTATTTTTTTAAGATTTTATTTATTTATTTGACAGAGAGAGATCACAAGTAGACAGAGAGGCAGGCAGAGAGAGGGAGGGAAGCAGGCTCCCTGCTGAGCAGAGAGCCCGATGTGGGACTCGATCCCAGGACCCTGAGATCATGACCCGAGCCGAAGGCAGCGGCTTAACCCACTGAGCCACCCAGGCGCCCTGAAGCTGTTTTTAATCTAAATTTGTTCCCATGGCTAGTCATTTTTTAATGGCTGGTTAATAGATTCCTCTTTGTGCTTTCACACTCTAGTGACCAGCACAATGGTTGCATGTAATGACTGTTCAATAAATATTTGTAGAACTGAATTGAAATAAATCAAGTTGTAAATATTTTCTGGTCACATGAGTGAAATTAAGAAATATACAACTTTTCTTGGTTTACCTTTAAGAGCTATTCTGATACTAATAATTAAACATTTGTCTTTGAACCAAATTTTGGCATTTGAGTTGAGATCACCAAAAACATAGAACCTGTTTCTTTCTGGAATTGATGAAAAAATTTCAAAGCCTTTCCAATTCATTTTTGGAAAGGAAGTAAGTGGCTATAATAAATGTAGAGAAAGCAATATTTTACCTCTTTTGAAATTACTGATTTCTAAGTAAAATATTGCACAATTTAAAATTGTCAGCATTTTTACCACAGCATTTACTTAGCACAGTATGATGACACGAAGCATTACTTGGAAGACACAAGAATTCTTAAAATGAAATTGTTGTACTATACAGTGGCTCAAAAATCATTCTATAGGCTTTTCCCTAAAAGATTAAAACAGCCTCTAAGTATATTCAGTATCATTTATTTGAATTCCATATTCAGCAAGAAACCTTAGCTCTACTAATTTTTTCTCTCAGGCATTTAATTTATTTTGGGAAAGACTACCTTTCAAAACAGGAATACATATCCTGATACTTAATATGATATTATAAATGAGGAAGTTAAAATCCTATCACTTCATAAGTTTACTGTTAAAGTTTTATATGTATATATATATATATATATATATATACACACATATGTGTGTGTGTGTGTGTGTGTGTATCTCACCTGATGTGTCATTTTATTTGGGAGAAGAGATGAAATCTGTAAAGGTGAGGATCAGATCCTGGAGTGATAAGCCTCCTGAGACAAAATTACCAGGAGAAACAGAATTTAAAGAAGCTATTATCCTTTTGATATTTATGAGTTATAATGTTTTCCTCTTAGAATGATTTCTACCAGAATTTAAAAGTTAATAAAGGCCAGTTATTGCTGATGAATTCTTCTTCTTTACATGTGTCTATACTTATGCTGGTTAATTTGGAATGAGGCTTTCTCTTGTGAACTTCTGAAAAGGTAATGCCAAAATCTTAGGTTATATTGTTGTCAATGAAACATTTTTAGATTAAAAACTTAATCACCACCTTTCAAAAGAACACTCAAGACTTTATCTATACTGAGAACATAAATAGTTGTACAATCTATGCCAGGTGATTATCCAATTCATCTCTGAACTTAATATATCTCATATGTGAAAAAATTCACTTGTTTACGTGGGGAAAAGAGTAGAGCAACTTAATATGAAATTATAGAATGGAAACCTTGTAATAGCTTCAGCTTTATACTCCAACATCTTGGCATGAGGTCAGCCTTGCTTATTATGATTGGCACAGGCTGTAGACTGGCAAGTTAGCCTAGTGAGGCTAGAGTAAGTCTAGCTGTTTACATCATTAAATTTTGAATGATGGCATGTTTTTATTTTTTTTTTTTGCCAACTTTACCTTTGATAAATAATTCTTAGGATCAATAATTTGTTAGCTGTAATAATTGGGAATGAATCCAGAGAAACTAATTCCATATTATTTATTTTACACCGAATTCTCAAGCTCTCCTAGGGGGACTCTGAGTTATTAGTGTGTATTAAAAGCAGAAACTGAATACAGTAGATTTCCAGTGAGCACTGAGTTTACTCCAAAAGCTTATATAAATGTTCTCATTAAGTTGCAGCTCTGCAGCTCTATTAGAGAACTGTTTTATTTAATTCCAAGGCAGGCTTTCCAGTGGTTGGCATATCTGTCCCCAGGCTAAGGCCTTAAGGTCAATTTTTCACCTTAAAAACATAATTAAAAAGATAAAATGAACACCCCCCCTACCATCCTCCAAAAGACATTAATTGAAACAGTCCTATAGCAACTTTGGAATTGATTCATACCCTAAGTGGAGTTTTACAAAAGAGAGGACTGAAAAATACCCTAAATTTCACAAATCTAACTGGAGAAAAATTGTTGGCCTTAAAAATCAGAAAAATAGAGGTTTGAATCCTAGCCCTGCTTGTTGGCTGTGTGATTTGGGACAAATTGCTTATCCTCTCTGAGCCTCAGTTTCTACCCCTCAGTTTTGTTCTGACAGTGTAATGTTGATATTTTGTTTACTTTCAGTCCTTCCCCATGATAATGTGATTTACTTAACAGAGATTTTCATCTTTTGGTTAAATGCTATAACAATGTCATGAATATTCTGCCACATAGCAATACTCAGTATTTGTTGACTAGAAAAAGCTCAATTACTTCTTTGCTAAATGGAAAGAGAAAATAACTTGCTATCTATATTCTAATTAAATCTATCTCATAATTATCTTATCATGGGGCATTTATTTCCAAAGTTATAGAATGTCCATGTATGCAAACATATTTTGCAATGTAATCTTTTAAATTTTATTTCAGATGATTACCTTAATATAAATTATTTTATGTAGAACTATTGTATCAAAATGAATCAATATGTTAAGGCTCTTATTACATGCAAAAAATATATTTCCAAAAATATTGCATCAATTTATGCTGTGAAGATAGCACATAAGGATATCTGTTTAACCATAGTCTCATCAAAAATAGTATTCTCACTGTTAAAAATTTTGCTAACATTGGGGCACCTGGGTGATACAATCTGTTGAGCGTCCTACTCGTGGTTTCAGCTCAAGTCATGATCTCAGGGTTGTGAGATTGAGACTGGGGTGGGGCTCTGTGCTAAGTGCAGAGTCTGCTTCAGGATCACTCTCCCCCTCCCTCTGCCCCTCACCACTGCGTGCTCTCACTCTCTCTAAAATAAATAAATCTTTAAAAAATTTTTTTGTTTATGTTAAAGACAGTTTGATTTCATTGTCTCTTGCTATCTTTGATTTATAAAATAACTGTTTAGCCTTACAAAGAAGTTTGCTCTCTCCTGAGTTTAAACCACTGGTAATTTAAAAAGTCCTGACTATCCAGTTGCTGCTCAGTTAACCAGTGACTGAATGGGAGAGTGAATGACATGCTTTACCCTCAGCATGGAGTCTTATGGCAGCAACTTTAAAACACTGGATTTTTCAGCTATAATCTTCTTCAATTAAATAGGGATGCTGATTTCTTATATATGTATGATAAGTATTGTGTATTGAGTATTATAATTCTTGATGACTATTTCTCATAAGATATTTCTCATAGATTCCTACTGTGGTAAGAATGAAAAAAACATGCTATGGGACAAAGGAAAAGGGCTAGGAGGATGGCTTTGATCTGGATCTTGAAATAAGATCACAGTGGTAAAAATGTTCACTAATAGGGAGAAAGACTTCCTTAAAAGATAAAACAGGAGTGTGAGATTAGGAGCAACTTGTGGAAGATTCAACTATTAGACTAAATGTGTAGTTATTTTAAAACAATGAATAACCATCAAAGTTCACATCATCACCATGTGGACTTTATGATTTATGGCTTTCCATAGCTAACTGGCAACAGTGTATAGAAAGACATAAGGCTAATAATTGTTGAGAGAGCCTGAATGTGCAGATGAAATGGAGATAGGTTTAACTTTCAAAGTAAAGTTAAGAAATTCTTTTCTATTTTAAAACAAAACCCTCCCTTTATTCATGTGATGATATAAAACAGAGGCCACTGGAGATGGTTAGCTGCCCTTAATCTGGAATGTTATTTATAAGCTATATGCAAATGTTTAATTCTTATATCACTTTGCTATAAAGTTAAAGGATATTCTGGATTTGTACCTGAATCAGGATATAGAGAATACATTATTAGGCTTTCTATGACAGCCTTTATATTTTCTAACAAATTATAGCTTGTCCTGAGAACTATATTTTCTCCTTTGTTAACAACAATAAAAAAGCCTTCAAAACCTTATAAATATCTACTTTATAACTTTACATAAGAGGTCATGTGGAATACTTTATTAGATTTTACCATTCACATCATAAAAATACCTTTTAATAAAATACTCTAGATTTCCATATTCAGAATCCTTATTGTTTTGTCCGGCCCTTTGTATCTTATCAAAATAGATTTTATGTATTCAACTGTCTGTGTAGTTAAAAGTACATAATTAAGGAAGAGTAAATTTCAACAACTTGTCATTTTTGGGGGAAAATAATTTTTTTTTTTAATTATTTATTTGACTGACAGAGATCACAAGTAGGAAGAGAGGCAGACAGAGAGAGAGGAAGGGAAACAGGCTCCCCGCTGAGCAGAGAGCCCGATGTGGGGCTCGATCCCAGGACCCTAGGATCATGACCTGAGCAGAAGGCAGAAGCTTTAACCCACTGAGCCACCCAGGCGCCCCTGGGGGAAAATAATTTTTAAGCAAGTGTACTGTACATGGCTGTATAAACATAAAAGTAGGATACATGCTGCTGTACAAAAACATATTTTGTTAGCTTGTAGGGTGGCCACACAGGTTGGCCTGCCTTAAATGACTGGAAAATAAAGCCTTCTTGTTTTGAGGTGATGATCTACACTGCTTTGGGGCAATAAACTTATTCATATTAAAAAACAGAGGAGGCTCTGCAATTCATCACCTAACTTGATTTCAAGTTTTCTCTGCTTCTTGATTTTAATCTCTTGGGAGGGTGCCTTTCTTTTTGCTGATATCCAAGTACCTTGCTCTCAGGGAGATGCAAATAAAAACATTTCTGTAAATAAGGATTCCCATGAGTCTCATGTGAAGTACTCATAGGCATCTTTTATAGTACAGGAAGTGCAAGCAAATAGAGAGGTTAAGGAAATTGCTCAAGGACATTCAGCAAGTTGGAGTCAAAGCCAGAAATAGTAAACAGGACTTCTCACTCCCAAGTTCTTGGTACAACTGCCAAATTTTGAACACTTTTTGATGGTGAAAGAATGAGCCATCTTGACATCATTTATTTCAATTCATTTTGGTGCTTAAGAAAGCAAGCATATACCAACAGGCTTTAAAAGGAAAATAAAGCCCAGAGCAAAAGGTATTATTAAACTTGAATTTAATTTTTACCCTTCTTTAATTCCTTCTTCTGTTCTCAGTCATCAGTTATAAGAACAAAAGGTGAAAAGTTAAATAAGGGATATTTTGGAATGGTGCAGGTGGGATGGCAGAAGTAGTACTACCTTGGTACTATTTACTTTTTTAACTCAATTCAACACATACTCCTGAAGGATTTAGCCTATGCCATGGACTGTATAAATCTGCAAACATGATTTAGACATTGTCGCTATCTTTGAGGAGAGACAGACATGTAAACACATGCATAGTAATAAACTCTCTGAAGTGTGAACATTCAGGAGTGTACAGAGCAGTGGAGAAGCTCAGAGAATGTGTGCAGAATTTAATATAAGATGTAGAATCAGGGAATGCTGTCTTAGGGGAAGTATACTTGGATTGAGCTTTGAAGGATTATAGTTTTAGCCAAAGGAAAAGAAAGGAAAACAAGCAAAAAGAATAATATTCATGAATGCAAAGGTATGGGATTACAAATTTTATGCAGGAAATCATAGTTCAGTAATGTGAGACTGTAGAGGAAGGTGGTTGAGAGCTGAAACTACAGAGGTAGGAAGAGAATACCAAAGACTTTGTATGATATACTAAAAGATCATGCTAAAATTCTTTTAGGCATAGAAGCCAGAGGAGGCTTTCATCAGTCACATGGCATGATTTGCTTGTTAGATAGATAATCGTGGTTTAAAGAAGACAAACTTAAGTGGTTAATGTAACAGTCCAGAAAGGACTGCTGAGGCAATGACTGAGGGAATCGTAATCAGGATGATGAGAAGGTAAGCTGAAAGAGATATGAATGAACCAAACACAAACTTTATACTCTTCACAAGAATTAGCTCAAAATGTGTCATAGACTGAAATGTAAAATGCAAAATTATAAAACTCTTAGATAACATAGGAGAAAATACAGGTGACCTTGGGATGGTGATAACTTTTTAGATACAATACCAAAAGTACAAGCCATGAGAGAGAATTGCTAAACTGGACTTCATTAAATTAAAAATTGCTCTGTAAAGGACAATGTCAAGAGAATAAGACAAGCCCCAGACTGAGAGAAAATATTTGTAAAAGATGCATCTGATAAAGGACTGTTCTTCAAAACATACAGTGACTCTTAAAATCCAACCATAAGAAAAAATCTGGTGTAAAAAATGCCCAAAGAACTGGACACATCCCCAAAGAAGATATTTAGATGGAAGTAAGCATATCAAAAGATTTTCAACATCTTATGTCACCAGATGGAAGTAAGCATATCAAAAGATTTTCAACATCATATGTCATCATATTGAGAATTAAAACCAGAGTGAGATACTACAACATACCTATCAGAATGACCAAAATCCAGAACACTTAGAGCATCAGATGCTGGTAGGGATGTGAAGCAACAAGAAGTCTTCATTCATTATGGTGGGTATGCAAAATGGTACAGCCACTTTGGAAGACAGTTTGGTGGTTTCTTACAAAACTAACATACTCTTACAGAACAATCTAGCAATTTTACTTCCTGGAGTTGAGAACTTATGTCCACACAAAAATCTGCACACAGATGTTTATAACACCTTTATTCATAATTGCCAATACTTGGAAGTGATCAGAATGTCCTTCAGTAGGTGAATGGATAAATAAACAGTGGTATATCCACACAATGGAGTATTCAGCTCTAAAAATAAATGAACTATCAGTCCATGAAAAGATATGGGAACCTTAACTGCTTATTACTAAGTGAAAAAAGCCAATCTGAAAAGGCTATGTAGTATATGATTCCAACTGTATGACATTCTGGAAAAGGCAAAATTATGAAGACAATAAAATGGATTGGTGATTTCCAGTGTTTAGTGGGGAGAGAGTTATGAATATGTATAGCTCAGAAGATTTTGAGGGCAGTGCAATTACTGTGTAATACTATAATAATGGATACATGACATTATGCATTGTTCAAAACCCATAGAATTTACAACACCTAAAGTGAAACTTAAAGTAGACTAGACTGGGTTATAAGGATTTGTCAAGAGAGTTTCATGGATTATAATAAACGTTGCACTGTGGTGGGGATGTGCATAGTGGGGAAGATGGTGTATGTGGCAGGGATGGGGTAATGGGAATTACCTATACTTCCCACTTAATTTTTCTGTGAACCTAAAACTTCTCTAAAAATAAAGTTGATTAACTAAAAAAAAAGATAGAATGACAAGAGTGTGTTGATTGACTATGGAATTTGAGGAAAAGGAGGAGTCTATGTTCTCAAAAAATATAGAAAAAAAGAATATAGAAATTAAAGTTGTGGGAAGATGACAAATTAAGATTTTAGTTGCACATCATTGTATTCTCTAGGCTCATGATGTGACTCAGCCTCAGAAAATATGTCAGACCTGGAATACTTCAAACTTCTAAGTATATATACTGGAAATATTTCAAACCTGGAAATATTGCAAATTTCTGGAGTACTTCAAACCTGGAATATTTCAAACTTCTAAGTATATTCTAAGTATATATTCTAAGCATATATTTCAAACTTCTAGAGTATTTTAAACCTGGAAATATTTCAAACTTCTAAGTATATATAAATGGCACTTAAAATCTTTAGAGTAGAAGAGATAAGCCGAGAAATGGAACTGAGGAAAAGAATAGTGAATCATGGATGAATCTTGAAATAACCCTGAGATTAAGGTTCTGGCAGAAAAATAAAGAAATATGGAGTCAAGAACTGGTGAGAAAAGTAGGTGTATAAATTGAATAGTCACCTAAATAAAATAATAATATTTGTCTAGTAATTTATTTTTGTCCAAGGAATCTTCTTGTCTGACAATTTACTTGTGTCTCAAATTGAACAAGGGAGCGATACAGTGCAATTTTTATAGTTTTTACAAGTTCATTTTTAGAAATTAAAGAACTGATCATTTCATAATCTACAGATTCTTTTTATTTAGTGCAACCTTAAATCATAGTTTCATTTTTTTGTTTTCTACACCATTCCTAAATTGTTTTCATCTATTCTATTTGTTTATATTTTTTCTGTAAATTACTCACCCAAATAATTATTCTTAGTATACAAATGTGCATCTCCAACTCTTTACTGAACATCTTCATTTGGACATTCCATAAACTTTTCCTTTTGTGTTTTCATCCCTGTTAGTGGCAACCATGTTAATCCAATCATTAAAATCAGGAACCGGGGTGCCTGGGTGGCTCAGTTGGTTAAGCATCTAACTCTGGGTTTCTGCTCAAGTCATGATCTCATGGGCCCTGAGATCAGATTTCAAGTGGGCTCCATGCGCAGCGAGGAGTTTGCTTGATGATTCTATCCCTCTGCCCTTCCCCCCACTCATGCACACATACCTCTCTAAAATAAATAAATAAATCTTAAAAAAAAATTTGAATCTAAAAAATCACCCTTGGGGCTTCCTTTCTCTCTCAGTGCCCACACCCAGACAATCATCAAAACCTATCACTTTTTCCTACCTTCTGGTCTTCCTGCTGTTTCCATTGTGTCTAGCAGTGCCTCTAGGTTAAAACATCATTTTTTTTCTTCTATAAACTATTATAACTGTTTACTAATTCTGCCTTTATTCTTACCCCTATTTAGGCCATTGGCTACACTACAGACAGATCAGAGCCTGTCATTTAATCCCTGCTTAAAAACTCCCATTTTCCTATGCCTTCTGGACAAATTCTAAAGCTCTTTCCATGGCAAATATGGCTTTTCAGGATCTGATCACCTTTACTCCTAAATTCATAACTTATCTCTTACTATAGCCTATGTTCCCACCAAACAAGGGCACTTGCAGATCCTTGAACAAATGTTTATTCTTTCTCTCTCTTGTGCTTTCTATTCTATTTGCTCGTTATGCACACACACACACACACACACACACACACACTAGTAGTGAATGGATACAAGGTAATCTTTCTAGATTTTCTTTTTAGCAGAACTCATCTTTACATTCTCTTTTGCAGGTGATTCTCCATCTCAAAGTCTGTTTCCAGGCAGTCCAATCTAAGACACACAATTTGTCTTTGCATGTCAAGTTAGAAGGCCTCCTATGATTAACCATGACTTATTAGTGATCTTGCTTTGACATACTTAGAAAACCAATAATTAGCTTTATCTAGTATTTAGCAACTATAATAGAACTGTTTTGCTTACCAGGTGTTAAACAACTTAAGGACAGACTTTTTCTTTAATTGTAGTACTCCCAATGTCCAGCACTCAGGCACTCAATAATTATTTTCTTAGTGATTAGTGTGCCCAAGGCTATTCATATATTTGGTGACTTAAAGTTACCTGAAATGCAATCTCCTGAGAACAAGTCCCAATGCCTTTACTTACAAACCACGTAGCACTGGTTACTCAATAATATACTTAAGGAAAAGCACTGAGAAATATTTGTTGCAATTTTTCTAGACCCTTATCAGATATTGCTGAATTCGTGGATAGAGATCTAAATTCTTGAAAAGAGAATACAAATCTATTTACAAAGTTAAACATGGCAAAGATCATACTAGAAATCCCCCCCTTCCAGAAAACTCATAATATTTTTAAAATTTTATTTAATTAATTAATTAATTTATTTATTTATTTTAGAGAGAGAGAGAGAGAGTGAGCAGAGAGGCAGAGAGGGAGGAATAGGACAAGGGAGAGAATCTCAAGCCGACTGCAAGCTGAACACAAAGCCCAATGTAAGGCTTGATCTCATGACCCTGAGATCATGACCTGAGCCAAAACCAAGAGTCAGGTATTAAACTGATTGAGCCAGCCAGGTTTGCTTAGAAAACTGAAGATATTATGATATTAATTACAGAAGTAATCATAGGTGGTATGAAGACTGTATGATAATCCTGGAATGTTGCAGGTGTAGTCCTGCATACAAAGATATTAGAATAGATTTACTTTCAAGAAATACGTATTTTCAAGCATACAGGTCATTGTTCAAAATTGGTTTGGAGCATGCTTTTAAGATTTCCTTGTACTTCATATCTATCTATCTATCTAAGCAGATACTATTATGTCAGTTTATCTAAGATTAGATAGAGGTCATTGACAATGAAACATTAAAATCCACTGTCCTAGTTTGTAGGCCACAAAATTATCACTGCATTAAAAAAAACAGGCTTATTAGGAATGCTGCATGAAAAATTAAAATGATAAGAAAAATGCATGTCAGAATAATAATATTAGAGTAGAGATGAGGAATGTTGGAAAGAATGTGCTAAAAATAATGTAGTAATTGAAACCAGGGAAAGGCCAACTAAAGAGACTTGCTGTTAAAAATAGCATTATTATTTTTAGTTATTTTTCTATATAAAATTCTTTCTATTCAAAATTTGTGTCTTTGGCAATTTCTTATACATATGTGATCTAATCTGACAATTTCAACATTAAAATGATTTTTATAATATGTATACCTGTACAAAAAGTGTTCTTTTTGAATTTTGACTATAGTTCCTGGTTTTATAGCCAGTTGCTATTATATTTATTTTCACAATCTCTTATTTTAACCTGCTGTGTTTCTCAGAATCTGTGGCTTATTACCTGTGTCTTATTATTCTGTGTCTGAAAAGATGCTTTAGGAATCATATGCATATATCAGTGCACTGACATACCACACTTGTTTATTCCATTTTTATTCATTATTCTTTACCCATTTTAAATGATCTTCAAGGAGTTCAAGGTATATTGAGAAACATGTGATGATAACACTGACTTTTTACTTAATGTCTCATGGAGCTAGCTCTTAAAAAAAAAAAGCTGGATATATCATCTTTGCTAGTTCAGTTACAGCTGTTTTGGGGAACAATTACAGAGTGATAGAACTCAATTTAACCTGCAGCTCGATCATATTTTGGCAACTGTCTTATTGTCCATTGTCTAAGGACATGTTGGTCTTCTCATTTTCTCTTTGAACATTATTTTCCAGCTCTCATTTTAGTTGTCAATTTTGTTGTAATATTACACTTCCAAGTATATAGTTCTATACTGTAATTGACTTTTGAAAGAGTGGTTCTTTTTGTATTTGCCTCCTTAGTTTGGCTTAATTTATATGGTGCTGGTAGCTGCTTAAAATATACTTGTAATAATGTGTAAGGTAGTTCATTTTAGACAGTACTGTGTTAAAAAGTTAGTTGATGTAGTTGAGATACAGGAACATTTCTAATGTCCAATGATAAATTAAAATGAACATTTAATTGTCCACTGATCTGGTCATGGCGCAACGCAGTAATTCTCAAAGGATAGTTCCCAGATCAACAACATCAGATTGGAACCCATCTACCTGTGATTTCACAAGCCTCTGAGGTGATTCAGAAGCATGCTAAAGTTAGAGAACTACAACCATAAATTATCCAACAGTGTAAATCTATGGGGGCTTTGAAAGCTAACATCAGAATGGGAGATAATTTATTTATACTTATCATAATGCTATACTGTTCATATTGAAAGTTACTCAAATACCTTTCTACATTGATATTTTTCACATTTAATTAATAGTTGAGCCATTGTGATGAGTTTTAGCTGTTTTTCCTGAATACCATGGTCTATTCTTTGTCTTGTTGTAAATTGATCCTTTTTTCATTATAAATATACCTATTCAGCTTTAATAATTTTCTTTGTATTTTATCTAATATCAAGATAGACAACTCTTTTATTTTCTTTTTATTTATTTATTTTTTTTTTATTTCTTTTCAGTGTAACAGTATTCATTGTTTTTGCACCACACCCAGTGCTCCATGCAATCTGTGCCCTCTCCAAACCCATCACCTGGTTCCCCCAACCTCCCACCTCCTGCCCCTTCAGAACCCTCAGATTGTTTTTCAGAGTCCATAGTCTCTCATGGTTCACCTCCCCCTCCAATTTTCCTCAACTCCCTTCTCCTCTCCATCTCCCCTTGTCCTCCATGCTATTTGTTATGCTCCACAAATAAGTGAAACCATATGATAATTGACTCTCTGTGCTTCACTTATTTCACTCAGCATAATCTTTTCCAGTCCCATCCATGTTGCTACAAAAGTTGGGTATTCATCCTTTCTGATGGAGGCATAATACTCCGTAGTATATATGGACCACATCTTCCTTCCATTCATCCGTTGGAGGGCATCTTGGTTCTTTCCACAGTTTGGCGACCGTGGCCATTGCTGCTATGAACATTGGGGTACAGATGGCCCTTCTTTTCACTACATCTGTATCTTTGGGGTAAATACCGAGTAGTGCAATTGCAGGGTCATAGGGAAGCTCTATTTTTAATTTCTTGAGGAATCTCCACACTGTTTTCCAAAGTGGCTGCACCAACTTGCATTCCCACCAACAGTGTAAGAGGGTTCCCCTTTCTCCACATCCTCTCCAACACATGTTGTTTCCTGTCTTGCTAATTTTGGCCATTCTAACTGGTGTAAGGTGGTATCTCAATGTGGTTTTAATTTGAATCTCCCTGATGGCTAGTGATGATGAACATTTTTTCATGTGTCTGATTTTCTTTTCGACTAATGTTTGCTTGGTACAATATTTCCATTCTTTTATTTTTAGTCTACCTGTTTCCTTGTATATGAGTTGAGTTTCTTGTAGATAGCATATTTTTGTATTATGTTTGTTGTTTTTTTAATCTGTTCTGCCAGTGTCTCTTTTTAAATTGGGATAGATGATCTAGATATAAGAAAATTGTCAATATGTAAAAGTTTAAGTTTGCCATTTTGTTTTGTTTCCTTTATTATTCCTCTATTTTTTTCTCTGTTCTTTTAAAACTTATGGGTTAGTTGAACTTTTTTTAGGATCGCATTCTGATTTATTTATATTTTTGGGTATATCTCCTTATATAGTTGTCTTACTGGTTGCTCTAAGCATTATAATAAACAGTGTGCTGTTATTGATGTTTTGGCATTTTAAGTATAGAAAACTTACTTCCATTATATTCTTTACCTCTCCCACTTTAAAAATATAATTATTTAAAGTATTTCCTCTATGTGCAGAGTTTCACGCCACATTGTATTATAATTTTGCTTTAATAATCAAGTATTATTAGAAACTCATGAGAAAACTACTATATTTAGAATGGTGTTTAAAATTGCTTTCTGAACTTCCAAGCCTTGTTACTTTTTCCTTTCTGTTCAGAGAATTTATTTCTTCATTTTTTAAAGATTTTATTTATTTATTTGAGAGAGAGAGAGGGAGAGAGCATGAGTAGAGGAATGGCAGAGGGAGAAGCAGACTCTCCGCCAAATGGGGGAGCCTGACGTGAGGCTGCATCCCAGGACTCTGGGATCATGACCTGAGCCAAAAGCAAAAGCTTAATTGACTGAGCCACCCAAGCACCCCAGAGAATTTCTTTAAAGGCAGGTTTGGTAGCAATAAAGTCTTCCAGGTTTTTAGTTTTTGTTTTTGTTTTTTTTGGTGGGAGATTTTTTATAATCTTCCTTTAAAAATACATTCATGAGGAAATTAGAACTATGGCTTAATATTGATTCAGCAGCATTCAAAGACATTATATTGAACTGAGACAAAGGATTTCAAACCAAAGTTGAGAGGCATCTAAGGTTGCCTGGTTGCTAAATCCTAGATATACCATTTACTAGCTATGTGACCTTGGTTGAGTGACTTCATCTCTCTGTGCATCAGTTTCCTGTCTTGAAAGGATACTTAATGGTATCTGCCTTTAATGAGTTCATACATGTGAAGTACATAGAAAAACAGTGGCTAGCATGTATAAGAAATAAAAGTCAGCCATTGTTTTTAGTGATTATGGAGCTAAATGCATGCTACCACATCTGGATTATTCAATTGCCTTTGTTCTGATTTCAGGCTGACATATAATTTTGCTTTATATGTAGAATAAGCAGATTATGGATAATGCAGTAATCTACTAAGTATGAAGAAATACATATTTCAAGGTAGTACAGTAATTTACAGTAGCTTAGATAGTTTGCTCAGATTACCAGTGTACTCCTCAATAGAACTTTGGTAAATTTCTAAAGTCTAGTCATCCTCATCAGTAAGTAAATATGATATGTTCATCTCCTAATGTTAGAAGAGGATTAAATTATGTAATGCATATACTCTGCTTAGCCCAAAGACTGATGCATGGTGACTGCTCAACAAGTAGGAAGTCTTGCTCCTATTGCAGTGGCTCAGGTAACGGTTATATTTGACACCCTAGTTTAAGACTCCTACGGTTCTAAATATTTTGAGTTAAAGTCCCCAAGTCCAGCAATTCTGGGAAGCTAGAAAGATCAAAGTTCTTGATCTATAAAATAGAAGTTTCACTGGGTAAAACTATGCCAGTTACTGTTTAATTTTAAGTATCATCTCCATTCTTCTAGACATTTCCCTATCCTGTTAAAGAAGAAAGATTAGAAACTATATTTTTTGCCAGGAGGATTCCAGTTAGATTCCATCAATAGGAGACACTCCTATGAACTGAGGGAATAGACATTATCCTCTATCAGCACCAGTAGGCAGGCATATGGGGGTTAGCAGACAGCACATTGAGGGAAATTGTGCCAGCAGCTTCTAAAACCCTCCTGAGAATCACTCATTTTAGTATTACAGCCACACATAATTTTTGTTGGTGACTTCTATGTGATTTCTTCACTTCTAAATTTTCCAAAAACAACTTTCCTGATCTCCTTTAACTAGTTCCAAGTTTTGTAGCTATTGTTTTTGTTGTTGTTGTTTTTATAAACCATAGATTTCCTGTTTTACTGTACTACTAAAACATCTAGAGTGGCTTCTACTATCCTAACTACACCCATCTAATACAATGACCCATGAGTCCTCTTGGTAGAGATTCTCATGGATTTTCTTTCTTTTTTCTTTTTTTCCCCCAAAGATTTTATTTGTTTATTTGACAGAGACACAGCAAGAGAAGGAACACAGCAGGGGGAGTTGGGAGAGGGAGAAACGGGCTTCTCGCCAAGCAGAGAGCCTGCTGCGGGGCTGGATCCCAGGACCCTGGGATCATGATCTGAGCCAAAGGTAGATGCTTAACAACTGAGCCACCCAGGTGCCCCATGATTTTCTGATTATACAAGTTTCATGTAGTAATCCCCCAAAGTACAGCAATAATTTGAATGTAATAACATTTCTATTAGCAACATGAATATAGTACTATGGGGATAGAACATATTACTTCAAAGCTGGGAGCATCAGAGCTGCAACCAAACATGCATACACGCCCATGCCCGTATCTGTACCCATCCTAACCTCGTTCTTATTGTAACGGGAACAAGGCTGCTCTATTTCCTTTGGCCCATCCTGCTTTTGCATTTTGTTTCACATCTCCTCCTATGTTGCCAGTAAACTTTTGTTTTTAATTATCTACTCATAGTCTTATTTGCATCAAATGTTATTTTTCAATGGAATCTTCCTTCTACCTTTTAAGAAAGTATAACTTACATTCTATAACATTTACCCACTTTAAGTCCAGTATGTTTTTGACATGTATACAATCATGGAAGCCACTATCACCATCAAGATATACAATATATCCATTTCTCAAAGAATTGCTCTGTGTTTCTTTGCAGATGATTCCCTCCCCTACATCAATTTCTGGAAACCACTGTTCTTTTTTTCTATAATTATAGTTTACATTGTGTAGAATTTTTTTATTACTGGAATCAAATAGTATGCAACTTTCTTGTGTCTCACTTCTTTCACTTAGCTTAACACTCTCAAGATTGTTCATGTTGCTTCCTGTATTAGTATTTCCTCTCTAATTATTGAGTAGTATTCCATTGTATGAATATACCAAAATTTATTTATTCACTTACTAATCCGGAGACATGTGGTTAGTTTTGGCTATTGTGGAAAAGTTGCTATGGATATTTGCATATATGTGTGTGTGTGTGAATATATGTTTTAATATTTCATGGTTAAATTCCAAGAAATGTAATGGCTGTTTGTATATTAGGTATACATTTTAAGGAAGTGCCAAAATTATGATTCTGGCAACTGTGTACATTTTTCCTTAGGGTGCAAGTGACATTCTCATATAGCTTTTGCATCCTAAGTCCCATTCACTTTTAAATAAGTGTCTTCTGAAGAAGAAGAAGAGGAAGGGGAAAAAAAAGGAGCATCTCCAAGTCTTATATTTTTTTAAAGGCAAATAAGATATTTATTAGATTTGTTATAAGTAGTAAGCAAGAATACAGCTCCACCATGTTTCTTTCACATCTCCTACATCGTACTTTTCTTGTCCACCATTTCGCGGAGTTTCTAACATTTCCCCACATCTGTTAGTTGGTCTTGTATCTTCTAGCCACAAACAGCCATAGTTTTAAAAATTATTTTGTGTAGATTAAGTGAAAAGTTTTAAAAATTATTTTGTGTAGATTAAGTGAAAAATTTGTAAAAATCTATCAAACAGTTAATGGTAGCTTTCATAGCACTGTTAAATACTAGACTAGGCTTAAATAAACTAAGCCTACTTAGATGGTCCTGGCATTTCAGAATGTGGAATTATTCTTATTACATGCAACTTTTTTTATTACTTGTATAGATCATTAGATTGAACTGTAACAGTGCAGGAAAAATTAAGATAAAACAAAAATATATGAATACAATTGGTTTTTACAATAAGGTGTCATTAGGTATTATTGGGTAAATATTATTCACATTGATGACAAAAAAAGTTTATTCATGTATCTCAGGACATAAGGAATATATCTCAAAGGGAAGCTGGAAAAGTGTGCATAACTAAGTGTTTGCTGAAATAAAATGTTTTCTTTGGAATTTAAAGTTAACCAGATTATTTTTCTCTAGGAACAATGCTCAATATGAAATAATAAATACAAATTTCATATCTAAAATCCATTGAGGATTTTGGTTTGGGGCATATTCACATGTTTAATTAGGAAAGGAAGTTTTCAAACATCAGCTTTTTGTTTTTTAATAACCATTTCTATTTCATTTGGCAGCATAGAGCATTTTTTCCTTTTTACCTAGCAGCTAAATCTGGTTTCCAAATTCTATTCCAGAGAATTATTTTAGGCATAAATTCCTGTAACTTTTAAATTTTCTAAATTAAAAAGTTTCAAGTCAAAATTTTAGAAAGCTAGCAAAAAACTTTTGATTTAATTTTTGTCCATAAATCTTTTGTGTGCGTTTGTAAATCTTAATAGATATCTCTAAGCTTTTGAATTATCAACCAAAATCCCATAGCTCTCAGTTAAGTGATTATTGTCTTTATTTATAAAAATGAGTATATCTCTCATACTTGAGTGAAATTATAGTTTGCTAATTTATTGAGGGATAAAAATGATTCAACATATGTTTTTTTTAATCTGCAGAATATAAGAAGCAGTTGAGTTCATTACATTTCCATAGTGTCAAATTAGAAACTGTAGTTCAAACTAGATGCATTTCTTAAATGAATTTTTAAAAAAGAGGCCCATGTATTTATGACTTCTTTTTACATAGTCATTTTAAATAATCAGAGGTTAAACATTATGCCCCAAATAAAGTCTTACACATTGAATAAAAGTTCATTCATTAACTCAGAGCTTTCATAATACTTATGAAATACATTTTGAAAAGGGTTTTATATATTTTGTTTTTCTTGTTATTTTCTTTAAAACACCAAACTCAGATTGCTTTTAACTACTCTTGGCCAAATTCTAAATTCGTAACCAATTATAGCTGTTAATGACAGTTGGTATTAGAATAAAATATTATCTCTAACATTTTTTAGGTTTATCTGTATTATTCATTCTTATTAGGAAAATTCTACCTCTAACTTTCTTAGATAGGATTGCTATTTTCATTCAATTAGAATTCCTAATATATTAGCTTCCTTATATTTTTTCCTTTTATTTTTCAGTACAGATTTTGACAGTAATTTACTGGTACCCATAGGATGCCAATATCAAACAATGTTGTAGAAAAGAAGGAAGGAAGGAAGGTAGGTAGGAAAGAGAGGGAAGGAGTCTACGGCCATACCACCCTGAACGCGCCCGATCTCGTCTGATCTCGGAAGCTAAGCAGGGTCGGGCCTGGTTAGTACTTGGGTGGGAAAGAGAGGGAAGGAGACAAGGAGGAAGGAAGAAGGAAATGCCCAGGTATATCAAAATATTCTCTGTAGTCATATGTAAAACTAGTTCTATTTCTGATAGCTTGGAACTTAAAAAATGCTTTTTCTTGAATTTATTTTGACTGTAATTTAAGTCTTAGTTCACTTGATATTCACAGTGTCAATGGATTTATGTTATTGAGGTAATTTTAAAATATTTCAATTATATATTCATACAGGTGCATCCATGTTGTGGCAAATGGTAGTATTTCCTCCTATTTAATGGCTGAGTAATATTCCATTGTATGTATACACCACTTTCTTTATCTATGCATCTGTTGATGAATCTGGGAGACATTATGTCAAGCAAATTAAGTCAGTCACTGAAGAACAAATACTGCACTATTCCTCTTATATGGGGCATCTAAAATAGTCAACAGTAAAGAAGTAGACAATATGATTGTGATTATCAAGGAGTGGGAGTAGGAGGATATGGAATGTTTGTTCAGTGGCTGTAAAGTTACAGTTATACAAGATGAATAAGTTCCAGATATCTGCTGTATAACATAGTGCCTGTAGTTAACAGTCAAGTATTATGTATTTAAAAAGTTATTAAGAGAGCAGATCTCGTGTTAAGTGCCCTTACCACAAGACAAACAAATAATAAAGAGATACAAGGAAACTTTTGGAAGTGATGAATATGTTTATTACCTGGATTGTGGTGATGGTAATATGAGTGTATATATATATATGTCCAAGTTCACTAACTGTATACATTAATTATAGGCAGATTTTTGTATACCAGTATATCTCAATAAAGCTAGGAAAAAATAAATTACTTATTCTTAGACTCTGAAAACCCACTGCATGCTTATCATGGAGTATTAGAGCAGAGGCTCTCAGATTTGTTACTTCACTCAGTTTCTCAGAAATATGTTAATGTAGCGCTATGATTAAGGTTTTTGTAAGCAAAACAAGTCAATGGCAACCAGTTGTTTAACCAGCATTTATTATTTTCTATGGGCTGAGGCATGGCATGGATCTGATGCCCTGGAATATTATGTATTTTTTTTAAAAGGCAATTATCAGAGTAGTATATTACTTCTCTGATGCTTTTTGAATTGACCTTTGATGAAATAAAGTCTCTACCTGGTTTTTGGAGCACCTAAATTAATTCACGCAAATTACTCTCTCATAGTAGACTGATACTTCTGTTATGCATGATTCTTCCTTGTGCATGACCCAATTTTGTACTATGATTCTTATACCTTAACTTAGGAATATACTATAGCTAAGCTTAGGATTCCTTTTATGAGATTTGGTCTGACTAATAAATCTCATCATAACTTCTTCCTCATCACTTCCTTACCCCACCAGGATAGCGGAATTATCCTGGACTAAGACTCTGCTCCTATACATAATGACCATTTTATGTTCCTTTTTATAATGAGAAATAGCAAGATCTTAAGGTCAACAATAAGGCAAACACAGTAATACTGACTGGCATAAGTTCCAGCAGCTAGTTCAGAGGGAGACTTAGGGACAAGAAGTGGAAGTACACTTTATCTGATCTGAGTAAGCATTCATGAGAAGCACATCTATTTCATAGTCTAAGAAGTTGGTAGAAGTGTTTTTACTGAAAAGTAGGGAAAGAATTAATAATATTGGCAGAACTGTTTGCTGAATTAGTAAAAACTATTCATTTTTTTTTACTATTCCTTTTGCTTACTTAATAAATTTTTCAGTCATTCAAGTTTCAGTAGAGCATGGGAATTTTCTGTCATTTTCGTAACTATTACATTACTCTTTTTTTTTTTTAAAGCAAAAGTTAGCTGTTGGATAATAGTTTGAGAAGGAAAATCTGGACACTAACCTTACCTCTACCACCACATAAATGGAAAACATTTGGATATTTTCTCTATTTTATTTTTCCTTCAGAGTTTTTAATGTGGTTATTTCATCTTTGACGTAAATCTTAAGTAATTTTTTAAAACAAAGTTACATTGTTAGTACTAATTTTGGAAAGGAAATTGGAATTTGGAATTTGGAAAGGAAATTTGGAAAAAAGAAAAGCCCAATTGTTTTAGTAGTTACTGACTTTCAGATAATTCTTTTATATGTAAAATCCTGAAATAGAGTGTCCTAGATACATAATACAGAAACATTAACAATTACTCATTTAAAGATACTCAGCCAATATTTACAGAGTATTTTTTAATATGGTACACAGAGACACAAACTAAGCTTTATGGAACCTGAAGCTCATGCTATTTGGGTTGCCGCTATAAGATAAAGGATGCAAAAATATGACTGAGAAGTTAAATACAGAAGTGAATGTTTTATATAGAGTAAAATTATGTTAAAAAATAAATCCAAAAGCTTACAAATGCCACAGGCACTCTGAAATCCAAAAAATAACATTTTTCATAATTAATTGCAAATACACTTCTATAATATTTTCCTTATACTTTTGACTGTATACACTTTGATAGTCTCTTTATATAATAATTATTTTATAATATTCTGAGTAGAGGAAAAAATAACATAATTCTATTTTTTCTCTAGGCCAGTAGATCAATTTTTTAAATATTAACTTGGATAATTTAGAAAAGTTTGCTTGGGCCTCATACATCATTTTAAATAATTTCATTGAAAATTTTATAATTGTTGTCAACTTTGGGAAACTTCAATTAAGTTTCTTTCAATTAAGTTTCTTCATATATGTCCTACTAAATCCAGACTAAGTGCTTTTCCAATTCAAAGTCCTCTTAGGAGAATTTTTAAAAATGCTCAGAATACTTCCTTGCCATATGGGCCTTGTTGTGTGGTGGCTTATTTTGTCAAAGCCAGCAAGGGGGAGAGACAATAGAGAGAGTTTTCTAGCAAGATAGAAGATACAATTTTACATAATATAATCAGGGGAGTGACATCCTGTCACCTTTTTTATATTCTTTTGATTAAAATCAAGTCATAGTTCCTTCTCAATCTTAAGGGGAGGGAATGCTATAAAGGATAATTAATTGGTACCATTTGGATTACTGTAACCACTCTTGAGAATAAGGGGGATTATAGTCTAAAACTGCTGAAAGTTGAGTTGGTTATCCTACCTATGTGTTCACAGAGACAGCATATGTTATCAAAGAAGTAAAAAATTTTCCTGTGTAGAAAAAATGGTAGCTCCATCCCTAGAGTTCCTTAAGTCCAAAATTAGGTCTCTTCTTTTTTTTTTTTCAAAACTAATTTTATTTATATCAATTTTTAAAAACCATATTTTAAATTCACAAAGGAAATTATTATTTAAAGAACTTTGTCCTGATCCCCAATTTATGAGTTTTTACAGTTGGAAAGGCATACCATTCTTCTGTCCTGAAGTGGTTGAATTGATCAAAATATGTTAGTTCTAACTATATATTTTTATTAATCATAGAGAATGGTTGTCTCTAGACCAAGAGTTTGTTTGCAAAATGGACAGTCTTGAAAATTGCATCATCATAAAATAATAAATCTTTGTTTCTACTTATACACGTTTTAATAACATTTGAGGATCGGGGCACCTGTGTGGCTCAGTGGGTTAAGCCTCTGTCTTCAGCTCAGGTCATGATCTCAGAGTCCTGGGATCAAGCCCCGCATTGGGCTCTCTGCTCAGCAGGGAGCCTGCTTCCTTCTCTCTCTCTCTGCCTGCCTCTCTGCCTACTTGTGATCTGTCAAATAAATAAATAAAATCTTTAAAAAAAAACCAACATTTGAAGATCTATTATATTCTATGATTTTGTGTTAGGGGCTTTCCTGTATAATATATCTTTATTTCTTAAGATAATCCTAGTAAATAAATGGAATGGTTACCATTTTATAAAGTACCATGAATCTATACTGATCAGCAAAGACGACTTAAGAACTCTCAGAAATACAAGGAGGAAGCCAAAATTGCATGATGTCTCAGAAGAAGTGACCAACTGTACAATGTATAGTTTAAGAGCTCTCATAATATGCAGACAATAATGTAGTAACAGCAATAGGTAGGTCACTGGTGACTTTAGCGAGAAGATGAAGTCAGGGAGTGATGGAGACAGAATTCAATAATGAGTGTATTAAACTTTATGAGGAGCACTGGGTGTTGTATGTAAGTGATGAACAACTAGATTCTACTCCTGAAACCAATATTGCACTGTATGTTAACTAGAATTTAGATAAAAATTTGGAAGTGGGAGGAAAGGAGTGTATTGAGAAGCATGTAGTGAAGACTGGGTAGTGTGCCTAGTTATTTCAGGAAATTTGGCCATAAAGGGAAAGAAGCAGACAAGGGATAATAATTGGGGAAAGAGAATTTTGGTTTTTTGCTCTCATTATTATTATTATTATTTTTTTGATAAGTGTGTGATTTTAGGTTCTAGAAGGTTGATCCACTTAAGTGCATATCAGGAGAATTAGGTAAACAATGAAAGAGGAAGATACAGGAAAGGAATTATCTCCAGTTTTGAAAAGAGATTGGGATGTAATTCAGAGCACAAGTGGAACAATTGGTCAGAAATAAAATTCTTAAGTTTCCAGGCCAATATTTGTCACAGGTTTTAATCAGAAAAGAGATAATTCACCTTGATGGAGTGATGCACAGTCCCACACTTTTCCCTCACTTTCTGTAGAAATGGCCAGAATTTTTTTTTTTTCTGAGCCAGTTCATCTATTTTTCCTCAGAGGCTCTTGCAAATGAACCAAAAAACTTAAATGGAATGTGGATAAATATGGGAAAAAATTGTGGGGTTTCTTTTGGGGGGGGTTAACAGTTCTGTTCAACTAGAGACTTGATATTAAGGGAAGAAAAAAGTTGATAATTACTTGAGGAACAGTTCCAAGTTAGTCCTACTTATAACATCCTTATTTTAGGCAAAAAATAATATAAGCAGTAGGAAGTGGGAGACTAGTTAGAAGATCATAACAGGATTACCCTTAAAGCTTAGATTATTTAAACTAGTTCTGAATATCACTAAATTTCTCTATCAAAACATTGAATAGATGGTATTAGAAAGTGTTAATGAAAGAAGAGCTTCCACTTTTAGTGATGATTCAATGACTTATTCAGTTCTAGGTATATATAGGACAGAAAAGTTCCCCACTCTCTGTTATTACTTCACTCTTATTTATATTGTTATTAAAGGACATAAGTGACATTTTAACCGCAATTAAACCACTTTTAGTAGTGATTTTTTTAAAGATGTATTTATTTGTTTTAGAGAGATAATAATTAAATAAAATTATATTTATTTAATATATATATTAAATATATAACACATACACTATTATAAAACTAAAAATATTATTTTTATAATAATGTATTTATTATATATCTAAATATAAATATAAATATTTATATAATATAAATATTTATATTTAGGGGCGCCTGGGTGGCTCAGTGGGTTAAAGCCTCTGCCTTCGGCTCAGGTCATGATCCTAGAGTCCTGGGATTGAGCCCTGCATTGGGCTTTCTGCTCAGCAGAGAGCCTTCTTCCCCTCCTCTCTCTGCCTGCCTCTCTGCCTACTTGTGATCTCTGTCTATCAAATAAATAAATAAAAAATCTTAAAAAAATTTATATTTAAAAGGGATCAGGGGGAGGGGCAGGGACATAGGGAGAGGGAGAGAGAATCATATGCAGACTCTGAACTGAGCATGGACCCTGTTTTGGGGCTTGATCCCATGACCTTGAGATCAGGACCTGAGTCAAAACCAAGAGTTGGACGCTCAACCAATGCCACCCAGTTGTCCCTAGTATTGATTTATGATACATATAACTGATTTTGTGATCTCAACAAGCCACACAATTGCTCTGAACTTTGGATTCTTCTCTATTAAAATGAGAAATGTATACTGTGATGTTAAAGGTTCCTTTGGCTTTATAAAATTACATATTTCTGGGGCGCCTGGGTGGCTCAGTGGGTTAAGCCTCTGCCTTCCACTCAGGTCATGATCTCAGGGTTCTGGGATTGAGTCCTGCATTGGGCTCTCTGCTCGGCAGGGAGCCTGCTTCCTCCTCTCTCTCTCTCTGTTTAAAAAAAAAAAAATTACATATTTCTAAGTTAATAATGAAATCTTTCCATAAGAAAAATAACATAACTATAAGACTCAATGAAGAAATCCTCCTCTCTAGGGAGTTTCTTACTGATAGTCAGGGGACAATGGATGAGGAGATTGGACATTAACTACAACAAAACCAGCAGAAGGAGTTTACTTCCCAGACACTCCATGAATACATTCAGAATTCAGAAATGAACTAAGCCAAAGAGGGAGGATTAACCAAGATGCCAAATTAGCCACCAAAAGCAGATTCAGAAAGCAGAGGTATAAACAGCCAAGGCAGAAAAGAGTTTAAAGCAATATGCAAGGATGGTGAGAGGTGAATAGACTCAGGGCAATTATCTGGAAAAAATTTTTTGCTTTTGCCTATATTTTATGTGTTTATTGAGGCATTGTGTTTGGAGGGATTCCAGTATTTACAAGATAGACCTTTGCAAAGTTCAGGTTCTAAAATACACACTCTTTTTTTTTTTTTTAAGATTTTATTTATTTATTTGACAGACAGAGATCACAAGTAGGCAGAGAGGCAGGCAGAGAGAGAGAGAGAGAGGGAAGCAGGCTCCCTGCTGAGCAGAGACCCTAATGTGGGGCTCGATCCCAGGACCCTGGATCATGACCTGAACCGAAGGCAGAGGCTTAACCCACTGAGCCACCCAGGTGCCCCTAAAATACACACTCTTATGAACTGTTCAAGAGTGTGATATTTAGGGGTACCTGGGTGGCTCAGTGGGTTAAGCCTCTGCCTTCGGCTCAGGTCATGATCCCAGAGTCCTGGGATTGAGCCCCACATCAGGCTCTCTGCTCAGCAGGGAGTCTGCTTCCCCCTCCCCTGCTCTCCTCTGCCTGCCTCTCTGCCTACTTGCGATCTCTAACCAAAAAAAAAAAAAGAGTGTAATATTTAATAACTAAAATGAAATGAAATGCTATCTGTATCAGTGGAGAATCTCTTTTGGAGGTAAATAGCAGAAAAAACCATTCAAACAGACTTTAAAAGTGAAATTATTGGTTTAATTAACAGAAAGCTCAGGATTAAGACTGCTTTTTGATAAGTCATAAATTAGAGGCTTAAATAAATGTGATTGTGGATCTTTTGTAACATGAAGGCTCTTTATTAAAGTAAGAATTTAGGCAGTTTATTAAAGAAAATCTAAAAATTAAAACTAAAAATCTAAAAAATTAAAAATTAAAATTAAAAATTATATAGAAATACAGAATATAAAATAAGATCTTGTACGATATTGAACTGAGGCATTGGTGGTGGAAATCTCTGTCTCACTTGTGATCATGAGAGTTTTCAATAGTCACCGTTTAGTATTATGTTTTTTGAAGGTTATTTTTCTTATAGATACTTTTTATTTATAGAATATGCTTCATTGTATTAATGATAAATTTTTAAAAAATATTTCCTTTTTAAACCATGAATAGATGTTGGCTTTTATCCATGTTTTTTCTATGTAGGATGTTTTTAGTTGTTTTCATTTGTTAATCATTTAGGGTCTTTTTAGCCCTTATCACTTTCTCTAATCTGACAGTTGCAGGGAATAAGTAATCCCCCAAAGCAAATCATTTTCCTGTCAATGAAAGAGGAGCAATGGAGGCCCAAGGGCAAAACAACCAATATTGTTTACATGATGACAAGTGTCTGTATCCACTCCTCTCCCATACCAGCTCAGGGTGCCTTAGCCTGTCTCAGATCAGCCTCAATGCATAAAGAATTGCCTTCCTTCTTACCTCAATTGATGTCCCATGGTTCCGTCTGGACCCAGGAATAGAAAAGGAAATGTATCCACAGAATGGCCAAATAGCTAAGAGGGCAGGTTCTTGAAGCACTGGTAAAATGAGGTTTCTATACTCAGGATTTCAGGGCAATTGCTGGCTTAGGCCATAAATCATATGTACAAGAGAGTACTTATTCTTGCCAAGGGGACAGCCTGTTCAGGCAAATTATCTTATAGTCCCTAGAATTAGAGTCCGTTTTCTCTTCACTACTCTCAAGGTGTTCATCTCTGTGGTTCTTTCTTCTGACTTTCTGGTTCCTGGACCTGGAACTTTTAGGCCCAGGGTGTCATTTGTGGCAAAATGGGTGAGCTCCACATTTCTGAACTTCAAAATTTATCACTCACCTCCACACCTTCCTCTGTCTCCATGGAAGCCTGCCTTTTTCAAACAGAAACTTCAAACTGCAACTACTCTTATGCCACCAGAAACCAAGAAAGAACTGATCTTAAAATCTTTTCTACCCAATGCTTTTTTCCAAAGGGAAGCTATCTTAATCTATCCAAATTAAAGGATTCAAAACTAAATGTAAATTTAATCTCAAGTAGGAATGCTGTAACCTATGCCCAAATGAGAAGATGATTTTTGGGGCTGACATTATGTTAAAAAACATATGTTTTCTCATTTTTATCTAGCAATGTCAACTCACCAGAGAGATGTCAAAGTAAAAACTTTGGCAATTAAGACAATTGACTTGGATGATAGGCATGAATTTGGAAATAACGGTACCTCAGGGTTGTTTTGTGTTTTTTTTTAAGATTTTTTTTTTTATGTATTTGACAGAGAGAGATCACAAGTAGGCAGAGAGGGAGAGAGAGAGAGAGAGAGAGAGAGAGAGAGAGAGAGAGAGAGAGGAGGAAGCAGGCTCCCCGCCCAGCAGAGAGCCCGATGCGGGACTCGATCCCAGGACCCTGAGATCACGACCCGAGCCAAAGGCAGAGGCTTAAGCCACTGAGCCACCCAGGCAGCTCTGTTTTGTGTTTTTTAAATGAAATATTTAGAAAGTACTGGTTCTGTTTTGGACACAATAAATTATTAAGTTATTATAACTATGATACATGTGATGTTGGTGAGGAAGTATTGCCAAAATAGATTAAGTTCTTGGACTAACCCATAAAAACTTAGTTGATCCTTTGAGGAACTGATGGTACTATTGCAAAAGTACAAAGCAGAAATTAGGCCATCTCTGCATCTCCAACCTTTGGAATTTTTAAAAATAAATTTGTCTTACTGGAAACCTTTTTGCCTTATGGTGTAAATAGCTGATTTGATAATTTGCATGTTATCACGAACACACACATGTCTAAAATACAGGCAAAGTGAGGCAGTGGAAGTGATTTCATTTGCTAAGTGGGGACTTTATTTGCGGGTTCTTTTTATGACCTTCTGAGTCCTGGACTAGAATTTTCACACCTCTCTCTTTTCTTCTAAGTCTTCCTTTATTGACATACACTTGCCCTGTACTCTAAGTTTACAGTCTCCTAATTCCTTAGGGCTATAGGAAAGATAGCTGGAAGTAAAGAATTTGAGATATAGAAAAGGGAGAAGTACTGTATCTAGAGCGGCTACATGTGACTTTCAGATTTGGGCAAGAAGAATGTGAAATTGTGTATGCCACTCCAGGGTCCAACACATTTTCTACCCTGAAAATAATCTTTTTCTAAGAATAAAGTATGAGGCTGAGGGAAATAATATTTTTTAAGTACTTAATATTTGTCAGGCACCAACTAGGATAATTTACATGTGTTGTTTCATTTAATCCTTGGGTTAAGTACTATAATTTTATATCACCATTTAATTTTATAACAGCTTACAGAGTTTCCTGAAACATACTAATTTTTACAGCAAGCTTATGAAGAGGACACTATTCATATCCTTATTTTAATGATAAGCCTAGAATCAATTTATTAGCTAGGTTAATTTTCAGTAACTGAAGATGACTATGCCAATTTAGTCTCAGCTTCTTTGTTTTACAGGGGGACCAACCTTTACAGGAGTGATGATGAGTAATTTAGAGGGTGCAGGCGAAGCATTTATTGGCACAGTGGCTGCAGTGAGTACTCACTCAAGAGAAGTTTACCGTGATTTTTCATTGAGGGTAAATGGTTTGCTCCATGACACAAAACCAGAATGTGGTGGGATTTAAACTCAAAGCAATTCTTCCATTTCCAAGCACTTTAAACACTCTGCCTCTTGAATGAAAAGACTAGCATCAATAAGAATTGCATTGTCTTATTCTTCCTGAGTATGCACACAGATGTATACATGCCCACATCACCATCTGCCACTTCTCCCACGTGCCTTCATGCTTTCTTTCCTACTATTTTTATGCAATCATTTAGACACCTTTTGCTGTAGACAGTGTAATAGTCTCCTGAAGACGTCTACATCCTAATCCTTGAAACTTGTGAATATGTTATGTTACATGATAAAAGTGACATTGCAGATATGTTTAGGATCTTTGAGATGAGAAGATTATTTTGTATTATCCAAGCAATGCCGAGTGTTAGGCATAGGTGTCCTTAGGAGAGGGGTGGCAGTATCAGACTTGGAGAAGCAGAGGAGTGATGGGACTATGAGCTGTGGAGTGCAGATAACCTCTAGACACCGGTAAAAGGCAAGGAAGAAGATTCTCCCCTGGAGTTTCCAGGAAGAACACAGCTTTGCTGCCAACTTGAGTTTAATCCTGTAAAACTGATTTTGGACTTCTGACCTCCAGACCTGTAAAATAAGAAATTAAGTTTGTGGTAATTTTTTACAACAGCAATAGGAAACTAATACATCTTCCTTCTTTTTATTCTTTTGTACCATACTTCTCTCTACTAATCCACTCAAGTACTTTGGCATTAATGGCCAGGTAATTATTAACATTTGAAATAACAGCAAACATTTGTTTTTCATTTTTTGCTTATGTCATCCCATTGAATGTTCATGTGGCAGTGGTACAGATGTCAGCAGCCTGGGTATCTCTAAACTCTCTGATCTTCTGGAATTACCCTTTCTTTTAATATTTGAAATAAATTAGCTATGGAATACAATCCTGGTAATTTAAAAAATAAAGAATTCTCTTCAATATTCTTATGGGTTATCAGGGAATTTCATTTATTTAATTATCTTTTGCATTAAGTGCTTGTTTGTTGCTGAATTATTAATTTCCTCTTTAAAATCTTGCTCTCTGAGTAGAATGGTGGTTGCCAGAGGTTAGGGGATGAGGGAAATGGGGAGATGTTGGTCAAAGGGTACAAACATTGTAGTTACAAGATGAATAAGTTCTGAGGATCTAATGTATAGCGTGATGACTGTAGTTAATGAAACTATTAGATACTTGAATTGCTAGAAGAGTATATGTTAAATGTTCTTACCACACACAAAAATGGTAAGTATGTGAGGGGACGGATGTATTAACTAACATAATTGTGATAGTCACTTTATAGCATATACATGTATCAAATAATCTGTTTGTATACATTAAACTTAATTATATTTCAATAACACTGAAGAAAATTTCACTCCCAGGGGTTACAGTTCTTTTCTCTCTGGGCTATGTGAAAATAAATGTGAGACAAAGAACTCCCTTTGTTCCTAGTCACTATCTATTTGTTTATCTGGAAAGTAACTTAGCAATAACATAACAGAACTTCCCCAAAGATTGGAGTAAACAGAGAGGGTTGACATTACAAGCCAGAAATGTATAAAATATTTAATATTAGTGTGTTGATTGCAAAATGTCTTTGCTTGCTTCCAACTTTGGGTCTTTGATTGTACCCCTCATGTTTCTTCCTGGATTCCCTCCTTTTTCATCTACTCTGCCACTGTCCTTTAAACAATTATTTTTTTCTCATTTAGAATTTGTCAAAACTTTCTTACAACCAATTCCAAGGAAAGTAGTTTGTTTCCAAACTCCCAACACAAAGAGAGGATCAGTTTGAAGGAGTATCTCAAAAGGCCAGAGTTGGGAAAGTGTTTATATGGGGCTTTGAGGGTTGGAGTCTTAGTTACTGGATGGCAGTAGGGCAGAAGTTAGGAAGAAAAATCTTATAAATGAAGGGATTTGATGGAACAGCCAGTGGTCTTATATTTGGAACATGTGCATCCTTATAGGGTTACTCTTAAATCAGTTGATTTTGGTTGTTCTTATACTGGAACAGAGAAGATTTGAAGTAGCTGGTCTTAAATTTAACTCTTAACTTTCTACTACAAACTATTTCACAGGCTATTTTGTACATTCAAAAAACAAATCTTATAGGGACTTTCTAAAACAAAAAGCACTTCTCTTTGGTTTTCCACACTTTGTTGGCATAAAGCATTCCCAGAAGCCTTAAAATGAAAGCTTTTTCTAAAATAAGTAAATTCTTAGAAATGGTATCATTCTCTCAGGCTCTGTTAGGCATAAAAATATGCCAGTCAATTGGAAGCCAGAATCAAGAGTAAGTTTCTTTTGTTTAAAATCACGTATACTGTGATAGTATAAAGGGGTTTTATTGTCTTTTTTACTCTCATTTTTAAGGTAAGGAAACTAATGCTTATAGACGATAAGTAACTTGCCTGAGGTGTATGATATCTCTGTACTATCAGGGCTATGATTTGTTGGGAATTTCCTATGAGAAAGCACACAACATGTGAGACTCTTGCACACTCTTATTCCCTCACACTCTGGGCTTTAGAACTTTTTTTAGTAGGTAAAACATACTATGATTTATGGATTTTGTTAATGTCTTTGTCAGAACAAAAGAACAATTAATAATAATTCTGAAGTATAAAAGTTTTCAGTATAAAATGCTTCCTAGAATGAATTCCCCTTTTACTTTGGAGGAGAGCAGAAGTATCTGTTTGCCATATTTATAAGGGGTTCATGAAAAATCTTGAGAACTTTTCTCTGTTCATCCATTCTCCTCATCCTCTGTCTCACCCAGGATCTGTCTATGCTGCACCCCAGTGCTTAAAAAAGAAACAAGTTTAGGAGCAGTATTTTCTCTCTCTCTCTCTCTGTCGGACCAGCCTCTTTGTCTATAAAGTCAGCTGCAATATGACAAACTCCTTTACTGAATGTTTATATTATGATTGGCACTGTGCTGAAATGTGGTTTCTTTACATGTGTTCTTGCCCCATCTGAATGGGTGTGCAAGTAAATATAATACATTATCAAACAGAACACAACTATCTAGCTGATCAAGAATGCATGCAGAATACAAAGAATGTCAGAATTTTGTTATTCTTCCAATAAGATTTCCTTTAGACCTACTTGGTGATAAATATCTAGACATCCATTATGATGGAGGGGGGAGACTGACTTTCGTGTCTGATAGAGGGAAATAATCTTACTTCTTTCTATTATAGGAGGAAAAAAGGAGTCTTCTGTGCAGAGGGCCTTTTTCTTGCTAATATTGATCACCTCTCATACATCATAACCAAACAGAATTGAGGATAGAAGTGAAGGGTACACAGCAAGGGATCCTGTTCTGCTATACCAATACAGTCACATTTACTACTTATGAAACTCTACGAGATAGTTATTTTTTACACTTTTTTCCATTTTATTTTATTCTATTTCTTTTCAGTGTTCCAGCATTTGTTGTTTATTCACCACACCCAGTGCTCCATGCAATACATGCCCTCCATAATACCCACCACCAGGCTCACCCAACCCTCCATCCCCCCTCCCCTCCAAAACCCTCAGTTTGTTTCTCAGAGTCCACAGGGAGTGAGAAGTGAGTTGGGGGAAATTGGAGGGGGAGACAAAGCACAAGTTAGGTATTTTTAAAAATTATTTTTATAAATGTGGACCCTGTTCCAATTTGACAATTAATTTGTCAGAGGTAGTAGAACTTGAAATTAAATTTGGAGTTGTATCCAGTTAGGTTAAGTAAACTGTCCTAAGTTGGTATGCTTGGGTTGACTTTGGAACCAACTCAGTTTAGTATAAATCCAAACACTAGGTTTATGTCCATTATACTCTGCCACCCCTTCTATATATTTTAAGAGGAGTTATCACCTGGTTGGTTTCTTTAATATTTACCACTGTGCTAAAAAAAAAAAAAATACCACTAAGCTTATTGGAATCCAAGTGTTTTACGGTTTCTCTTTTCTATAATGTTTAGTAATGACTCATATTAATCTAGTAATTATGTGAAAGTATAAAGATCAGAAGACCAAAATTAACGGAAGTAAATTTTTTCAGATAAATTATTATTTGTCTACTAATTTTCTTTTAGGTCAAACTACTTTCTTACATGCTAATTTTCCTGGGTTGCAATGCCCTGTGTTATCTGTTATCATACTTCCAATTTCTCTTTGAATTCACACATCTCCAGTTTTTTTGGGGGGGAATGTAATGAGAGTCATACAGTGGTCAGAGGAAGGGAAAAAAGTGCTCTGGTTTCGCTGATGACATGAATCAGTTCCTGGTACATAGCAGATAATCAAAGGCTTATTGAAACTTAAAATGAATCATTATTTAAATCAGCATGTAAAATGAATCATTATTTTTTAAAAATCTGTTAATTTTCAAGATTGAAAGACTGCTGTCTTTAGTCATTTTTAAAGGTGGCTTTTCCTGTTTGAAAACTCAGGAAGGTAATATTGTTTCTGAAGTTAAAATTTAGTCACTCATGAAGTGGAAATTACCATGTAAATTATGTAGGTCGTGTAAACATTGTTTCTGGCTTTCAGAAAATATTGAGGACTTCACCATTTCCAATTGGAAAATAAAGCCAAGTAAATGGAAGTCAGGAGAGATGATTATAAAAAACACAGTGTTCCCTTCAGCTGGCTTCTCTCTGTGTTTACTTATTATAGACATTATATTTACTGAACAATTAAAGCAAGGAAAATTGTCATCAGGAAACCTCCTGGACATTCTCGTAACTGCTCATTGAATCCAGGAGATGTGATTATTAACATCATTACCTAAGAGACAAGACAACCTGAAGTTTACATATGTTTATGAAAAGATGTTTAGCTTTATTTAGTAAATAAGGAATTACTATTTTCTAGTAGTGAATACATATGTATGTCACTAAAAAGTTAACTAGTGTTTTCTGCCTGCCTGCATTAAAACAATAAGGGCAATAGCATGTCTCTGTTTCCTTAGTCTCGTGTTTCTTCATTTTAGTAATGTATTAAAGCAAAGATGGTAGGACCCTGTCCCTGGAGAATCTAATTCAGTAAATCTGAGTTTACATACTTTTCTACATATTTTATTTTATAAAAATAAAGAAAAAAACCAAGAGCTCACCTAGAGAGTAATCAGATACAAGAAAATTTAGTATACTTTTCACTAAACCAGTGGTTGACCACCTTTTAAGAGAGGTGTGTTATGGTTTTAGCCTGAGGATGGTTTATTTGTTTATTCACCAACTTGAGGAAGAAGAGGCAACCAAACTGGGTCTTGACAGAAATTAAAGAATATGTGATCATCAATACTCTTAATGATAGTAGTTGTCTTAAAATAGAAAGGTGTGTGGGTGGTACCATATATTACCCCCTCCACCATCCCCATGCTGTCTTTGGCTGTACATCACAGGGCCTTTGATCACTGCATTGAATCCTAGAATATAAGTGGAACTGTGGGAGATTTTATGTTGAAAAGTTTAAAGGCACCATGGTTTCAATTTAATGTCTTTTTTTTTTTTTTTTTAAAGAAATGACATGTGGGGCGCCTGGGTGGCTCAGTGGGTTAAGCCTCTGCCTTCAGGTCAGGTCATGATCCCAGGGTCCTGGGATCGAGCCCCACATCGGGCTCTCTGCTCAGCGGGGAACCTGCCTCCCCCTCCCTCTCTGCCTGCCTCTCTGCCTACTTGTGATCTCTGTCTGTCAAATAAATAAATAAATAAATCTAAAAAAAAAAAAAAGAAAAAAAATGACATGCTACATAACAGTGATGAAAAGTTTAGTGGGGTATCGGATTAGTTTTGAAAACCTAGCCCTTGATAACTCTTACTTGGAATGCCCTTCCAGGCCTGTCGAGGTATACTAACACTGGCACAAAAGGGTTGGATAGTTTATTTTCACTTAAATTCAAAGAAGGTCATTGTCATGACATGCATGTCCTAATAATTGAATCTTTCACAAAGTGTATTCATGATAATCTGTCATTTGATAAATTCATAAATGTAAGAATGAATGGAGAAATTAAATGTATTATATTTCTCTCGCTCTCTCTTTGATTTGCTTTCTCTGTAATTTTTTCTTATTATTCCAATAGTATGCATATGGCTAAATCAAGCACTGATTTAAAAACGGACCATGTCATTTTGAGCCAAACTTCCTGCAAAATAATAACTGAGTTTTTATTTGTGATATAAGTAAATAAACCATCCTTAGGCTACACCCATAACACAGCTCTCTTAAATGGTGGCCAGCTGCTGGTTAGTGAGTAGTGTACTTAATTCTCTTGTTTTGATTACCTGCCAGGTGAGCCTTTTTTATTTCTTGTTAAGTAAAGTACAGATGTGGAAAAGTGTACATGTTAAAAATATACAGCTCAATTAACTCAGTAAGCAATTTTAAGACCTGTTTGAATTGTATTGTAGCTACTAAGTTTATACTTACCTTCTTGAAAGATCTGCAGATTGCCATGTTCTTTTGCATATATTACAATAAACCTTTAACATGTAAGATTATTATTATATATAATAATGTGTTATTATTATTACATTTCTATAGATGAGGAAACAAATTCAGAGAGTTAACATTTTATGTCCAAATTCCCATAGCTAGTAGGTGGAAGAAATAGTACTCAAATCTAGGTTTTCTTGTTCAAAGTCACATGGCTGTTTTTCCTTAATGCTGTCTTTGTGAGGTAGATGCCATAGCACACTGCCCAGATCTGTCCCTTCCCCCTTTCAGAACAAAACCACTCATTTCCCCAGTTGCTGAGAGTGTTGGTGGGTGACAGCTCTCAAATGAGTCAGCAAGTTTTCTTTAGGAATTGCCCTAATCCAAGAAGACTACTTCCTAGCCATGACTGCACCCTTTGGGAAGATGTCAGTTCACATCCAGTTACTAGTTGATGGAGGGGTCTGTCACTCTTCATAGTTCTGAACAACTCATAAAAACCATTCTAGTTCTAGAGCTTTCCTGGCATGATTGTTGATGCCTTTGTTGAATATGCATCACAGTTTACCTTCCTTCACTGCCCAGTCCAGGTGTTGATCCAGAAAACACCAGCGCATGAACTAATTATGTGCAAATTGCTGTTTTAGAGTCTGCCTTCCCAGAAACACAGGTGAACTTTCTTTGTAGTGTTCTTTTCTTTTTTAAGGTACTTTATGCCTCCTTAGAACTGTATGCATTCAGTCAACAAAAATTGAGTGCCCATGTAACAGTCAGAAGTGGATTAAAAACAGGAACCACTTTATTTTCAGCAAAAGTAGATTTTATATAAGGAATTTGGTTTTTCCAAACCATTCAAATGACTGGGCCTCCATAACTGATTGCCATATCTGCCACAATCAAAAAGATGGTAATCAAGTCATCACGTTGTACACCTTGAATATGTATAATTTTTATTTAAAAAAATCTTTTTAAAGAGAGGAGATGGAGAATCAGAAAGATATGTTTACTTGATGAGTGTAGATCTTAGCACTTTAGCTGCCATTCCAAGAACAGACAACAACTTCTAGAACCTAGTTTCCAAAGCCTCATTAGACCTAATAGATTTGCACCAGCAAAATGGATGCCTTGTACAGGCTCTGCTTCTTTCCACATTTAACATAGTTCCACATGTGAATAGATGCATGTGTATGATTCAAGAATATAAGTCACCTGTGGAAACTTACCTGGACGCTGTTCAGGAGAAGGTTATTTTTTTTCGCTTTCTGGCCTTTGCAATATAGTAAATCTCCCCAGAAGGAAGTTGAGATAGGTGAATCATGAGCCAGTCCTTGCCTTCACCAGGCTTATATTTTAGAGAAAATGTAAAACAAAAAACAAAAACAAGAACAAAACAAAAAAACAGGTATGGCATACAGTAACACTCTCAGATGCTGTTATTAGAAGATCAGCAAACTTTAATAATGAAAAATGTGTTTGGAAACAGCACAGTTTGTTGCCTATAGGAATTTTTTTCCTGAGAAAAACGATGTTTTATTATCTTGACTATAAAATATAATTATTTTTTATAAAAGTTTATATGTGATCATCTTTAAAGTACCAAAAAGCCAAATACAAATAAAGCATAGAAAATTATTTGAATCAAAAAAGTTCTGACATAAATCTACATGTTATAGGTAATCATAGTAAGAATCATTGCAATAATTACCCAAAGTAATATTCAAGTTAACAAAGAATATGCCCAACATCATTAGCCATCAGGGAAATACAAATCAAAACCACAATGAGATACCACCTTGCATCAGGTAGAATGGGAAAAATTAACAAAACAGGAAACTACAAATATTGGTGAGGATATGGAGAAAGGGGATCCCTCTAACACTGTTGGTGGGAATGCAATCTGGTACAGTCACTCTGGAAAACAGTATGGAGGTTTCTCAAGATGTTAAAAATATAGCTACCCTATGACCCAGCAATTGCACTACTGGGTATTTACCCTGAAGATATAGATGCAGTGAAAAGAAGGAGCACATGTACCCCAATGTTCATAGCAGCAATGTCCACAATAGCCAGACTCTGGAAAGAGCAGAGATGCCCTTCAACAGATGAATGGGTAAAGAAGATGTGGTACATATAAACAATGGAATATTATTCGGCCATCAGAAAGGATGAATTCCCACCATTTGCACTGACATGGATGAAACTGTAGGGGATTATGCTAAGTGAAGTAAGTCAAGCAGAGAAAGACAATTATCGTATGGTTTCACTCATATGTGGAACATAGCAGTAGTGTAGAGGACCACAGGGGAAGGGAGGGAAATCTGAAGGGGAAGAAATCAGAGAGGGAGATGAACCATGACAGACTATGGGCCCTGGGAAAGGAACTGAGAGTCTCAGAAGGGAGGGAGTAGGAAGATGGTGTAACAGGGTGATGGTATTAAGGAGGGCATATGTTGTGATGAGCACGGGGGATTATACGTAACTAATGAATCATTGAACACTACATCAGAAACAAATGATGTAGTATATGTTGGCTAACTGAACATCATAATAATAAAAAAAAATTAACAAAGAGATGTTTGGTCTTAAATTTAAATTCACATGTATAGTATATTTGTAATAATAGATCAGCATGAAAGTATATCTGCATTTTTTAACAGTAAAAGTAGGTAAGTTGGCAAATGCTGTATTCCTCAATGAAATGAGAAAACAGATCAAGGATAAAATGTTGGATAGTCTTATCAACCAGGCCACCTTTCAGGATAAATTTTCAGGGTAGCGTTCTGCACATGTAACTGAATTGATTATTCTAGAGCCAGTATTTTTATTTACTGAGTTTGCAGATAAAAATGTAATGAATAATTATATGTCAGGATTGGTAGGAATACCAAATGTTATTTCACAACTGCCACTATGTATTCTTTTCTGACACAGCCTACAGAGATCCAGGCTTTCTCTGTTTGAATTGATTCATTTCCTTTCATTGACGAGCTTCTTTCATGATGTGCTGTTCCTGAATCTGGCTGTAGATAGATTTTGATAGATATTTGTGACAAACCATGCATTTTTTATGAGGATGATGTTGACATGTCTCCTTCAGTTTCTGGTTATAATCATTGGCTGCTTTTTCTCGTGATGTAAGCATACCCACTTTTTCAGAAGCATTAGCATTCCGTGGACCAATGTTCATTTCATCAGATCCACACATAATATATTTGCTGTTAGATGTCCCATTTTACTGTAACCCATGTTACATTCTTTTTTTGTGTGATAGACTTCCCTGCTTCTATTTTTTTCTGCAGGAAAGATTCAAATAGATTTGTCAAAACTAGCAGACACAAACTCTTTCCTAGTGGGAGAGTGATCCACATCAAGCACCATACATACATGATCCACATGACCAAGAGTGTTCAGTGTATGCATATCAGAAGTATGTAAGTTGTGACATTCATTTGCTGCAGTAAAAATGAAAGCTTCCATAGGGTTCCGACAAATTGTATTTGTTCTTATCTTTAAGATGACCTTTTTCAGAGGAGTAGCTTGTTTCATATCATAAAGCACTGTATTCCTGTCAGAAGCACAACTTCCCAAGAGAAATGTCTCAATTGGGTTTCATTTAACACTATTTAAACTGTTGCATCCCCAGGTCATTGAACATATAAGATTGGTTCTTTGCTCATTCCAAATGTCTCCTTGGTGTCCACATGTGGAAAAAACAGCTTCTTTCCTGTGATGATCAATTCCTGTATTTACTCCCTTTCCTAATATTGTATGTGGTGGTTGGTTCCTCCTCTTCTCCATAGCGTGGTCCATCTATTTTCCACTACGTCACAGTTTTGTCATTGACAGCAGAAAAAAAAAATCCCACATAAATGAGTACATATTCTTCATTCAAAACCCCTCATATGTTTACATTGTACAGATACATTTTCATTGGTCAAGTTCCAAATTCTAACCTCCCCATCACATGCTCCAGAAAGGACAGTAGCCAGGCTCTTTGGCTGCTTTGCCCAGTGTTGACTTCATCTTGGTGACCGTCCGGGGAAGCTAGGAATGGTTTTCAAATACCCGTTCCAGTTTGGTAGCATTTAAAGCTCTTACAGATTTTCATAGGACCTTACAAGAACGTAAGGTAGGATCATAGTTTCTTGGAACTGGTGATGTAGATGCAAATCTTCTTTGCTTCCTGAAAGTTCTGAATCCTCAGAACTTTCTGAATCCTCAATCACTCTGCCTTTTCTGGTTCCTGTAGTTTTCCATTAATCTTTACTATTGTCATGGCAGTACTAAAAAGAACCTCAGAAAATCTCCTAGGTTCCAAACATAGGAACCCCCTTGTTCCCACCATGCCAGCAACCGATTTCCCTTGGTAATTGGAATCCGTCAGTATATTCCTTACCAGAATTTATATTATAGTGCCAATGTAATATAGTTCCTGAAATATACCATTCAGGAGTCATTGCATGAATTGATTTGGGATCCTGAAAGACAGTGTGAGTTTAGATATCTGCTACCACTTTTGAAAGAATTCTACTGGACTCAGCAAAACTGATCCATTAAGTTTGGAATATTCATGTTGTGAAAATTAAACTTGATTAAGGCTTGACCTAACTCAGACTCTCCAGATTTTAGATGTGAATAGGTTAACACTGAAGAGTACAAAATATGGATTATAGTATCCAAGGGGTTCCTATTTTGGCAAAGGAAAGGAGATCTTTTGGCTGAGTGAACCTGAACAAATAATACAAAATTGAGTATAGAACACTGATGCTTAAACTGTTCTTAAACTTTGAGAATCTAGTAAAAGCTATAAACACATATTCCAGACATGCAGAAGTATACACAGATATGCAAATACAAAATACTTTACAAATATCAGCTGATTAATAGACCCTTTGAGCTTCTGTGGTCTCTTAAAGTCCTTGAGTCTTGGCTTAAGAAGTTCTAGTCTACAATCACATTCTCTCTTAAATTTCTGAGAATTTTGAGTTTTCAGTTCTCAAAAAGTGCTAATATATGTACATGCATGACACACATATAGCATACATGTATACATATATCATGTGTATATGTATATCATATATATATAAAATGAAATATATCCTATCATGATAGCAAAGCAATGTAGCCTACTTAAGTCAGTTGTCTCAAAAATCGTTACTATGCACCCCATCAGTAACACATTTTTGAGACTATTCTACTACCCAGTTTTCCAGAGGCTAGAAAATTACTCCATTTGTTTCTCTGTTCACCTCTGTCACACAGTAATAAAATATAAGCAGATTACTTAATACCAAGTGAGTAGTGGTATGATCTTGAACAAGTCATGGATCTTTGTTAGTCATGTCTTCATCTATAAATTTTCTTTGTAATTCGATTTATCTTGTTCAGTGCTAAAATTTTATAATTCTTTAAGTTGATGCTAGAATATAGGATTGTATTTATTGAATTGTCTTTGATATACAAAGACAATACAAGGATCAGAGGAGGTCCTGGTATCTACATTATGCCTCAACAATATGAAATACTAAACTGAAATAAGAGAAATTTCTTATGCCCTAATTCCAATTCACAATATGAATGAATGAATGTGCTTCCCTTTAGGAACATGTATTACCTCTTTAACCCATGATAATGAAGCTATCATGGGGTTGTGTATGACCTGAGTCCCAGGGTGCTCAGAACAGCATGGGTAATGATAATGACCCTAGGGCCTGATCTGTTTGTCTTTCATCCTAAATTTGCTAAAGGAATGGGGTGAGTGAGGGACTGAAATAGAATGGCTGTGGTTAAATGTGCAGGGGCCTCAAAGACACTGATTAGCCAGGAAAGTAGTAATAATCAGAGTAACCATAATAAAGCTATCTCAGGACATGAGTAATAGTGTGCAAAGCTAAAGAGTATCTCTGCCTGCATCTAGGGAGTAGATTTAGAAAACTTGGTTTATTTTATTATTATTATGGATAGAGTGCTTAAAACTAAAATGCTAGGTCCCCAATCCAAGGGGAGGTTGCTGGAATGAGGAATAGTTTGACATTTGATAACAGGGCAAGCTGTTTAAGTGGGAGGCAGCACTGATGGCTTTATAATTTGCTCTTTCGTTTATGTGTTTGGCTTCTGCTGCAACCAGCTGGCATGAAGGATCTCTCTGGTGTTTTGAATCAAGAAGGGAATAAAACACACTCAGGCTTCACTACAGATAACCTGAACATTTTGAATTTGGTTCATGGCAAGAGAAATGTGTACTTTGGATTTATTTTTTAATAGTGGTGGTATGTTGGCTGAACTGATCTCCTTTATGACTTGAGAAATTATTTATGCAGTAGTGCCTGGATTTAAGAAAGGCAATATATACTTATGGAAGGAAATGTTTATCTCATCTGAAAACAATTGACATCTATGAACAATGGCTGCTTATATCTTTTGGCAAGTAATAGAAAATTGTTGAATTTTGGATGCAGGATTAGCAGTGGTTTTTCCTCTTAGCCTTACCTTGATCTGTTTATATTGGATTTGTTACTTGAATTTAGTCATTGTTATACAATTATGAAAAAAGAAAATATTTTATGCCTTTTGTCTTTGAACTGATCTCCGCTTTTTAATTTTCTAAGAATGTGTGATGCGTAACAAATTGTGTGTGTGTGTGTATGATCTTAAGGGTACATTTCAATTATTTTTATCTGTTAATTACACCTTTTAACTATCACCCAGATCAAGATATACAATAGTATTAGAAGATTCCTTTATACTCTTCTGTGATCTGGCTGAACACCGTCAATATTATTCTGCTTGGCCAGCTCACTTTGGCTTGGCTCCTCCTACATTCCCAAAGAGAACAGTTGTTATGACTTCTATCACACAGATTGGTTTTGCCTATTGGAGACAGTTATATAAATGTAATCATATAGTATTTTTATATATGGGTCTGTTTTCTTTCACTCAGTGCTATGTCTGTGAGGCTGTCCATATTGTTGCTTACAGAAATAGATTGCTCATACTCATGGCCATGCAATATTCCATTTAGAAGATCAGTATTCTAAAATTACATAAGTTCTTCTATTCACAGATATTTGGGTTGTTTCCAGTATTTCACTATGTCTAATAATGATATTATTAATTTTTTGACATATCCTTCAGTGAACATATATATTCAAATTTACAATATTCAAAAGTGAATTTATTGTGTTATAAGATATTAGTATATTTTGTTTTAGGAGATACACTGATAGCTTTCCAAAAACATTGTACTTATTCATATTCTTACTACAGTACTTGCCCCCCGTGTTTCTGGCAAATGTATAGTGGTGTCATTGTGTGTGTGTGTGTGTGTGTGTATTTTATATAATCTTTTTTTTGAAGACTTTAATTTGTTTAAAACTTAACAGTTTTAGTTTCATGATAAACCAAGAAGAAGGTACAGAGATTTCCCATATGTCCCCTCCCCCCACCCATGCATGGCTTCCCCTATTACCAACATTACCCACCAGTGGTAACTTTATTAGTATGGAAGACCTGCATTGACACATCATAATCACCCAAAGGCCATAGTTTACATTAAGTTTCACTCTTCTTGTTGTACATTCTGTGGATTTGGACAAATGTGTAATGACATCATTATAATATGATACAGGGTATTTTCACCGCCCTAAAAATCCTCTGTGCTCTATTTATCCCATCCCCTGCCCACAATGATCCAGTTATCTTTTTACTGTTTCCACATTTTTTTCTGTCCAGAATGTTATGTAGTTGGAATCATAGAATATGTAGCCTTTTCACACTTTCACTTAACAATATTCATTTAAGTTTCCTTCTTGTCTGTTCATGGTTTGATAGCTCATTTCATGTTAGAACTGAATAATATTCTATTGTTTGGAATCTAGAATTCTATAGTTTTCTTTTTTTTTTTTTAAAGAGTTTATTTATTTGACAGAGAGAGATCACAAGCAGGCAGAGAAGGAGAGAGAAAGAGGGAGGGAGGAGGAAGCAGGCTCCCTGCCTAGCAGAGAGCCCAATGCAGGACTCGATCCCAGGACCCTGAGATCATGACCTGAGCTGAAGGCAGAGGCTTAACCCACTGAGCCACCCAGGCAGCCCTAGAATTCTATAATTTTCTATTGTATTCCAGTTTATTAATTCATTCACATACTGAGGGACATATTGGTTGCCTTCAAATTTTGGCAATTCTGGACAAAGCTGCTGTAAACATTTATGTGCAGGATTTTTGTGTGGACATGTTCTCAATTCCCTTGGGTATTTACTAAGAAGAGTGACTGCTGAATCATATGCTAAGAATATGTTAGTTTTGAATGAAGTCACCAAACTATGTCCTAAAGTGTCTGTACCATTTTGAATTTTCACTAGCAAGGAATAAAAGTTCCCATTGCTCCATATTCTTTTTTTTTTTAATATTTTATTTATTTATTTGACAGAGATCACAAGTAGACAGAGAGGCAGGCAGAGAGAGAGAGAGAGGGAAGCAGGCTCCCTGCTGAGCAGAGAGCCCGATGCAGGACTCGAGCCCAGGACCCTGAGATCATGACCTGAGCCGAAGGCAGCGGCTTAACCCATTGAGCCACCCAGGCGCCCCTCCATTGCTCCATATTCTTGACAACATTTGGTGTTGCCAGTGTTCCAAATTTTGTCCATTCTAATAGCTATGTAGTGACATCTCACTGCTACTTTAATTTGTACTTTATTGGTGACATATGATTTTAGAACATCTTTTCATATGCTTACGTACTCTCTGAATATCTTTTTTAGAGAAGGGTCTATTTAGATCTTTGGCCCATTTTAAAATCAGTAGTTCATTTTCTTATTGTTGGGTTTTAAGAGTTCTTTGTATATTTTAGGGGTGCCTGGGTAGCTCAGTTGGTTAAGTGTCAACTCTTAATTTCATCTCCAGTCATGATCTTGGGGGCCTGAGATCAAGCTCTGTGTTGTCAGGCTTTGTGCTCAGTGGGGATTCTTTCTCCTTCTGCCCCTCTACCCCCACTCATGTGGGGGCACTCTCTCTCTCTCAAATAAATAAATCTTTAAGAATAAAAAAAATTCTTTATACAGTTTGGATGTGTCTTTGCAATATTTTCTCCCAGTCTGTGGACTTGTATTCTTATTCTCTTGACATGGACTTTCACAGAAGTTTTAATTTTAATGAAGTCCAGCTTACCAATTATTTCTTTCATGGATTGTGCCTTTGGTGTTATATCTATTAAGTCATCATCATTTCTAAGGTCATCTAGGTTTTCTCCTATGTTATCCTCTAGGAGTTTTATAGTTTTGAATATATGATCCAGTTTGAGTTAATTTTTGTGAAGAGCATAAAGTCTGTCTGAATTATCTAGATTCATTTTTTGATGAATCTAGATTCATTATTCATCAACATGTGTATGTCCAGTTGTTCCATAACAGGAGAAGACTATCTTTGATCTATTTTATTACCTTTGCTGCTTTGCCAAAAATCAATTGACCGTGTTTGTGTGGGTCTATTTTTGGTTTTGCTATTTGGTTCCATTGATCTATCTCTGTTTTTTTTCACTAATAGCACATTGTCTTGATTACTGTAGCTTTATAGTAGGTCTCAAATTCAGGTACTGTCAATCCCCTGACTTTGTTCTTCGATATCACACTAACTATTCTGGTTCTTTTGCTTGTCCATCTAAACTTTAGAATCAGTTTGTCAATATCCACAAAGTAACCTTGCTGAGATTTGATTGGGATTATACTGAATCTGTAGATCAGTTTGGGAAGAACTGATATGTTGACAATACTGAGTCTTCCTATTCATGGACATGGAATACCTTTCCATTTATTTAGTTCTTATTTGATTTCATTTATCAGAAATTTATAGTTTTCCTCTTGTAGACCTTATAAATACTTGTCACACTGTGGTTTTAATTTACATAGCCTCTTTGTGAAATGCCTGTCCAAATTGTTTGCTTACTTTTTTCTGTGGGGTCATCTATCTATGTTTCTTGAGTTGTAGATTTTTTTTATGTAGTCTGTTTATTTTTCCTAAACATTATATGTAATATGTATGTATGTGACTGTGTGTGTGTATAGATATGTATGTGTATATTATATTTTAAACTGTCTTCATGGAGTATTTTGATAAATAGGCACAAATTATTAGTGTTATCTTTGGCTGATGATTTTTGTTTCCTCATTCAGAAAGCTATTATTTTGGTTGTGAAAACATTCACATATATTATCTCCTACAGCCTCTATTGTTTTGTACTTTACATTTAGTTCTACACTTCATCTGGAATCAATTTTGGAGTACTCCAGATATAAAGATTAAGATTTATTAACCCAATTTTTACCCCACTGCCATGCAATGTCACCTTTATCTTAAGTCTGTGGCTGTTTATATAATACTGTTCCTAGATGTTTATTATATGTCATTGGCCAGATTTTCTCTTCATGTGTCAGTATCATAAAAACTTACTTATTATGATTTCTTGGTGATCATGGTGTATGGTAGTGTAAATACTCTGACTTTGTTTTCATTTAAGATCACCTTGCCTCATCTTGACATTTTTGCATTTTGATTTGAATTTTAAAATAAACTTATTAATGTCTATAAAAATAAAGCTTTGACTTTAATTGGGATTGAATTGAATCTATTTAGTTACTCTATGTGATTTGGGAAAGAATTACTGTATTTACAAAATTTAATTAATTTTTTATTTATCTCCTCTTTAATTTTTCTAAGTAATATTTTATAGTTTTATGAGCAAAGATTATACACAATTTTTATTAGATAAATATACAAGGAATTTTATGTGCTTGATGCTAAATTAATACTTTCTTTAAAAATTTTTATTTTCTAATTGTTTTTTATTCAACAGTCATATTATTTTTTAAATATTTTATTTATTGGGGTGCCTGGGTGGCTCAGTGGGTTAAAGCCTCTGCCTTCGGTTCAGGTCATGATCCCCGAGTCTTGGGATCGAGCCCCACATCAGGCTCTCTGCTCAGCAGGGAGCCTGCTTCCTCCTCTCTCTCTGCCTGCCTCTCTGCCTACTTGTGTCTGTCAAATAAATAAATAAAATCTTAAAAAAAAAGATTTTATTTATTTATTTGACAGACAGATAACAAGTAGGCAGAGAGGCAGGCAGAGAGAAGAAGGGAAGCAGGCTTCCCACTGAGCAAAGAGCCCAATGCAGGGCTCGATCCAAGGACCCTAGGATCATGACCTGAGCCGAAGGCAGTGGCCTTAACCCACTGAGCCACCCAGGCACCCCTATTCAACAGTCATATTAAATTTACTTATTGATTCTAATACTTTATGAATGCTTCTATATTTTTTGTGTACATGGTAATACCATTTGCAAACAGGGTCCATTTATTTATTCCTTTCCAAACTTTATAATTTTTATTTCTTTTAATAATATTGCACAGGCTAGGTCATCCAGTGCAAAGTTGGAAAAAGTGATGATATCAGAATTTCTTGTTCCCAGTCTTGATGGGAAATTTTTAATATGTCTTAATTAAATATAATGTATTCTGTAGACATTTGTAGATATTCTTTACCAAATTCAGAAGATTCTCCTCTACTTTTAGTTTGCTAAAAGTTTATCATGCAAGAATATTGACTTTTATAAAAGCTTTTCCTGTATCTGTTGATATTATTATGCCATTTCCCCCCTTTATTCTGTCAGTGTGACGAATTAGATTGATCACTTTCTGAATGTTAAACTTCTCTTCAGATCTAAAATAAACCTTACTTAATGTAGTTATATTATCTGTTTTATGATTTGATTTGCTCACATTTCATTTGAAATTTTCAACTATGTTTTCCAAAAAAAATTTTCTGTAATTTTCCTTTCTCATTATGCCCTTTTAAAATTTTAGAGTAAAGGCTGTGCTGACCCTATAAGGTGAGGTGGAGACTGTTCCTTGTTTTTCTCTTCTATGAACGTGTGTAGAATTATTATTTCTTCCCAAATATGTGGAAGAGTTCAATAGTGAAGTCATCTGGACCAGATTTTGAAGTGTGATTTTTTTAGTATGGAAACAAATAATATATTCAGTTGCTTTTGTAGATAATAGTTCTATTTTGTTTTTCCTACCAGCTTTAACATATTTTATTATTTCCCCCCATCCTAGGGAATGTTGTTTTCATTTCATTTAACTTAAAGAAAAAATAACTTAGAACTGTATTTCATTATACAAAGCAAAACATTTTATAAATTTCATCAGTTACAGCAAATATATTAAATATTATATAATATTAGTAGAATATTTTACCAATAGGTAAACCTTTATATATTAAATATTATATAATATTAGTAGAATATTTTACCAATAGCTAAACCTTTATATACCTCTTTGATCAATTTTTATTTACCAATGAGATGTTAGATTAATTAAAATAAGAATATGGGGGCACCTGGGTGGCTCAGTGGGTTAAAGCCTCTGCCTTTGGCTCAGGTCATGATCCCAGGGTCCTGGGATCGAGCCCCACATCAGGCTCTCTGCTCAGCAGGGAGCCTGCTTCCCCCTCTCTCTCTGCCTGTCTCTCTGCCTACTTGTGATTTCTGTCTATCAAATAAATAAATAAAATCTTTAAAAAAATAAAAATAAAATAAGAATATGTTTGATAAACATTATTGATAATCCATGTCCTCTACATTTCAAAAACCATGAAAGCTACATGTTCCAATAAAACCCCAGTATTTTTGTTTGCTATTAGGTGGTTTTAAGAGTTCTTTTCTAATTCCTTGATCAAAGTTCTTTTTCTTTTTTTGATCATACTTCTTTTTAAGGCTAAAGTGCTTGCTACTGTGAAAGACTTCTTAACAATAATAAATTAATTATTTAGAAAATTCATGTCTTCATTGTCTATATTTCCTTGTCAGTATTTCATAAAATATACTATATCTCTTGCTTCTACCCCAGCTACTGTCTAGAATTTCAGTTAGTTTTTATTACATGTGCATTTATTTTTTTTTCCAAACAGATAAAAACCCACAGAGATTATAAATTTGGTCTCATTTTTTAAGAGAATTAAGACAGATTCCAGCCCCTCCAGAAATATCACCTAAGTTGTAAAATGCCCTCAACACTGTTTACCTTTCTCTCCTTAGAAATGGGTTCAGAGTAGAGCAAACCACAGGTAAACTCACAGGGTTTCAGTAGTGATGGTGACATGAGGTGAGAAATTGTAAGGGCAACGTTCAGGATCTAGGTCAAGAATATTAGTGAGGGCCCCACCAGTTCAAATTTAGGGTAACTTGTATGAAGTCCACAGGCAAGGACTACACAGGCTGTCTTTATTAGGAGTTTGGTTACACAAGCTCTGGGTCAGCTCCCATTCTTTGTGGCTATCCAGGCAGGCCATCTCACCTATTTAGTGTGGCCGGGTAGACCAAGGAAAGCACCAACAACTGGGTGCTTTTCATTGCTAATCCTGGCCTTGACTCACTCCGTGACCTCTCTTAGTGTGTTTCTTCAGCTGGAAAGTGAAGATAATAATAATGAGCTATTTAACAAGGAGTGTTGTGTGGATTAACAGTTAATAACATGTTTCATAAGACAAGGCAGCATTGAGCTTTTAAATACTAATAGAAAGTTTCTCTACACTACAAAGTAAATTAGTGCTTCTCTTGAAGAAAACCCAATATGCCAGAACATGAACATACAAAGCAGTTGAAATAAGGTGAATTTTTACTTGACAGAAGTAACTTCATTTTCTAAAAGAATACAGCTTTCCTTTTGGTATTTGGTTCATCATGCATTTAAAAACTCCATATCTATTCTATTGCTTTAGTGTTTTGTTCTTAAAATACTTATTTTGATGTGATTTGATACTTTTTTTTCTCAAAAATTCAACTAAGAATAAATATATAGCTTGCTACCTGTGTATGTGTGTGTGTGTATGTGTATCAGCTTCATTTATATAAGTTTTTTTGTTAATTCTGTTGCTTCATCATAAAGGATTTTTTAATTACTTGGGGAATTGAATTAAACTTAATGAATTTGAACTTATACATAGCTTTCTAGGACTCTAACATATCACATCTGTTAATCTATCTCCAAAAGCTTAGCATTGAGCCAGCTGTTTATATGCAAAATTATACTTGCCCACTAAATTAATTCTCCACATACTTTATTTCATTTACTTTCTGTTTATTTGCTTTGTTATTCACAAAGATAAGGAAGAATTACAGATATAATTGTAAAAGAACTGTGAACTTACTAAAAGAATATCAAAAGGTGATAATAATTTCTGACCACTAAAAAGTACTTCCTGAATTCTGGAATTATTGTTGGTATTACCAAGACAAAGTCAAATCCAAAAGCCAAAAAAAATTATCCTAGTAGAGGAAAACTTCAAATAGAAAAGTTGAACCCCATGTTTAATAAGTATTGTTAAAATAATCTGGAAAATGGAAAGGAGTGACAAGGAATTTAGTTGAAATTTTGCCTAGGCTGTGACTTAATGTTATCTTATAGTGCTATTAACAATTGTTGTCATTTTATAAATTTTCGGAAATTTTAATGGGAAATTGGGGGGATTTCTACAATGCGCATCTTATTTGATCTTTACAAATAATGTATTTCTGACCTCATTAGTTCATCTGATATTTGTAAGTTTCTTGAGTGATATGAAGAATATATATAATCCTTTTCTTTCTATAGAAGGAAAATGAGATTCTGACAGTTCAGTTATTCATCTTTTTATTTTTACCAAAAAATATTTATGAAACTTTACCCACGGTCACAGAACTAGTTAAAAATTATACTAAAATATTCTTTGTAATGTCTGTCAAGTCCCCCTCACTATGCCATATTGTTTCCATTTTTTACCATCTAGATTATCTTTGCTCATTTTTCAGTCCTTTTGTTCTACTTCTAATTTCTTTCTACCACCTAACTATATACAGATACATACATATAAAGAGAGAGAGAGAAGAGAGAGAGAATTGCCTTATATTGAGTTGATATGGAACTACTTGTTTATTTTTTGTCTGTTCATTATGTCCCACCTAAAATTAGAGATCAATTTTCTATAAACAGCATAAGAGAAGATAAACCATAAAATTATGGGAAATCTATACAGCTTTCATTATACACATGATTAGCCTTTTCAAATAGAGACGTCTTGGGATCAGGCCTTGCAGAAAAGGTCCTACCAGAGCCTATATCTACCAGAGATATAATTTTGAAATTAATTTATGCTGTGAGATAATTCTTAAACTTTTACTAAAAGTAACATTTCACTTTATTAGACATTAAGTACAACTGGTCTTATTCACAACTGTTCTGCCCTACTACCTATATAAGTCTAATTATTTTCAACATTCTTTTGGAATGAGTATATATATAAAATTAAGAAGGTGGGAACTATTAGCAGATGGTCTTCCTCAAGAATCACCACACAGATTTCATCATTGTGATACTGGGCATAGGTGGCTGGGACCATATTCTCTTTATAATTTGAAGTACAGCCCCTGACTAAAAGAATTTGGCCTAAAATGTTGATAATGCCAAAATTAATAGTTGATAAACTCTGGTGAAGCATGAAAGAGATACCAGTACTTCTTCTATTATTTAATGACATTTTTAAAAATAACAAATATTCTTTCATGAGCAAAACTTATTTCTAGGATACCTGGGTGGCTCAGTCATTAAGCGGCTGCCTTCAGCTCAGGTCATAATCCCAGTGTTCTGGGACTGAGCCCCTCATCAGGCTACCTGCTTGGTGGGAGGCCTGCGTCTCCCTCTCCCCCCACCCTGCTTGTGTTCCCTCTCTCACTGTGTCTCTCTCTGTCAAATAAACAAATAATATCATTGAAAAAAAAACTTATTTCTAGATAATCTGATTATCTGAATTTTCTATTAGTTTCTATTATAACTACAGTTGTGGCATAGATATTTGAGGTGATTTCAGTTATAAGGTCATAGGTAGACCAGAGACATATTTTGTTACCTCTAATCAGTGGTCATTTTTGTGCTTTGGTTTGGTAATTGGCATCATTGTAGTGTTGTGGAATTTGGTGTCATGTAATCTAGCACAGTGTCATCTCATAAAAATCAGTCACACTTATACAGTCAACAAGGCAATGTTGCAAACATTACTCTTTGAGATATGATTACATCTGTAAAATGGCTATGATACCTCACTCATAGAATTCCTGAATATTAGAGTTAAAAAAGGTAAAGAACAAAGTACATTAACATACAGCAATCTTCTAAAATATAATTGTATTATTATTATTCACCATAAAAGTTCCCTTAACCTGCTATTAGGATTTTACCTGACGTTTACTCAGATTTCACCAGTTGTTGATACTGTTTTATGATGATACACAAAATCTCAGGAAAAACTGATAGGAATATACTGTTGATATAACAATATAATATTTTAAAGATCTAAATTGTAACATCAAAATAAACATCAGATTATGCTCTATAAGAAAATCATATAAAATGAGAATTGTCATATTTTTTGTTACTTTGGATACTTTGTGTGAGTTGTATATGCCTGTTCCATTATATGCTGGGCTCCTAAGGGCCATGTGTCTACAGTTCATGAAATTTGAGCACTAAATGTCACCCTAGTATCCTTGATTAAATGAACACAATTACACTTTTCATTGTTTACAAACAAATTAGGGCCATTGTTCAAACCTTAAATCAGTTGGATTTCATAGAAACATCTGACATATTATTGTGTCTGTGATATTCTCATGTAAGTGTAATATGCATATTAAGTACTCAAGACACACACACACTCTACACTACTATGAAATTTACCAATGAAGTTTCTCAGTCATGTTGAAAGGCTGACATCAATTGGTTTTAATTTGTCTATATCTCTAAAACCTCAGCTAACACACCTTTCTGGAAAGGTCTCTTTTCTTTAAATAAGGTTCAAGAAGAATTAAGTCTGTTGTGTTATTTTTCTTTGCTAGCTTAATATCTTAAGATTTTCATATTCTAAGGCAGAATGTAAACAAACACACAGGAAAAAAAACACCTACATTAAATAATAAAATAATAAAGAAGAGGGTTCATGTAAAAAATAATATAAATAAATAAATAAATAAATAATAAAATAAATGCCTTCATCAAGACTATTTCTAAGGACCATTTCAACTTTTTTTAAATATAGGGGTGCCTGGGTTAAGCATCTGACTTCAGCTCAGGTCATGATCCTAGGATCATGAACCCTGCGTCAGGCTCCCTGCTCTGTGGGGTCTGCTTGACCTTTTCCTTTTCCCCTCCCCCTGCTCATGCTCTCTCTGATTCTCTCAAGTAAATAAAATATTTAAAAATTTTTAAAAAATAAAATAAATATACATGCCCATTAAAAGCTCACAAGTCCCATTTTACAGTTGAAAAAACAGGCTAAGAGAGACTAATTTATCCAGTATTATACAGCTTGTAACTCAGACCCTGATCTGAGTCCCGACTGTGACTACAGATTTAAGACACTTAATTACTACATGAAACAGTCTTCCATTTTGTTTATCCTTTACTGTGGTACAGACATAACTTTTTTAATCTAAGCAGTAATAGCCATCATTAAAATATTGACTTTGGCATATGCAGAGCTTATTTGGGTACTGATATGATCATGCCAACTATAAAGTAACATGAGACAACTGGAAATGATATCAAAAAATTACTGTCAATTTTTGAAGGTGAACTATATTCTGAAGTATTTATAAAAAGTGAAATTATGAATTATTTGGGATATGCCTTAAAATACTCCAGAAAAATGGGATGGGATGATAAATTAAATACAATTAGCAAAATATTAATAATGGCTACATGGGAGTTTATTGTGTTATTTTTCTAATTTTGTGAATGTTTGAAAAGTTTCATAGTAAAAGTTTAAAAAGGGATATTTATCAGTTGAAGGTACAAGAATCATCTCAAGAAATCACTGTTAAAAAGCAGATGTGGTCAACTTTGTGGCATAGAGCTCTGCACTTTATATATAATGAACTCATCTCATAGAAACAGTGTTTTGGATTTATTAGATTAAAAAGTTCTTACCTTAGGAATTAGAGAGGAATAAATTATTGATTTTAGAACCAGTAAATTGTTTTTTTTTTAAAGATTTTATTTATTTATTTGACAGAGAGAGATCACAAGTAGACAGAGAGGCAGGCAGAGAGAGGGAGGGAAGCAGGCTCCCCGCTGAGCAGAGAGCCCGATGTGGGACTCGATCCCAGGACCCTGAGATCATGACCCGAGCTGAAGGCAGCGGCCTAAACCACTGAGCCACCCAGGCGCCCCAGAACCAGTAAATTTTGATGAGCCAGGGGATGTAAAGAAGGAGGAAGATGATCAGGGTATCTGTCAAGAGAAGACATCTGAATATAAGAGCAGGCAAAGGCACCATGACAGTATCAGTATCTGGAGAAAGCAAATGGACAAAAAGAAAGATTGAAAATGGAAAACGTGGCAATAAATGTTTACTATAATTTTGTTCATGATATATACATGGTCATTTGGAGTATAGCAAAGAAAGACAACTATGCCTTAAGTTATTGATTATTAACTCAATCAAAGACTATATAAGAATAACTCCAAAATATGTTATAGTTAATGAACTACTGGGCAGATCAATTGATACATTTAAAGGAATTCATAATAGGAGCATTCTAAGAGAATGGAGAAGAATGAGATACCTATGGGTAATACCAATATGGAGATAACTAGACATTCAATAGTGAATCTTGTTAGTATCATAATAAATCACATTTCTACTTTTAAGAATGTTTGCTTTGACTAACCTGAACCTTAAAAAAATCACAAAATCTATTATGCAGTGCCGGTCAATGCCCTTTTCAGTTTCAGGCATGATGGAAACTGAGTAAATATGTTTTGAATGAATAAATAAATGAATGAATACATGAATTAGAATTTAAATGATATATACACATATGTGCCAGAAATGCTTAAACTAGTCATTTCAGAGACTAAAAGAATAATTTGGATTTTGTATTTAGTAAAATGTTATTAATTTTAAATGGCTCATGAGAGATCAATTAGTTCATGGAATTTTTAAAGCTAACTCTGAAAAGAGGATAAGTGAAACTCACTACTTTAGTGGATATGTGGTTCTCTTTCAGATAAATCCATTTGTGTATTCCCTTGAGTATATTTTAAAGTTAAACTGTAGAGATTCTTTCCTATTTTAGAAGAAAAATTTGCTGTGGCAAGAACAAATTCAGGTTATTTTCTTTTTCCATTTCAAAACCTTTTTCTGACAGTCTAAATAAAAGAAAATCAACTAGCAAATTCTTTATTTCAGTCACAATACATTAATGTTTTAGGCTTTTAGAGAAATTAAACATTAGAGTCTCAATTATAATAGTTTATTTCTCAGTAATAAGTGATACATTTATTTTTATGTATTTATTTTTTATTTTTATTTTTCAGTCTCCACCCCAGAGTGGAGCCCTCCAGAGCTTGATCACATGACCCTGAGATCATGTTCTGAACTGAAATCAAGTTGGATGCTTAACTGACTAAGCCACCCAGGCACCCCAATAAGTAATATTTTTAAAGTAATGTAAGTGCTTTTAGTTGAATTAATACTGTATAGTAAAAGTATATATGTTTATGTTGAATTTGTCTTGGGGTCTCAAAAAGTAGGGCTTGATTCACGAAAGACTCATTGGATTCTAACAAGATTCTAGATTCCATACATAACAATTGTAATAATATGAAGTGAAGCAAACCTCCAAACTGTGTCTGTTCAAGGAGATTATAATGAAGTATAAACAAAGAAAGAGACAACATAATTTAATAAATCTAATATCCAGTAACATAACAACAAATGTAGAGGATTTTATATCATTTAACTAGAGATTCTGCTATTGCCTACTTTGTCTTTTGTTCTGAGAGATCTGATAACCTGTGTTGTCCTTAGAAGCTCCTGGCATTTTATTCCTGTCAGCCCCTATCTGTAAACATTGACACCCCCGGCCTCTGATAGATATGTAGTACTTCAGATCAAGCTTCAGATTTTCTAGATTTATATACCAGGTAAGTAAAACAGATATTCTCTGTATTTTTTCTTTAATCTGTATTTATAAAGGACTGTAACTATTCAAGGTATAGAGCCAGTATAACAGAAATATTCTAACTGGGGGGACCAAATGTCCTCAACTCTCTAAGATAAATGAGGTTTTAGAGTAGAGTAGTGTTTCTGTCTTTATCATGTCCAAAATTTATACCATCACTTAAAACTTTTTTTAACACAATCTTTAGCTATTTGTAGAATTTCTAATATGACATTATAAAAATGTGTTATATTTGTGACTCAATATTCCTTATAGATAACCCCAAGAAAAGAATTTTTTATTTTGGAAAAATGTTAAGCATGTTGGAATAGTCATAATGATTTTAAAGGGTCATGTCTAAATATTTGCCTTGTAGGGTAATATGCATTTAGAATGTCCACTGGTGGGGTGCCTGGGTGGCTCAGTGGGTTAGAATGTCCACTGGATCTTTCTTGGAAAATAGCCTTTAGAATTAGAAGGGATCATTTAGTGATTTCTTTTAGACAATGTTTTCCTGGGTCCACTTCTAAGACCATCCTTTAGGATCTCCCATAAATTATGGGAACATACTGTATTATTTTTATACTTTTTAAGTTATTTTAAATTGGTAAAGAGACTATATAGTAAAATACACATTCTAAATTATATTTCATAAAATATCTGAAGGCCAAATAAAATACCATAACAATTTTTACTTGAACAATCATGTTGACTCATTTTTATGTAGTCCTTAAATAATTGTATTTAATTAAAAATAAATTTGGGGGCGCCTGGGTGGCTCAGTGGGTTAAGCCTCTGCCTTCAGCTCAGGTCATGATCTCAGGGTCCTGGGGTCGAGCCCCACATCGGGCTCTCTGCTGAACGGGGAGTCTGCTTCCCTCTCTCTCTCTGCCTGCCTCTCTGCCTACTTGTGATCTCTCTTTCTCTCTGTCAAATAAATAAATAAAATCTTTAAAAAAAAAAAAATAAAAAAAATAAATTTGGATTTCTTAATTAAAAACAAAAAGTAGCATCAGTTAAATTTATAGCAATACACTGATTCTTGCCTTTCATTTCAGGCCTACCTATATTTGTAAGTCCATTACTCTATCACAGACATGTGCACTGCTCTTAGTGAAATGCCAGACAGGGTTTGGATGTATCCACTCTGAGTAGATGCTTAACTTGCAGTGATGAGGAGTTCAATGACAAGTAGAATGCAAATATATGTTCTCATGATAGTGTTCTGCCAAAGTGAGATATTGGTACAAATACTACAACTGAGATAATAAATGTCTCAATAAATGAATAATAAATAAAATAATAAAAAGCAATAAATAACTATATGTATTTTGAGAATAGACTTCATTTGCTGAGTATCTGTCAAATAAATATAATACTTTGAGGATTTGTTTTCTGATTTAACAACTGAACAACTTTAATTTGCCTCTCCAAAAATCCATAACAATGTTACCATGTCACAGGAGATAAGTGTCTTCATTTTCAATAAGATGGAAAAACTCTCTTAGGACTAAATATTTGACAAAGATGCCCCTCTCTCCTGAAAAATAACTGAGATAGTTGTAAATCATACCACTAATCGTTGTAATGAAAATTCCATCAGAAGCAAATTTAAACTGGATGTATGTTCAATGATTGTCTCTGTATCTGACAAATTAGAGTGACAACAGTTTATAGATATTATTGGTGATGCAAATTTGATGACATTTCCTCTTTGCTTAGCTTCTAATCTCACATAGTCTTTTCTTGAGTGGATCTGTGTGAAGAATAGGTCATTGGGAGTGTGGTTTAAAAACTTGGACCCTGCCCTTTACTAGTAATGTAACATTGGATAAATGACTTAACCTCGGCCCAATTTCCTAATCTGTGAAGCAGAGATAATACATCATAGGGGTCTTAGGGTGAATAATGAATTAGTATTAATAAATGTATGGAATGGGATGCCTGGATGGCTCAGTGGGTTAAAGCCTATGCCTTCGGCTCAGGTCATGATCTCAGGGTCCTGGGATCGAGCCCCGCATCGGGCTCTCTGCTCAGTGGGGAGCCTGCTTCCCCCCCTCTCTCTGCCTGCCTCTCTGTCTACTTGTGATCTGTCTGTCAAATAAGTAAATAAATAAAATCTTAAAAAAAAACAAAATGTATGGAATATTATCCAGTAGGAGAAACCCTTCTCCTGTATGTTTTTTCTTTACTACTCACATATATAGCACTTTAGTTTTGACATTTCTGGTCACCAAATGTATGCACTGGGAGAGATAGAAGCAGTTCCCTGTGACACCAGCAGGGCATCCTAGAATTCAATTCAATTCCAACGCTAGCTGAAGTTAGTATCAGAATCCACAAATTAGGGCCTCAGTCCCACAAGACTGTTCTTCCATATTTGAAATGTCAATGCTAAGTTCCAGGTTGTCACCTGTACTTCTGACCCATTGGGGCTCCCATGACTCCCTTCTTGGGTTCAATAGTTTACTAAAGTAGCTCACAGAACTCAGAGAAACATTTTATTTATGAGGTTACTGTTTTATTATGAAAGGATGTAATTTAGGAACAGGCAGATGGAAGAGGTGCATAGGACAAAGGAAAAGGAAAGGAGATGGGGCTTCCATGCTCTCAGGGCATTCTACTCTCCCCCCATCTCCATGTTTTCAGCAACATGGAAGCTCTCCAGAAGTGTGCTTTGGGGATGGAGGCTTCATCATGTAGGCATGAGAGATCATTAACCCCACTCCCAGTCCCTCTCACCCCTCTGGAGAATGGGGTATGGAGCTGAAAATCTAAGCTTCTAAATATGGCTTGGTCTCTCTGATGATCAGATCCTATCTAGGAGCCCATCTAGAGTAGACTCATTAGAATATGAGACACTGCTATCACTGAGGATATTCAAAAGTACTTAGGAGTTGGGCGTCAGAAACCAGGATCAAAAACCAATATTAGAACAAAAGATGCTTGTAGCTCTTATCAATTAGATAATTACAAGGGGTTTGGAGCTCTGTGCCAGGAACCGGGGCAAGGACCAATACATATATTTCCTATCATCTTTCAAGGGTCTAACCATCATAAGTGCTACAGAAATGTGTTATTTGAGCAAAAAATAAATATAGAATCTTGAGTGAGGGGCGCCTGGGTGGCTTGTTGGGTTAAGGCCTCTGCCTTCAGCTCAGGTCATGATCCCAGGGTCCTGGGATTGAGGCCTGCATCGGGCTCTCTGCTCAGTGGAGAGCCTGCTTCCCTTCCTCTCTCTCTGCCTGCCTCTGCCTACTTGTGATCTCTGTCTGTCAAATAAATAAATAAAAAATCTTAAAAAAAAAAAAAAAGAATCTTGACTGAGTATTGAAACTGCATGGTAAATTTAAATATTTTCTATTTGTAACTTATTTTAACAAATCAGTGTTTTCTCACATATTTCTGACAATAAAATAATTTTGAATATTTGGATTTTTTCAAATGATAATGTAAAATAGGGTCCAATGAATGGAAAAAAGTACAGTTATTTTGCACATGAAGAAAGTGAATATGCCACTTATTCATATATACATGAATATATATGTGTGTATATATATAACATTAAAATCAAGTTGTTCAAAAAAGATACACTTCATAAATTTTCTTTTTATATTGGTAGACATCAAATAACACATTCTCTTTAATTTGTTACTCATCAGGTTGTAGAAATTCTCAAATGTTAACTGTTCTTACTGAAGTATACATAAACTAAGTAACAATACAGATAATTCTGGCATGTAGAACTTGCTCTTATCAAAGGTTTCTGACCTTGGACTATACAACACATGGCTTTGAAAATTTTCAAGTATGAAATAAAGCTTTTGGTAGCATAGAACTATAGTGTTAAAAATCCTATGTGATTATCTTGGTTTGAGTTGTATTTTTAAGTTTAGTTCTATGATTCTTTTTTCTTTTTATTTAAACTTTCAAAATAACAGGATGTGTTTGAATATTCAGAAGTACCTTATTATCTGTGTTGGAGTTGGAGTGATTTTTTTCCTCAGAATCTGACCTGTCAATCACTCAACAGACCTTTTTTTCCCCTGTTCTTTGCCAAAATCCACTTCTGGGTTGTTTGGCTCTCTCTTAGCCCTCACAAGCTGAAATACTACACTGAATAAACCGTCAATATTTATTTTATAAAGTCTCCCACTTTTATATCAGAAAGGTGGATCATGTGTTAGAGGAATGAAATCTCAAGAGCACTAATTAAATATCAATAACCCAAACGTACTTAGATGCATTTTTCTAAATGGCACACTTACAGTGGCCTTGAACTCCTTGTAGTTTCCAGCTTCAATACTTCTGAACCTCTTTGTCTGCTCAAATAACCAAGAAGTGCTGATCTATGACAGACTCATCAACACTTCAGCTGCCATGTGAGTTCTGAGTGGTCTGTACAAGAAAACATCAGCCACAGCCCTGTATCTCATTCAGCCTGGAAGTTCATGCAGCTCTCTGGACCATGTTATCCATATAAGGCCAAAGTATGCAAATAAGCCCACTTTAATGGGCTTCAGTGGTTGATTAGGGGTTAGTTTCCCTTACTTCATCATTTCTAAAAGGTACATGTTGAAACACCATGAAATTGAATGAATGTTATGCTCAATTTTAGCTGACAAGGGGTGGTTTACTTAAAACAGGTGGGCCGCAGCTAGATTGCAGTTTGAAGGATGTAAAGTACATTAACACGAGACTTGCCCTGGAGGTGAAAACTTACCTTTTTCTTAAGAGAGAGAGAGTGTGTGTGTGTGTGTGTGTGTGTGTGTGTGCGCGCACACGCGTGCATGCACACATGTACAAGTATTTAATCTTTGTTTCTGATTTTGCCAGTTTAAAGTTAACTGTTAATTTGCTATTACCTGAGATCGTAATTTGGTTAAGGTGTTTACATTTAACCCTTAGTCGAATTGTTACTTTGAATTGGGACGTTATGTACCTTATAGATACGTTTTTGTAGTGATAATGAGGATTTTAAGCATAGTGACAGCTTAATGAAACGTTTGTATCCCTAAATTGAACTAATAAACATGTGTTTGTCTTTATCAGTTGGCTCTCTCTGTGTCAAATAAATAAATAAAATCTTAAAAACAAAAACAGGGTATGGAGATATATACTCTGTTTATTTAATTTTTTTTAAGATTTTATATATTTATTTGACAGAGATCACAAGTAGGCAGAGAGGCAGGCAGAGAGAGAGAGGAGGAAGCAGGCTCCCCACGGAGCAGAGAGCCAGACATGGGGCTTGATCCCAGGATCCTGGGATCACAACCCAAGCTGAAGGCAGAGGTTTTAACCCACTGAGCAACCCAGGCACCTCTGGTTATTTAATTTTTAAAATGCCAACATAAAAATCACATTTTCCCATTATATTTTCTTTATACTATTACCTATTCCTTAAAAAACCCTCTTGTTCCCATTTTATATTTTCTGTTTATTCTCTCAATATACAATATATAATATATTTTATAAATATAAATATATTGTTATTTATAAGGGATAGCTAACTCACCTAAAATTGTGTGAATGACAGTAACTTTCTCTCATTCTGCTGAGAAAATAGAATGATCACTCAGAAGTGGGGAAATTTGGCTTCTAATCTCAGTACTGCTGTAGAGTGGTTTTTGACCTAGAGCAATTTCATACTTCAGGATGACCATCACCGTTATACCTTTGTTCAGGTTTGCTCTCTAACTGACCTACCTTTCACACATAAAAATTCTACCCAGCTTTTGTGTTTCAGAGCTTGTTCCTTTGATGCTTTTCCCAGCCACTAAACCAAACTGATTTATCCCTTTCTCAAATTGTTAAAAACATAACACATTAATATTAAAAATGTCTTGTAAAATGACATAGGTCAACTGCCCAGTTAGAGCAGTCATCCATCCAACCACTGTGACAATAGATAATCAGACTTTGCTTAAATACTAGTATTGACAAGAAATAGTTAATCAGGAGAAATCCCATTTAAATCTCCAGAAAACTCAACTCTCAGGAACTTCACACTCACATTGCCCAGATTCTGTGCAGACCTGAAAGGAAAGTCAATACACTGCCTAAGTGGAAGCATGCAAATATTCAAGCAAATTTATTTTTCTTTACATTAACAAAACCACTTCACTCTCCCCAGAGATTGTCTACCTCTGGACCTCAAATATTCCCCTTGTCTGAGAGTCCAGAATATATTTGGCTGGTAACCAGATAGGATCTTTGCCCTATAAGGGGGCATTTCCTTTCTTTCAGAATGGGAGCAATCAGAGAAGCAGGGCACCTAAGTTCACACACACACACACACACACACACACACACACACACACGCACACACACACTTAAACCTACTTCCCTACTTTAATTTTGCAAAGTTAGCCCAAGTTGTCAGGAGGGATGTGGGAATTAACTTACCTCTCTGCTTTTATAAACTGCATATTTAGACAATATTATCTTGAAAAACAAGAAAAGATGGAAATTAAATCCTAGTTGATGGCAGAGACCCAGTAATAAAGAATGCCCCCAACATCTTTTACTAGATTAATCAAACTTGCCATGACAAGTCACCCATGTTATAGGATAGCTTATGTTTTATTTTCAGAATCTAATAGAAACAGTGGTAAATCCAAGTTGCTATTTTTCCTCAGTTCTTGATCAAATAGATGGAAACAGTAGGACAAAATAGAAAGTCTTTACTTGGATAGATGAAAAGGAAATTGATAAATGTATATCTATGTAACAACGATTGTGGAAAAATTCTCTTCAAGTCTAATGATTTTTTTTTTTGTATAGTCAAACACTGTGTCCTATTAAAATCTTCAAAACTGAGTAAGAGTTGTTTTTTTTTTTAAACTCTTGCTCAAGGGATTTTGTTTGTCTAATTTTGGTAATTTTAATTAGGTTTTGTTTTCCCAAAACTTTATAGAAATACTCCTGGCTCTGCCAATTTGTGCTGGTAAATTTGGAGATACTTTTTCCAAAAGAAAATCTGTCTTTAATTTTCATGAGTAAGCATTTTCACAGGACTTTGTAAAAGGACACCAGTCATACAACAAAATTGCTTTTCAAGGGAAAAACGAATGCATTGGCAAATTAAATCGTTACCCAAAGCTGTAATGCTGAGAAGAGTCATTTAAGTTGTTACCCATTTTATCTTATTAGAAAGATTTACCTCTGTGGTGTAAAAGCAAGAAGAAAAAGAAGGTATAACTAGAAATTTTAGGGATTGGTAAAAATACAGGCTGTCTTCTTTAATTTTTTAAAAAATAATATAGGATGAAAAAATGTTCAGTCACCAAGCATAATAAAAATTGTCCCATGCCTTTGTAGCCCAGAATTTATATTTATAGAAAAAACGTACAAAAAGATATGTACAAAAATGTTCATTGAAGCATTACTGGTGAAAACAAAAAGGGAATGGTTACAAACAATGTCCATCAGTAAGGATAGATAAAATAAATTTATAAGCTGGGATACAGCATATCAGTTAAAATAAGTGAACTAAAATTAATGTATCAAAAAATAAATCTCAAAACATGATAAAAGAATTATAAAATGATAATATATAAAATATATGATACATTTATAAAAAACAAAATATATGCTCTTCACTAATACATATGTATATGTAAATGTGTTAAAAAGATTGCAAGTATATATACTAAGTTCATGATAATATTTATCTCAAGTGAAGGGAAAGTGACTAGACATAGGGAAAGGGATTAGAATTTATCTATTATATATGTTAGTGATTACATAAAAACAGGTATGATAAAACAGGTATGACCAAATAATAACACTTTTAAAGTCTGATTAGTGGATGATTAGTTATGCATTATATTTTCTTGGACTATATCATCATTTTAGAATTTCTGAACAATGAAATCCAAGAAATTAATTTAGTAAAATGTTTGTTATGTAAGTAAAGATAATCATCCCCTTTTTGATTATTATTAAGCAGCCTTTACAGAGCAAGATTTGAAGCAAAATTTGAAGCTATACTTTAGCCTATATGTATTTTGGGATGACAGGACCCTCAAGCCACTTTATCCATGACTTCTAGAGCTGAATTCATTTATGAGAGTACTGAGTTTATTGATGAAGCCAGACATGGATCCCAGGATTCTTTGAAATTTTGGCTCAAATAAGATAATATCATGAGCTTTTTCCATCTATGAATATACTATTCTGCATCTACTTGAGGAAAACCTCCTGTTATTTTTCAGAAATTACTGAAGGAGCTACTGCTATTTTAAAATGCCTAATAACACTTAAGCTTTTTTTTTTTTTTTTAAGTCTGTAAATTGAGATTTGGAGTTTCCCCCAAATTTTGGTATGAAATTGATTCAATTTAACACATAAAGGATTTTCCTTCCATGTTCCCTAGGCTCACATGACAATTTATTAGGCAATGTGACAAATTTAGTGATTTTCTATCCCCCAGCTCATAGAGTACTTTCCCGGTATGGAATTACTCATATACCATGTAGGCTCTCTATTGAAGGGTGATTTCCAGTACCTACCTCTACCATGGAAAATGAAGAGGCTATAACTTTAGTTAGGAAGCAAATACATGTCTGCATTTCCACCATTAAGACACCTGCTAGGGACTTTGGGTATTAAACGCATGGTTCCAAGTAGGGTCAATGGAGGGGGAAGATCATTGCAGGTTTGGTGGTACCGGGGATACTTTTGGTAGCAGTGAGAGACTCAGCAGTGCTTGCAGCTGCAGTAAATTGGCTGCATAATGCCAGGAATAGCAGCCCTTTAAACTGTCCTTTTATGAGCCAAGCATTTCAGCCTCAGTTCTGTGACCTAACTGAATAATTTTTCTGTTAAAATTACTCAAAGTTCCTATATGTTGCTTGCAACCAAAAAGTGTGAAACAGATCTGCTAAACAATTGAAGCGCCCAAAAGCAAAAAAAAAAAAAAATAAAAAAAAAAGCCTGTTTTTATGCATGTTTTAGAACAAAAACGTAGAGAAAAGTGAAAATTTCACTTTGAAATAAAATCTTGGATGCATATTATGTCTATGTTTAAAGGAACAGGTATTGTAATTGTGTCAAAAGTTTTTTTTTAATTCCATGCATGAAGATGACTTCACTTACCAACCAAGAATGCAAGTACATTTTAAAGAATTTCCCATTTCCCTCAATGCTGAATAGCCTTCAAGTTTTCCATTTTAGATTTGTGTTTTAAGAGGAATGTGAAGGGAAAACCATCGTGTCGCTCTCAGTGTCACTTGAATGCCATTATAAACCACTGAATTAAAGTGGCTAACACTGTCTTTTTGATTTCTCAGTACCAGAAAAACTGGTAATTATTATTTAATGACTAAAAATATAGTTCCCGGAAGAACTAAACATATTCTTGCCCTAAGATTTCACACATAACAGGTACAACTCTCTAGATTTTTCAATCTTGTTGTCAGTTGGACTGAATTGTCTTTTAATCTCAGAGAAAGTACGAATTTTAGTTAGGTCGATATTCCATTTTTAGTGGTATTGCTAGTTACATGAGTTGCATTGTTTCCCCCCAAAATTCTTGTGTTGAAACTCTAGCACGAGCATCTCAGAATCTAACTATATTTGGAGATTGGGCCTTTAAAGAGGCAACTATGTTAAAATGAGTTCATTGGGGTGGACTCAAATTCAATCTGGCATGTACCCTTTTATTTATTTTTTTAAAGATTTTTATTTATTTATTTGACAGACAGCAAGAGAGGGAATACAAGCAGGGGCAGTGGGAGAGGGAGAAGCAGTCTTCCTGCCGAGCAAGGAGCCCAATGTGGAACTTAATCCCAGGACCCTGGGATCATGACCTGAGCTGGAAGCAGACACTTAACAACTGAGCCACCCACGTGCCCCTAGCATGTGTCCTTTTAGAAGAGGAATTTGGACACAAAGAGATGCCAGGGATGCATTCGCATAAAAGAAAGACCATATGGGAAGGTGACAAGGTGGTCATCTACAAGCCAAGTAGAGAGGCCTCAGGAGAAACCAACCCTGATGACACTGATCTCAGACTTCTAACCTCCACTACTGCGAGAAAATACATTTCTGTTGTTTAAGCCATCCAGTCTGTGGTATTTGTTATGGCAGCCCAGGCAAATTGGTTTATCAGTATCCCTGGATTTTCCATGAGTAATAAAATCCTGGAATAGTTGGGATTCAAATTATCTATCTGTTATAGAATAGAGATCATCAAACTCACAAACATATCAAGGAAGCAATTAAATATGATGTCATATGATAAAATAAAATATTAGTTTATGGTTTTATTGAGCATATGCATGATTTTTCCCTCACTTTTTGATTCTTAGATATGTCAGTGTGTGATAGCCAATTGCCCATTTAGGGAAATGGCAGGCTTCTGTTTAGGGAATTAAGCCCGTAATTATACTTTTTTGATATTAAAATACCTTTTTGTTGTTGTTGTTGTTACAGATGCTGATTGTAGATGGTATACCTTTTGTGTTTTCATTGATGCTGTTTTCTTTTACTTAATAAAATAATAAGTTTATAATCCTCTGTCAGGCTTGGTAAGAGAAATTTACCTACCTAGGGAGCAAGGACAAAATTAATCCTCTACAGAGATTGGCTGTAAGAAACAAAAAAACGATTCGTTTTGGAAACAAAAAGAAACATTGCTCCCTACTCCTTGGCCCACTCACCAGGGACACAAATGACAAAAAACATGCTGGCAGTAAAATGATAGTCAAAGAGTGTTCAGGAAGGAAGAAAATGGTACAAGGTAGAACTAAGCAGAACATTCTTAATTCCTAGTTCATGAAATCATTGTACATTGACTTCAAATTATTTAATATCCAATTAAATTTTAAAAGAATGATATGGACTAAGTCAACTTGCTCTGTATTCTGTATATAATAGGTAATAAATGTTGGAGTCATTTCCTCCATTTCTGAAAACCTCTAGGACACATAAAAGTGGACGAAATACTTTAGTGAAAAGGAATGTTTAAAAACCATGTTTAGATAACATTAACATGAACATGGTTATTTTATATACTCAGCAAAAAAGATGAGTATGCAGGATAGGATAGATGAGAGATCTCATGGGTATGTATGTGCAGATAAAGGCTGTTTGAAAATGTATAATTTGAATTTCATATGCAAAGAAATACAGTCTTTGGAGGATTTGCAGAAGGAAGTGATGTGGGCTAAGTAATGCATTTGAGAGATGATTTTGATAGAAGTGTCTGGCTGCATGTTATGGAAACACAAAAATGTGAAGAAGAGGTGAGACTATATATGTGGAAGCTGGGAAATGAAATCTACCAGATGTGCAGAATGCCACTGTAGAAACAGAGAAGAGGATGTTACAAAGGAAGAAACATTGACAGAATTTTTTCAGTTTGGGTACAAAATAATACTAAGTGGTGGATTTAGGATGTAGAGTCTTTTAAAAAATAACCAACAACATAGGAAGAATAAAGAACCACAGGGCAGAAAGATTCAAATACCAACCAAAATTATCAAAATACCAAAATTACAGCATTTGGTAATATGAAGGAAATATTTTGAATAAAGTAATTTATTCACATTATAGAAAATTTTCAAATTAAACATGAGAAACAAATATTCTTATTCTTAAACCAAGGTTATTAATTTTTGACATATGTATGCATACATATATACACACACTCTCTCATATAGTTTTATATATAGCCTGTATCTATTTAATGACATACATTTAAATTAGTTATATATTTTGAATATTTACCACAACATTAAATGTTCTTCCAAAGTATTTATCATACATCATTTTGTTAACCATTGTTTTATGTGGTCTTAACAACTTATCTATAAAAATAGGGTTCCAAAAAAAAATATGGTTCCAGGATCAAATGAAATTTAAACACATTCCATAAATATCTCTTGGATCCTTCTATGTGGAGAAACATAATGGATATTAAAATATTAACATATTTGAGAATTAATGACACCTAACTTTACATAATTTTATAGATTTAAAAATTTTTCTATATAAGGCATCCTAAGGACTCTTGTTTCTTAACACGAATTTGTAAATATTGTTCTATTTTAATATCTACATTTTATTTCATTCTGTAGATACAGCATATTTAATCAATCCACTATTATTAGACTTTTACATTGTTTCAGGTTTTTTGTATTTTCATAATATAGGATATCTTTTAATTTATAAATTTTAGCACTTATTTATTTTCTTATTTTTTTCTCTTTCTCTAAATTTTAATCACCCAATGGTCATTACATATGCACTCCTTAATTCCCATCACCTATTTCACCCATCCCTCCACCCACCTTCCCTCTGGTAACCATCTATTCTCTGTAAATAAGAGTCTGTTTCTTGGTTTGTTTCTCTCTCTCTCTCTTTTTTTTTTTTTTTTTTTTTGCTTTTTCTCATTTATCTGTTTCTTAAATTCCACATATAGGTGAAATCATATGGTATTTCTTACTCTCTGGACTTATTTTACTTAGCATTATACTTTGTAGCTCCATCCATGTCATTGCAAATGGCAAGATTTCATTCTTTTTTATGACTGAATAATATTCCTGTGTGTGTGTGTCAGTATGTGTGTGTGTGCGCAGGTGTGTGTGCTAGCTACATCTTCTTTATCCATTCATCAACTGATGGATACATGGGCTGTCCATAATTTGGCTATTATAAATAATGCTACTATAAACATAGGGGGGCATGATCCGTTTGAATACGTGTTTTTGTATTCTTTGGGTAAATACCCAGTAGTGCAAATGCTGGATTGTAGGGTAGTTCTATTTTTAAATTTTTGAGGAAACTCCATATTGTTTTCCAGAGTGGCTGAATCAGTTTGCCTTCCCACCAACAGTGCATGAAGTTTCCTTTTTCTTCACATCCTCGCCAACACCAGTTGTTTCTTGTGCTATTGATCTTAGCCATTCTGACTGGTGTGAGGTGATATGTCATTGTAGTTTTGATATGCATTTCCCTGACGATAAGTGCTGATAAATATCTTTCCATGTGTCTGTTGGCCATCTCTATGCCTGTTCATGTTTTCTGCCCATTTGTTCATTATTTAGATGTTGAATTTTATAAGTTCTTTATATATTTTGGATCTTAGGCCTCTATCTGATAACTCACTTGCAGATTATCTTCTCCCATTCCAACATTGCCTTTCAGTTTTGTCGATTGTTTCCTTCTCTGTGCAGAAGTTTTTTATTTTGAAGTCCCAATAGTTTATTCTTTCTGTTTCCCTTGCCTCAGGATACCTATCTAGAAAAAAAAGTTGTTGCAGCTGATGTACAAGAAATTACTACCTGTGTTCTCTTCTAGGATTTTTATGGTTTTGGGTATCATATTTATGTTTCCAATCCATTTCAAGTTTATTTCTATGTATGCTGTAAGAAAGTGGTCCAGTTTCATTCTTTTGCATGTTGCTGTCCAGTTGTCCCAACCCCCTTTGTTGAAGAGACTATCTTTTTTCCATTGGATATGCTTTCCTGCTTTGTCAAAGTTTAGTTGACCATATAGTTGTGGGTCCATTCTGGGTTTTCTGTTATGTTCTACTGATCTATGTGTCTGTTTTTGTGCCAGTACCATACTGTCTTGACCACAACTTCTTAGTATAGTTTGAAATCCAAATCTGTGATGCCTCCAGCTTTGATTTTCTTTTTCAAGATTGCTTAAGGGTATTCAGGGCCTTTTGTAGTTCCACACACATTTTAGGATTGTGTGTTCTAGTTCTGTGCAAAGTACTGCTGGCATTTGGATAGGAATTGCATTAAATGTGTAGATTGTTTTGGTGAGTATAGGCATTTTAACAATATTTGTTCTTCCTATCCATGAGCATGGAATGTTTTTCCATTTCTTTGTGTCTTTAATTTTTAATTTCTTTCATCAGTATTCTGTAGTTTTCAGGGTGCAGATCTTTTATCTTTTTGGTTACATTTATTCCTAGTATCTTGTAGGTTTTGGTGCAATTATAAATGGACTCAATTCCTTAATTTCTTTTTCTGCTGCTTCAATATTAGTGTATAGAAATGCAACAGACTTCTCTACCTTGATTTTGTATCCTATGAGTTTACTGAGTTCCTCTATCAGTTCTAGAAGTTTTTTGGTGGAATCATTGAGGTTTTTCTATATGTAGTATCACGTCATCTTCAGATATTGAAACTTTTACTTCTTTGCTGATTTGGATACCTTTTATTTCTTTGTGTTGTTTGATTGCTATCGCTAGGACTCCCAGTACTACTTTATTTTATATTTTTTAAGGATTTATTTATTTCAGAAGAAGGCAGATATGGGCAGAGGGAGAGAGAGAGTCCCAGGTAGACTTCACACTGAACCTGGAGTCTTCCATAGGGCTCAAACCCATGACCCCGAGATCATGACCCAAGCTGAAACCAAGAGTTGGAAGCTGAACTGACTACAACACCCAGGTGCCCAATTCCAGTACTATTTTAAATAAAAGTGTTAAGAGTGGACATCTCTGTCTTGTTCCTGACTGTAGAGGAAAAGCACTCAGCTTTTTTTTTTTTTCATTGAGGATGATGCTAGCTGTGGGTTTTTTATATATATGGCCTTTATTACGTTGAGGTATGTTCCCTCTAACCTACCTTGCTTTTTGACTTTCTGTTGAGATGATCTGTCCAATAATGGAAGTGGGATGTTAAAGTCACCTACTATTATTGTATTATTATCAATTCATTCCTTCATGTTTGTTATTAACTGTTTAATGTATTTGGGTGCTCCTATATTGGGTACATAAATGTTTAGAATTTTTATATCTTCTGTTGGATTGCCCCATTTATTATTATATTATTATTATATAGTATTCTTCTTCATCTCTTATTATAGTCTTTGTTTTAAAATGTGTTTTGTTTGATATAAATATTGCTACTCTGGCCTTGTTTTGACAGCCATTTGCCTGATAAATGTTTCTCCATCCCCTCACTTTCAATGTGCAGGTTTCTTTAGGTCTAAAATGAGTCAGCATATAGATGAGTCCTTTTTTTTAATACTTCTATCACCCTGTGTCTTTTGACTGGAGCATTTAGTCCATTTAAATTAAAAGTAATTATTGATATATATGTATTTATTCCCATTTTATTATCTGTTTTATGTTTGTTTCTGAAGATTGTCTCTGATGAAGTCTTTCTCTCTTTCATTGTTTACTGGTTTGCTTTAGTGATATATTTGGACTAATTTCTTTTTTGTATATTTATTGGTTTTTGATTTGTGGTTACCATTAAATTTATGTAGCATTGTCTGCATGTAGCAGTATATAATAAGTTGATATCTTTTAAGTTTGAACCCATTCTTTACTCCTTTCCTCCCCACATTTTAGGTGTAATGTGTCATATTTTACATCCTTTTATGTATTTCTTGACTGATTTTTTACAGATATATTCATTTTACTGCTTTTGTGTTCCCTACCTTCATACTGTCGTTTTTGGTCTTTCCTTTCCACTCAAACAATCCCCTTTAATATTTCTTCCAGGGCTGGTTTAGTGGTCACAGCTCCTTTTGTTTATCTCTCCTTCTATTCTGAATGATAGCCTTGCAGGATAGAGTGTTCTTGTCTTCAGGCTTTTCTCATTCAGTACTTTATATATACCATGCCACTCCTTTCTGACTTGGAAAGTGCCTCCTGAAAAAGATCTGCTGATAGCTTTTGGGGTTTTCTTTGTATGTAGCTGTTTTCTTTTGTCTTCCTGCTTTTAGTATTTTTTCTTCATCACTATATTTTGCCATTTTACTTTATTTTTTTAATTAGTTTATTTATTTATTTGTCAGAGAGAGAGAACACAAGCAGGGGGAATTGCAGGTAAAGGGAGAAGCAAGCTCCCCACTGAGCAAGGACACCCCCCCTCATCATGCAGTACTGGATCCCAGGACCCTGGGATCAACCTGAGGTGAAGGCAGATGCTTAACTGACTGAGTCACCCAGGTGTCCCTGTTTTGCCATTTTAATTACAAAATATCTTGGTGTGGATCTGCTTTTGTTGATTTTGTTGGGGGTTCTTTTTGACTTCTAGATGTGGATATCTTTTGCCTTCCCCAGATTAGGAACTTTTCAGCTATTATTTCTTCAAAATCTCTGCCCCCTTTTCTCTCTCTTCTTCTGGGATTCCTGTAATATAAATGTTATTACATTTAATGGAGTCACTGAATTCCCTAAGTTTAATCTCATGCATAATCTTTTTTCCTATTGTTCGGCTTGATTACTTTCCATTACTTTGTCTTCTAGGTCATTAATTCATTCTTCTGCTTCTTCCAGCCTGCTTTTCACACCATCAGAATTTTTTCTTATTTCATTTATTGATCCCTTTGTCTCTGCTATGTTATTCCTTATCTTTGTCTTAATAATCTCACTGTTATTCTCCACTCTTTTCTCAAGTCCAGTGAGTATCCTTATGATCATTGCTTTAAATTCTCCATCAGGCATGTTACTTATATCTGTTTCACTTAGATCTCCAGCCATGGCCTTGTCCTTGTCTTTGATGTGGGACAATTCTTATGTCTTCTCATTTTGTCTAAGTCTCTTTGCCTATTTTTCTGTGTTAGGGAAGTCCGTTATATCTCCTGTTCTTGAGGGTAATGGCTTTATGAAGAAAAGGTCCTATAGTACCTTGCAGTATAGTGTCCCATGTTCCCTAGGGCCTGGTGCTTTGAGGAGTATCTCCAGTGTGTGCTGTATTTGCTCTGTTATTGTGTCCTGGCCACTTATCCTTTAGGCCGTTTATGTGCAGAGGCTGTCTTTGCCTGTTGTGGGCAGTGTTTGGTCCTGGCCTGAATCTGTCACATTTTACCAAGATGTACCCTGGTCTGCTTGTGAATTGAGAACTTTCTCCACCAACAACTGAACTGAGGCTTTACAAAACTCCTGGGTAGGGAGATGTGGTGTTGGCCATGATTTGAGCCAGTCTTCTGGGGAAGGTGGCCTGCTACACTAGGACTGAGGTAAGTGTGGCTGGGAGGGGTGGTTCCACTGGAGCACAGTGGTGCAGGGTGTAGTGAGGTAGTGAGGTAGTGAGTTTAGGCACTGTGCTGGTTCCTGCAGGTGGCTCTGTGTTTATGCTGAGGGACAGGGCAGGGAAATGGTGCCTGCCCGTTTATTTGTTCCTAGAGGGGTCTTTCTGTGAATGTTACCTCTCTGGGACATGGTCCAAGATGAGCAACTAACCTCCTGACTTTGTGCCCCAGGCACTCTTTAGATGGCTGTTTTCGGGCAGTATGTCTGCAAGTTGTTTGCCCTGCATTTTCTCCAAGAGAAGCTCCAGTGCCTTGCAAGGTCTCCCAGAAGCAAATATCCTGACATTTAAAATTCCACACTTTAAACACCACTCATTGCAAGAACTTGCAAAATTCGTGCCCTCTTTTTCCAGTCCATTTGCTATGGGGATTCATTTTTCCCACGTGCTGCCCTGTGTTCTAGTTTGTCTCTCTCCCTTTTCTGCAACTGGGGCTTCCTTCCCACTATGATCCATTTCTTTTCCAAGCCCATCTCTGCACTTTACTTTCTTTGATGTAGCTTCTTTTCTATTTTAATTGTTGAGTTTGTTCTGCCAGTCTCCAGGTCAGTTTCTATGGTATTTAGGATGATTTGGTAGTTATCTAGTTATATTCATGGGCCCAGGCAAGCCTAGGGCTTTCCCACTCTGTTACTGTCTTTCTCTACTGTTCCATGGTGCGTTGCTATTGGTGTACTTTTTGAGAAAGCATATACAAATAACTATAGCTTTAAAGGTGGATTATTACATCATCCTTCAAAAACTATATAGTAATTTGCTTTCCTATCAGCATTGTTTGCTTATCTACAAATTCAACATTCAGTTATGAATTGATTTTGAAAAATTCAGTACTTATCTAAGCTCTGTTTGTGGGATATGGATGTTTTTATTTTGAAATTTATGTTTTAATGTTAATCTTTTAATTAATTTTTTATTTTAATAAACTAAAGTTGGGGAAATATCTTTACATTTGGAATTAGAGCTGGAAGAGATTTCCCCAAAGTTACATAGTAAGCAACAGAACTGGTTTTAGTATACAACTTTCCTTAGTCCCTGTCCTGGTCTCAGGAGCCACTAGACTATACTTCCTCAAGAAAGAATTTCCCTGTCATTGACTCAGATGCGGCCAATAACAGGGAAATTGCCAAATCCTAACAACCACAGCAGATCAGGCAAGAAATCTGACTTTTATTTCCAGTTCTGCCATTTCCCAGTTCTGTGAACTCAGTCACTCAGCTTGTCAATACTTTAGTTTCCTTTTGTGTAAAATGCCATAGGTCCCTTATAGTACAAACATTCTGTAATATAGAATGTAAGTAAAAATACTACTTTAGATATAAATATCTTTATTTATGAGTATATTACTCCTATTACTTTTGAATAGCCTTGCCTTCTTTTTCAAAATTTGTCTTAAATACTTTCTTATTCTATTTACTATAATGTTTACCATTATATTGCAGACTATTAGTAGCTGGCATCTTCTACTAAACAAAATCCAAAATGGAAGAAAGAAATACAGAAACAGATTTTAAAGAAATGTAGATAATTATTAGTGGAAAAGAAGCTAGTATAGTTCTGAAAAAACTATTTATGAGCTACTTAATCCATTATTATGTAAATATTTATTCAAAACAATTTCTGATTTACAGAAAAATTGCAAGAGTAGTACGTGGAATTCTTGGACACCTTTTTCCAAGAGTCCCCAAATGCTAACACTTTACCATATTTTCTTTATCATTTTTTCTAGGTAAATAGGTGAATATGTGGCAGAAAATTTTTCACTAAAAATATAATATAATAATATAATATAATATATATATAATATATATTATAAGTTACAGATATGATGTGTTTGCCATAAACATTTAAATATTTATTTCCCAAGAACATAACCATAGTATAGTGTTCAAAGAAGGAAATTTATTGATGCAAGACTTAATTGTGATTTCACCAGTATCTATATTAATGATGGTTGAAGCAAATTAAATCTAAACTCATGTCTTATATTCAGTTGTCATATCACTTTAGTTTCCTTTATTTGTTTCTTTGCATTTTATGTCATTGGTAGTTTTAAAGAATAGAAGATAGTTACTTTTTACAATATTCTTCAATTTGAGTTTGGTGTTTTCTCACGATTATATTGAGAGTATGCACTTTGGATAGAAATGCCATAGAACTGATGCTGAGTTCTTAGTATATTAGAGCTGGGAGCACTTGCTGTTGATTTGTCTCAGTACTGGCAATGTTAATTAGATCATTTGGTTGAGGTGGTTTCTGTCAAATTTCTTCCCTGTAATGTTACTATTTTACATTTTGTTATTTTTGAGTACCTTGTGAAGAGATAGGCAAAAATAAATATCTTTTTACTCTTGTTGGACTAATTGTTAGCATCTATTGATGATTCTTGACTGAATCAATTATTATAATAAAAAAAGGAAAAGATATTGTAATAATGGTTGGCAAATGGTGATTTCAAAAATGATTTCAAATGGTGATTTCATTTATCAGTTAGTGTGTTACTGGAAAGAAGTAGTTTGTCCTCTTTCCTGTTAGGTTTATCAGTATGAATTGTGGATTCCTATTTTACTGAATATAATTTTTACTTTATTTTGATATTCAAGTTATAATGCTATTTCCTTTAACTTGATTCCAGGCCTTTTTGACATTCCTCTGTTACTCTTTGTGCATTTGCTTACATTCTGGCTCAGAATTATTCCAGGGTTATCTTGGTGTTTCCCTAACCCAGTTCTGGAATCAGCCATTTCCCCAAGAATTCTTGGCTTTTTTAAGAAGAAAGTGGTATTTAGAAATCAAAATCCCATTATTAGATTTATTCTTCACTATTGGGAAGCCATTGCTTCTTTGTTTTTAGAATATAAAAACAGATAATTATTACACAGATGTTGGCAAGTCCAATCCAAGTCCACAGGCCTTATACTATCTTTTAAATTTCCATATTTGTTTCTACTTGAGAATTGTATCTCCCATTTCTATAAAGTAACAAAGTTTTTACATATGTGTTCAGTTCTAGAAAGCAGAAAGTTATTTCAGAACTGTTTATTCATGCTTTTATCATAAAGAAAGCATCTACTTGGATTTCAATTTATTTTGAGTGTTTTTAGGAAGTACTTTTTTCTTTTGTGTTTAGCTTGGGAGGGTGTATACTCTAACCACGATATTAAAAGTGACTCCATTTTTATCAACCCTCCCCTCTAAGTTGTAATGTTGTTCATTTGAACACATTTAAGTTAATATGTTTTTTATTTGTATTCAGATTTAGAGTTCTGTGGATTTATTTAATTTTTTGTATATATGAAATATTAACATTACTGTGAAAGTCAGATGTGTAGAAAAGGGTATCCTCTGCTTACCAAAGTTCAAGTTGTCACTTTATTTTATTTTATTTTGCAGGCAAGAAAACCTTTTATTTTAAACCACAAATAGCAGGTGGCTACAACTACCCATGTTTTATTAAAATCACATAAAATTTAGGTACAAAGCACCACTGATTATTGATTGTAGAAAAACTGTGTGAAAAATTTAAAATGCACAGAAAAACACCACAATATGCACAAGACTAAATTTTTAAAGCCAGTACATGGAATGCTGAATCAATCCTCACATAGCTTCCAATATTAAACTGATTTATTTTGCTTGAGGATGATGGAAATTTCCAAAAAGGAGGACTATGAGAAGGTAGAATGTCCATCCTTATATATTTTTGTATGTCAACAGGTGGAATCCTAAAAAATTAGCATTTACAAAATACTTGTTTAAAATAACTTAAAAGTTGTTCCATGAGGCACATTAAATCAAAATTTTCATGACAATTCATTCTCCCTTGTTACCTATAGATTCAGTTTTCTGTGCCTCTCCAGCTTTAGTTTCACCATTTTCATAGTTTTACAAAAGATCCGTATTAGTAAAGACTTTTTTTTAAGTGAAAATCTTTGGATTTCTTTCAATTAACAAAAACAGGTACTAATGTAGGTCTTTGTGAAAGCAAAGTGATGTAGTGTGAATTTTTGGAAAATGGGGGATATTCTTTGCTTTAGGTTATTGTGGTTTACAAAAGTTTTCATAGAGATGCTCTACTTTTGGATAGCAGGGCAAATGTGTATTCAGAGAATATAGCAAATATGCCATTTATACCCACTTTTTGAAAGTAGCCAATCTTATTACTATCTAGTTGTCCCTTCTGTGTTTCTTGCACATTTTATTTCACCCTCTTTTTTTTTTTTTTAAAGATTTTGTTTATTTGACAGAGAGAGATCACAAATAGACAGAGAGGCAGGCAGAGAGAGAGAGGGAAGCAGGCTCCCTGCCGAGCAGAGAGCCCGATGCGGGACTTGATCCCAGGACCCTGAGATCATGACCCAAGCCGAAGGCAGCGGCCCAACCCACTGAGCCACCCAGGCGCCCCTCACCCTCTTTCTTAAACAAAAAGTAACATACTAAAGATACCTTTCTTGACAAGCTTTTTTCTTGACAATGAATGTTCTGGAAATTGCTCCATATCAGTTCATTTTCACAGTTGCATAGTACTCTATCAGATATACCATATAGATGTATCAGAGTTCATTCAATCACTCCTCTATGTAAGGACATTTATATTGTATCTAGTACTTTGAAATAACCAGTTATGTTGCAATGAATATCCTTGGGCATATCATGTGTATTTTAGTATTGCTGGAGATGTATTTTTTGATAAATTTCTAAAATTGAGATTACTGAATCAGTGAGTACATATGTATTTTTGATAGGTTTTGCCAAATCCTCCTCCACAAGATTTTATAAATTTGTGTTCCCACCAGTAATACATGAAAGTCAGTTTCCCCAGTCCCACCAAGAGATGCGTTGTTTTACCTTTTAATTTTTTTCAAATAATTAGGTAAAAGTAGTATCTCAGTGATGTATTAAATTGCTTTCCTCTAATTATATGTGATGTTAAACTTTTTTATGTTTAAAGATAATATTTTAATCTTTTATTTGAGAGTTGTCCATCACTATTTTTTGTCTGTTATGCCTCCAGGCTTTTTAATTTTTCTCTCAATTTTTAAGGGTTCTTTATATATTGGAATTATTAGCCCTTTTCTGTGATATGTGCTGCAAATATTATTTCCCAGTTTGTCAGTTACATTTTTATTTCATTCATAGTGTATTTGCCATGGTAATTAAAAAAAGATATAGCCAGTTAGTCATTCTTTCATTGTTTCTGGATTTTTAGTCATAATTAGAAAGTTTTCCTTATACCCAAGTTAAAGAATTTTCTCCAGAATAGTTTTATTAATAGTTTTTTAAAGTAATTTTTTTAATAAAATAATTTTTTGTACCTGTTAAATCTTTGCTTTATATTAACCAGTGTCACCTTCACTAGTTTTTTTTTTCTTCTCATTTTAACTAATAACTATTAGACATTTAAATACACCTTCAATATTTTTCGGCTTTTAGTACAGTTGATACTAGTTAATTTGCTGTTAGGCAATAGTGTGTGACTTTTTTTGAGAAGTAAGTAAGTGCCTACCATTATAATTAATAATTCTTCATTATAGAATGTAACAACTTAAAAATAATTAGAGACAGTTTATGAGCTAAATAGCTCTGTTAGTAAATTCATGATGACTTAAGTGATGTAAGCTTAATTAAAAATGATAATAAATGAAGCTAGAGAAATAGTAGGCACTTTTAAGATTTATAAGATATCGTACTTAATTTGGATGTATTTCTTACCTCCAAATGTGAATAATGGATTAGAGAATATATAAACCTTGGAAAAAGGATTTCAATTAAGATACTAAAATGTGATGCTGGTTTGTTCAAAGCAATATTTGTAAGAGAAGTGAATAGATTTAAGACATATTTTGAAGATAATATATTTAACACTGGATGAAATTAGTTATGAGTGAGATATAATAGTTTAAGATAAAGTTGAAAGTTTTTGTTTAGGTCAACTGCATGCATAGTTATAACAGTCATTTAGGTATCAGAAAACAATAGAAGAAGTTAAAGGAGGGACTGAGAAAGCTGGGAAGAGTTGGCAAGTTGAATTTTTGAAATGTTGAGTTTTAGATGACTATGAAACCTACAAGTGAAGGTTCCATAATTAGTTGGATATGTGGATCTAGTTCCCAAGAGACTTTTCTTGGCTAACATTAGTGATTTAAACATCTTAGTAGAAGAGAATGAGTTTTCTTCAGTAAATGTGAAGTACTGTAATCATAGAATAAAGATGACATTGTAAGAGGGAAAATGGACAAATATTAAAAACTTCTTTCTTAATATTATATATACAGATGCATTTCAAAGAATCTATTCATTTCAACAGAAACTCTGGGGATATTGGGCTTGGAAAGAAAGCTTCAAACAGTTTGTGGGTAGGTGTAGCTTGAGGCCAGATTTTCTGGTCAACCAAGTAGGACAATTATAAATGCAAGGTCTCCTTTACTGCTGATTTCTTTTTTTAAAGCAAGGCCAGTAGACCACAGGATTTTTACTAAACAGAAACAATTCTTAACATGTCTTCCCCTGAAATCTCACAAAGCAACAATAGGTGGTAGGAAAGGGAAGGGGGCAAATGTTATCTAAACTCACACATAATAACTGTTGTTGCTTAATACCGGGGTCTAACAACACAAGGCTTCTGATCTATATCCTGTACAGTATTTTTAAGTCCCATATCTACTGCACCCTTGTGAACTTTGAAAGCATAATGCAGTAATGTATTTGAAAAAGTTAATGAGGGAAGTCAAGAGCAATAAAAGATCACAAGACAAGAAAGTCAGTGTAGCCAAAGAAAATGGTGATAAATTGTAACCAGGTGTCTTTATTTCCTGATTCTTCAAGTACTGCACACTCAGCTTCCTCTGCTAGAAAGGGAAGCTTGTGAAATTCCATACAGCATTTGTCAGCTTCAATAATTTCTTGCACGATCTCAGAATTATTTGCTTTAATCTTAACTACCTCAGAGGCAGATGAGATAAACCATTTGGAAATTATATATGTAGTAAAAGAAAAATCTAATGTTCATTGTGGTTTAGGAAGTTCATAGAAATACCTTGTTGGTGTCTTGTTGTTTGTCTGCTTTAATCTTTCAGGACAAAGAAGGTCTAATTGTACATTGCTTATGTACACAGGTCAAAAGTGAACTTGTGAAGCATTCCATAATTATATGTTGACTTCTGCAACACAAATACTAAAATTCATGTGAATGTATTTCACACATTATTTATGTTCTTTCTGAGTTTCTTCACAGGACCAACCTCTTTTTAAATTACACACTGCCCTATTTGTAGTATCTTATGTTTTCATATTGGTATTTCTTTTAGGTCTTATAATTTCACTAGATTACATGGACAGAAAAACATTCAAGAAATCTCCATTGTAAGGAAAGAGGAAAGAGGTACAAAACAGAGAAACCATTTGAGAAGAGACAAAGTATGAGAACATTTACTAGTGGTGGGTCTAGAAAATAGACTGACCAGAGTGAGGCAAGAAATAAGCCTTGTCAACCAAAGGATGTAAGACAGGGTTCCTCTTTTTATTTCAGGTTGAGAAAAGGAATAAAATGATAGAAAAATCCCTTGTATCTAAAATACCAGTGTAGGGGCGCCTGGGTGGCTCAGTGGGTTAAAGCCTCTGCCTTCGGCTCAGGTCATTATCCCAGAGTCCTGGGATGGAGCCCCACGTCAGGCTCTCTGCTCAGCGGGGAGCCTGCTTCCCTTCCTCTCTCTCTGGCTGCCTCTCTACCTACTTGTGATCTCTGCCTGTCAAATAAATAAAATCTTTAAAAAAATATAAAATACCAGTGTAGAAAAAGAACAAACATTCTTTTGTACTGCAAGAAAATGCACCTTTCTATGTGAGCATTTTCAAGGAGCTATTCATCAAAATATCAACTCCCAAAGTTACTTTCCTCTAGGTGTTTTAGTCTTCTGATATAGAGCCTTAGGGAATAGTTGATCTACATTGACCAGTAAAAAATTAACCCATGATATCTTGAAAGATGCATATCTTTTGGGAAGGGGTATGTAGCCTTCTGGTGTCTTGACAGTTCAATGCTAATAGATTAGAATAAGCAGTAGTTAAGATATTCATTTTTTAAAAACAGCTAAATATAGTTTCTTTGAATAAAAATCATGTAGGGACACCTGGGTGGCTCAGTCAGTTAAGCATTTGACTTGATTTTGGTTCAGGTCATGATCTCTGGGTCCTGAGAACGAGCCCCATGTTGGGTTACATGCTCAGCCAGGAGTCTGTGTGAGATTCTCTTTCTCCTTTTGCCCTTCCCCTTGTGCTCTCTCTCTTAAATAAATAAATAAATCTTAAAAAAAAAAAGCATGCCTACATTTCTTTATATGCTTTCCTATTAAGGATACTAGAGAAAAGAATTTAAAATAAACTAATTTTCAAATTAGTTGTCCTTATTTCAAAAGGTCTTTTTTTTTTTTTTTTCAAAACTGATAGTGATCTTAAGGTGTAGAAGGGCACTTTGTCATGATCTGGTTGTTTTTTATAAATTTAAAAAAAATGGAAAGGAAATACATTCAATTTGTGATGTAAGAAATTTTTTTAAAATGTCAACCTATTACCAAATGACTGATTTTGGAATATTCTGAGGCTTTTTTTTTTTTTTTTTTTTTTAAGAAATGGAAGAGATTTGCTGGATAGGGATAAATAAATACATCAGCACTGTGTTTATGGAATCTCACAAGGGTAAGAAGCTTGAAAAAGACCCTACAACTCACCCTCTGATGACATTTGTAGAACTAGAAAGTTTGCACCCACCCATATTGAAAAAATTAAAAATTCAAGTTATTAAATATGCATAATAAAAAGAAATAATGTGAAAACTTGGAAGCAACTGCTATGCCCTTCTATAGATGAATGAATAAATAAACTATGGTACATTCAGATAATGGAATACTATTTGGCTCTAAAGAGAAATGAACTATCAATGAAGTGAAAATATAAGGAGGGATTTTAAATGCATAATAGTAAGCGAAAGAAGCCAATCTGAAAAGGTTACCTACTATATGATTCCAACTATGTGACATTCTGGAAAAAGCAAAAATATGGAGAAAGTAAAAAGTTTAAGGTTGCCAGTATTAGTGGGGAGGCAGAAATGAATAGGCAGAGCATAGAGGATTTTTAAGGCAGTGAAACTGCTGTGTATGGTAGATATGATGGTAGATCTTGTCATTATACATTTGTCCAAACCTACAGAATTTACAACACCAAAAGTGAGCCGTAATATAGACTATGAACTTCAGATCATTATTATGTATCAATGTAGATTCATCAGTTGTAACAAATTTGCCACTCTAGTGAGGATATCAGTAATGAAGGGGGTTGTGCATGTGTGCTTCAGGTGTAGGGAAAACCTCTCTACCATGTGCTCAAAACTGAATCTAAAAGTATTCTAAAAAAATAAAGCCTATTAAAAGAAAGTGAGTCATCAAATCTATGAAAAACATGAATAAACATAAATGCATATTATTATTATGTGAAAGAAGCCAACCTGAAAAGTCTGTACACTGAAAAGTCTGTGATCCCAACTACATGACATTCTGGAAGAGGCAGAGATGTGGAAACAGTAAAAGAATAAGTGGTTTCTAGGGGATAGAGGTAAGGGAAGGATGAATAGGAAGAACACAGAGGATTTTTTAGGGCAATAAAATAATTCTATATCACACTATAATGGTGGGTACAAGTCATTATTCATTGTTCCAAGCTTAAAGAATGTGCAAATCCAATACCTCTAATGTCAGTGGTGAACTCTGAAAGATAATGATGTGTCAGTATAGGTTTATTAATTATAACAAATGTATGCACCACTCTAGTGGGAGATGTCGATTATGAGGAAGGTTGTACACGTGTATAAACAGCGGAGTATATGAGAATTCTCTGTACTTTCCACTTGATTTTTCTATGAACCTAAAACTGCTATAAAAATAAACTAGACTTAAAAAAAGAAAAAGAAAAAAACAAACTGAAATGACCAAGCTAAAATTCAAAGAAGTGACTCATATTAAGAAGATACCCAGAAGAAAAACCTTTGGCTTAGTATGAAGCTTAATGACATGCAAATTTTCCACTTGAATAAAAGAGGAACTTATTACCTGGATTTTGGGATATTTTCTGATTGGGAGGTAGGATATTTTATAAGACCATTTCAAGCAGCGCATTGATTAAAGACAAAAATATAAGGAATATTGATCTGTTTGATGAAGCCTATCTCAAGAACAAAAATTAATAGCCAGGCAAATTTGTGTAAGAGCCTTAAGTTTCAATTTTAGAAAGGAAAATTAATCATTTTCCAGGAACCATGAAGTAGGAAATTTATAATTCTGGCAACTTGTTTGTATTTAATTTTGTGAAGTCTTGTTTTTTCCCTTTTAGTGATTAGCAGTAAAATCCACTGGCTTGTTTATTTTTAGTGGCAAGAAAGAAGAGAAAGAACAAGGGAGAAAGCATCCCCATTTGACTTCAAGTTTTGAGGAAGAGAAATCCCCAAAGGGTAGATTAGTTGGTTGCAACCACAAATTTAGAAATAAAAAAAATTAGTCCCTTTGGCAAATTGGAGAAAGAGAAAAAAAGGAGGAGATGGCTGTTATGTGGTTCAAGATGGGCCCTGGGGCAATGCATGTGAAAGGGTTTTGAACATCTTTAGTAACAATTCATCATGTAAATTCCAAATAACGTTAGCATATTGCAGACATTTGGAAGAGAGGAAAATGATTTTTTCTTGATAAGGGTACTAGAAAGAAGAAGCTGAGGGCAAGTGAGAACAAATTTTAAAATAGAAAATTGTTTATTGTTTAGATAAGGATTATTTCCAATAATCACTATAATTTGTCACTGGTAAAGTGAAATATAGAGTCAAACCTCTCACTACCACTATTTTTTTTTTTTTTCAGTCTCATGGCAAAATAGGATATATTGGTACTGAACTACATCTCTTTAGCTTCTTTGCCTCAGCTATTGACACGACAAGTTGTTTTTATCTTGAAACTGTGCTAAAATACACTTGACTTTGCCAAGTCTCTAAAATGGCTCACTGTTTCCTTGCCAGAAAACAAGAAACTAGCAATTTTTAAAATGGGTAATAATTTATGCTCTAATGACCTACACCTACCTCATTTTGGGTAATATAGTGCAGTTTCATTTAAATGTTTTAATGTATTCAAACTTAATTTATTACTAGTAAAAACTGCCCAGTTGACATTCATAAGACTGAACTCCTTTGTCTGTAACTACATAACAGGTATAGCAGCAGTATAATTTGGTAATATAAAATGCTCTCCTTGATTGCTATGTAGCATATCTATCCTGTGTTTAATGGAATGGAAATCTCCAACTTCAGGATTGGATATTATTTTGTTTGAGTTTCACTTTATTGGTTATAGTGCATTACTAACAATTTAAATTTCACCCTTGTTATCATAATGTGTGTATGTGATTACTAGAGGAGATAGTAATAATTGTAAATAATATAACTTACTCACTTAATTCAGTCCAAATAACCTGACTTAAGGCACATAAGCCAAATAAAAACAAAAACTTAAAGAAAAAGAACTTCCAGGGAGCTGAAGCCAAAACAACTGTCTAAGTCTGCATCTTTCAATATATCCACCCCAGACAATTCAAGACCATAAGAAAAGCTATATAAAACAACAAAAATAATAGCAAAAAAACAAAACAAAACAAAACACACACACACAAATTGCCTTAAGTGTGACTTGAAAATGAAGAATGACTGAACTTCAAAATAATGGTAAATAAAAAAAGAAAAACATCAAATCCCAAGAAAACAATCTTTACATGGTAGCACCACTGCAGTGAACAAGAACAGGCCAAGAAAAGCATCAGGGAAAAGAAAAATGAAAGGATTTTTTGGGCCATTAGGTAACAGAGGGGAAATAAAATTTAGGGTCTTACCAGACAACAGAGAACTAAATGACAGAAACACACACCTCTTCTCTTAAAAAAAAAGATCCTACTAAAGGTCTAGATTTTCATCTATTTTGATAATCTAACAAAAGAGGATGCCATTAAACTAGAAGTTTTGTAAAAACACCCACAGTTCACAATAGTGAACAAAAGAAAACTCAATAAATCTACATAGAATTCTTATAAAAATCAGAAAACAAATTTAATGAGCTTTGATAATACTCTGCATCTCTCCAAAAAATAACAAGAAGAAAAACATGTAGCAAAAAAGGACCATGAGACAACACTTCAAACTTAGTTAAATTATACTCAAACAAACTTTTAGGGATATGAAAAAGCAAAAACAAAAAACCCTTGAATTATATTAAAAGTTAAGATCAGAAAAAAGAAGAAATTAGGAAAGGTGGATTAAATTTGGTAAAGAAGTGGAGGACATTGAACAAATTATTTCAGAAATTTAAAAAAAACTGCAAGAGATAATAAAATTAAACAAAGTTTCACAATAATAGTTTAAGAAAAGCTGAGGAACAATCAGGAATACAAAACTTGGGGCACCTGGGTGGCTAAGTGGGTTAAAGCCTCTGCCTTTGGCTCAGATTGTGATCTCAGGGTCCTGGGATCAAGCCCCACATCGGGCTCTCTGCTTGGTGGAGAGCCTGCTTCATCCTCTCCTCTGCTGTCTCTCTGCCTATTTGTGATCTCCGTCAAAAAAATGAATAAACTCTTAAAAAAAAAAAAGAATACAAAACTTAAGTGAGAAGAACAAGTAAAAGCATAGTACAATGGAAAACAGGCAAAGAAGGCATAATATTTGTATAATTGGAGTCCCTAAGGATTAAATCAACACATTGGGATTAAATTAATATTTATCATTGTGATTGAAGAAATATTTACAGAAATAGAAATCCTGAACCCATATAGTGAAAGGGTCCATTAGGAAACTGGGAAAATTATTTGGAATCATCAACCTTGAGAAATATGTTAATAAAACATACTAGACTTCAAAGATAAAGAAAAATAATTCTCAGGGATTCTACAAATAAGATTATTTAAATTACAGGAAAAAGCTGTTATACTGGAAGCAGAAATTCCAAAATCATGAAACAAAGCCTACTCTCCTTTTCTTTCTGATTGTTCTTTAGTTTTGGAAAATTTCCAGAAATATTTGGGAGATAATATAACCTTAGTGACCAGTGAGTGTAAATTGTGAAATTGACTGAAGGGCTAAACTTTTTTGATGAAGTAATCATAATAGAAGTGCAATAAGTGACAACTTTGGGCAGGTCAAATTTAGAAAATTCAAAGAACTAATAATGAATACTCTCATCCAAAGGATGTAAGATTGGTATCAGAAAGTTTGACTTGCTCTGTTTTCTCCATTTTTACCCAATGTTTTGACAAGCCCATGGCTCCTAATGTGCAGTAACTGTCCCCAGAGCTTTTGATCCTCATTGGGTCAATTCTCAGACAGTCCTCCATTATTTTGTATCCAGGACCTATAGCTGAGGATCCAGACCAAGGTAACTACAATGGATTGAAGAAATATGTATTTTTTTTTTAAAGGAAAATTTTAGAGTTTCATCTCCATTTCAGGTAATTTAGTTAATTAAAATATGGCCTTTAAATTTCCCTTTTTTAGTCATTACTGGTTGAACCAAAGCAACATCTCTAAGTCAGTGAATTGTAGATCAAGAGCAGGAAGGGGCTTTTACTGTTGAGTGCAAGAATTACAAATATGTAGAGGGGAAATAAAACAAGAATGAAACTTGTGATAGTGCACACAGCCCGATAGTGTGAAGAATACAATGTGAAGGACACAGCATCACTTTAGTAAAATTGCCACCGAAACTTGTAAAACCTAAACTTAAATCATGAGAACACATCAAGTCCAAATAGAGAATAATTCTTGAAAATAACTGACCTGTAATCTTCTCAGGTCAAAAATATGCAAGTCAAGGGAAAACTAAGACATTGTTTCAGACTGAAGGAGATTAAAAGAGACATGGCAACTAAATGGAAAAGTGATCCTAAGCAATTGGAGTCCAGGCCTTTATTGGCAAAATTGACGTGGCTCTATAGATTAAATGTAGTGCTATATCAGTGTTGTTTGTATTGTGGTTACATAGGAGAATATGCTTGTTGGTAAAAACTGCACATTGAAGTATTTGGAGCATTCTACTGGTAACTTACTCTCAAACGATTTAGGAAATTTTTTAAAAATGGTAATAATATTTCAGTTTTTAAAATAAATTTAAAATTATTTTAAAATGAAATAATGTCACACATTATAAAACTAATTATATTTAAGAAAAACCTCATTATTTCTAAAACCTCCTGAAAGCAGTGGTTGTTTGTATAACTGAAAAGCATTTAGAAAAGAAGCTAAGTTCTGAACCAAATGGGAGAAAGATTCTTCACAAGTATGTCTTGTTTTTGGTATTCAATTTAAACAATTTTTGCCTAAATAGGATAAATAAAACTTACTGGTAAAATAGAATCAATAAAACACAACTTATAAAGTCATATGTAAATATTTAAAAAATAATTTAGCAGTTATAATTTATACTGCACTCAGAGGGAGGAATTCTTATGTAGCTATATTTCATTATGTTGAAGAAAATTTGCTGTTTTATGAGATAAAAATAAAATCTTTGAAAACTCACTCTTTAATAGGATAAAAATGCAAGACTTAAGAAAAACTCAATTTCCAGAAAAGGTTTCTAGCTATAATGCTGTTGTTAGCTCTCACCATGGTTTTATATTTAAGCAATTCATTTGAATAATGTGTATTTTTTTTCTTAAATGTATCATTCAGCTTTCCAAGTGAAGTAGAACAATTTAAAAGTTATCCTTTGAGAAGTCAAAATACCTTCCAGATATTGACATTTCTAGTTCAATGATTTGAACCGAGTATTTGAGATAATTTTTCAGCTGTTAAAATTAACTATGCAGAGTTACCAGTTCTAATGTAATGACGATTTCCAAGAATAAAATCACTACAAAACTGATTGCAACTCCATTATTTCCTCTTGGGTCCTCATGATTTCTGAACAGAAACTTACTCTTCCTCCCTGTAGTTATATCCCTGCTGACATTGGCAGAGACGGTATCATCAGCTGATTCTCAGAATTCAGGTTCTTAGCCATCACTGATCTTTCCTGACTTCTACTCAAGCACACTGAGCTCTATCAATGAGGCTTTGAGTGGTCTTTAGTGACAGTGATAAATGGGACTTGTTGAGTGTGACCCATTTTCATGTGCTTTAGCCTTCTTTCCCCCTGATGATAATCCCTTAGTCTCTGAAAATTGGTTCTCATTCGCTTTTCTGCAGACTATCACACAGCTTGCCCATTGACTCAAAGAAATTCTGAGTGCTTTATCATATGGTTCATTAATACCCATATTTTTTCTGCTGTATAGATCATTTTGCCATCATTTCACATGTAGTACTGTGAATGGAGATGCCTTTCTTCAACCCGCTTTTAGGCAAATTCCTCCAGGAGCTGGCAAGGGGCTTCCTAACTTTGGGAAGAATTTAATACAATCTATGTTTCACTTGTTGGCAAAGTGTGCTAGGACCACATAAAGGGAATTGTGAACTTAATGGATGTCCTATTCTATTGGTCTTCTTAGTAGTATAGATCAGATTGGATGCTAAAGTCCAGATTTCTCTGGAATCTTAAAAAATTTTTTTTAAGATTTTTTTTTATTTATTTGACAGAGAGCACAAGTAGGCAGAGAGGGAGGCAGAGAGAGAGAGGAGGAAACAGGCTCCCTGCAGAGCAGAGAGCCCGATGTGGGGCTCGATCCCAAGACCCTGGGATCATGACCTGAGCCGAAGGCAGAGGCTTTAACCCACTGAGCCACCCAGGCACCCTGGAATCTTAAAATTTTAATTTTACTGAGATCCTCTGGCTATATGTTACTTACCCGGTTTGGGAGGACTAAAAGTTTTCACATATTACTGTTGTCCACATCATATTGGCCACTAAGTCCAATGGCTACACAGAATTGCAAAGGAGGCTGAGAAATAAAGACTTTAAATAGTAATAATTTTATTAACTTGGAATAAGAGGAAAATAGATTTGGGGTACAACTAATGTCCTTTGTTATACCACTTCAAAATATTGATTTTAGGGCATCTGGGTGACTCAGTCAGTTAAGCATCTGCCTTTGGATCAGGTTATGATCTCACAGTCTTGAGATCGAGTTCTGCTTTGGGCTCCCTGCTCTGCGGGGATCCTGGTTCTCCCTAGCCTCTGCCTCTCTCTCTGACCCTCATGAATAAATAAATAAATAATCTTTTAAAAAAATACTGTTTTCTAGGGTAGGATACAACCAAGAAAATCCTTTTGACTTAGTTTTCCTCCAATTATTGCATCTTACTATGAGAAATCCTTTAGATGATGTGCTGAGTTACAGAAAATTTTGTTATAATATTTTCATAGAATGACATAAAGTAGATTTGGGTTTTGAATAAATGTTTGGCTATGGTGAGGTGAGGAGAGTTAGGTATATCATATGACGGTATATAATATTATACCCTAGTTAGTGTCTCAAGAAAGGGATGCATTCAGCCACTAGGGCAGCTCCCCATTGAAGGAACACTGGCCAAATGCATCACTGCTTCAAGGGTTGGGATGCTCTGACAGAATAGAAGAAAGTGACCTAACATATTCCTATATCTGTGAACTTCTCTTTCCCTTCCACCATTATTTTGAATACTATACACTAAAATGATGAGATGCTAGGATGGGACCTCTATCCAGGGACTCCTTCCCACCCTTTGTCAACTGTCCTCCATCAACCCCCTTCTTTTCAGAGTTAAGAGGTGATAAGAGAAAAAAACCAAAATTTTTAGGTATGTCTATTTAACTTAAAAATATTTGAAACAGATTTATTCCTCTTTTTATAATTAAAGAATAATTAATGTACAGTTTTATATTAGTTTTAGGTATATAATATAATTATTCAAATTCTGTACATTACTCAGTGTTCATCGTAGTAATTGTATTCTTAATGATCTTTATCTACTTCATCCATTCCCTCACCCACCTCCATTCTGGCAACTACGAGTTTGTTCTATTTAAAAGTCTGTTTGTTTGTCTCTTTTGTTCTTTGTTCACTTACTTTGTTTTTTGAATTCTACATATGAGTGAAATCATATAGTATTTGTCTGTTTCTGACTTATTTCACTTAGTATATACTCTCTAGGTCCAATGATCTATCTGATAAGAGTTAATATCCAAAATATATAAAGAACTTATACAACTTAACCCAAAAAACTCCTGCAAATAATGGAATTTAAAAATGGACAGAGGACCCCCAATAAACATTTTTCCAAAGAACACATACAGATGGGTTTGTTCCTTTTTTAAACACTGTGCAAATTAGGATAACTTGAGATATACCCATCACATGTTCATTTTGTAAAGAAAAGCCAGTAGCCATCTCTAAAACACCAGGGAATGTGAACATCCCAGGAGTATATCCAAATTATGAAATCTCTCTAGAGCTGGCCATCTAATAGTTAACTTATTTACAGATATTTGTAAGGCATTGCTTTTCCGCTCAGGAAGATTATGGTAGTCTAGAAGACCAAAAATGTTAAGTGACAATGAAAGAGCAGTGTAAGTATAATACCAAGATTGAGGGTAAGTTCTTAATGGGAAACACAGATGGTATAATCTCTGAATTTGGAGGAGGGAAAGCTTAATTGAGAACCTGTTGAGTCCTCAGTGCTCCTGATTCCAGAGCAAGTAAGATCTTATCCATGTAGCTAGAATGTACTGCTTTACTTCACACATTTTATTCAAGGAAATTTTCCAGAAATAGTTTCTTTCTTGATCATTTAGCTTAGGATCAGCAAACTCTTGCCTGCCACCTGTTTTGTATGGCCACTGTGTTAAGAATGTTTTTTTTTTTTTTTTTACAGATTGTATTAGTCAGGTAGCTTAAACAACAGACATTTATTTTCTCATAGTTGCTGGAGGCTAGAAGTCCAAGATCAAGGTCTTGGCAAGGTTCGTTTCTGGTGTGGACTCTGGCTTATAGACAACTGCATTCTTGCTGTGTCCTCACATGGTCTTTCTTATGTGCTCATGCATCCCTGGGGTCTCTCCTTCTCACAAGAGCACAAGTCCTATCAGAGTAAGGCCCCATTTTTATGACCTCAGTTAATCTTTATTATATCGTTATAAACCCTATATCCAAATATTGTCATATTCTGGGTTATGCTTCAACATATGAATTTTGAAAAGTCAAAATTCAGTACAGAAATGAGCACAATTCTTAGCACAAGTGAAAATTTTCAGTCAACTCGATAATAGGGATCACTGACTTTAAACCCTAAATAAGAAAAATGTTGTCTCATCAAAAACAGAACTTCATTTTTTGTTAGACTTTTATTCCAAAAAAAAGAAAGAAACTGTACCCAATTATTACTTTTATATTGTGAATTTTGTCAATAAAATTTTTGTGGAATTTGTTTTCTGTCTTGTTATAAAGCTACCTACATTATATTCTTGATTTTTCCTCTTGACCTGCAAAGCCCAAAATGCTTATTACATATCCCTTGACAGAAAAAGTTCATCTACTCTTGGTATAGCCCAAGCAAGTTTGACTGATTCATTTCTAGGCTTGAAGCCTTTGTCTACATTATAAGTAGATAACTGCACAAGAAAACATTTGCTGATTTTGATCTCTAGGTTTTTGGTAGAATTTCCTATTTTTCTTTAGCTCTCTTCCTACAGAAATTCATCTCTTCCCATAAGCTTATTTTATAGACTGTCCCAAACTATTTTGACAAGAAAAGCATTAGTTTGTTTAAAGCCTAGTTCTGTTTTAAATGTTTTAGGATTATAGAGGTGTTACTAAGAAAAAAAGATACACAGACTCCATGTATCAAGGGAATTTTCTCACAATTAGCTCAAGGGACCCTCAGATTCTTAAATGCCTTCAGTACTAGGAATGTTTAATCCAGATCTGGGTGCCAGGCGCACAGGGGAGGAACTGGAGCAACCTGTTCTTTTTCTACTTCATTCACCTGAATTTCTCTAGACCATTGTAGATTTATCATAGTAGAGGGGATATAAATCCTTTGCGTATAAATCCAATATTCTGGTTAGGGTTGTGCTCTGAAAAATGTTTGAAAAATATATACAGAAAATCTTGCATAGAAGGGTCTTCTGATTTCATAGAGTAGTGTACCTTTGCCTTAACAAATATACTTAAACCGTAATAATGGCAAAATAATAATAATAATAACTGAAATTTAATGAGCATTTACTATGTATTAGTACCTTTTACCAATATTTTTAATATAGATACAAATATCCCTAATGTACTAAGAAAATTAGTCTTAGAATATATATATATATACATATATATATATATATATATCTTATCCAAGGTCACACACATTTACCAATTGGGAGAGTTGTGTTTCAAACCCAGTACCATTCAACATCAAATCTGTGTATCAACCACTGTATTTGATTGCCTCCATGTACACTTTTCATATGAAAGCTATTTTAAGCAGGAATTAGAGCAATAGTCATTATCCATCTATGTAGTGATATTGCTATGCTTTAGCTCATTGGTACAAACTGAAATCACTTTATTTCAATGTCTGAACTTGCCCAGTGAAGTGAAACCCTAGAGGGATAGGCAGCCCTATTAATATTGGGCCCAGATTTTAAAATGATCTGAAATTGGAGCGCTTGGATGGGTCATTCATTAAGCGTCTGCCTTCTGCTCAGGTCATGGTCCCAGGATTCTGGGATCAAGCCCTGCATCAGGCTCCCTATTCAACAGGAAGCCTGCTTCTCCCTCTCCCAGTCCCCCTGTTTGTATTCCCTCTCACTCTCTCTGTCAAATAAATAAACAAATAGAATCTTTATAAAGAAATTAAAAAAATAAAATGATCTGACACTATTCCTGGTATTGGTTATTAATTGATCCTCTTTGAATAAAATTAACAGACAAGTGTAATCTTAAAGGTCTTTTGTAGGTTTTTATTGTGCCTGACTTAAAAAGGTATGTGTGTGTGGGGAAAGGCCATGTTTGTTCAAGCCCTGAAGCAACTTTCAGGGACCCCACAAACAGTAAGTGGGCTGCTCAACTTGTGCCAGTCACAGTTGCATAGAGAGCTTGTTTGGATAAGCTCCTATAACAGGCAGAACCTGTGATGAGCGGAGTGACTGACAGGGAGGTCTGTCCAATTCCAAGGAATGAGTCCTTTCTAGCCAGTCCAGTGGGATGTGCTGTATATCATGAATTGTTGACTACTGCATATTGGCTTACCTTTGTACTTTTTCTAAAATAAAAATATATTTTTTTCTTTAAGTTTTACATTCAATATCATTTGATTTCAGGCACTGTACATGTTTTAAGCCTGATTACAGTTGCTTTTAATCACACAGGTTTGTAGAGCTAAGTCTAATAGTTGAAAGAAATGAAAGTTACTCAGAAATCCTGAATTTGGTGCTAAAAGGAAGAGCTAGGTGCACATTTCAGTTTCTAAACTTCATTATTAATAAAATAAATATTTAATAAATATAAATAAATAAACTATTATTTAATAAATATAAATAAATAATTCTTATCTGGATTTTGAATAATGTAGCCGCTACAACTAGAAAACATTTCAGGCTTTTTTTTTTTTTAATTAATAGAACTTAAAACTTTATGTTACACTTAAACCAAAAAACTGCAAGCTAAATTTGATCACTTTTTCAGTGACAATTTAGCTTTTCCAATATTGGCTCCACTTTCCTACCCCTCTTTTTACCTTTTTTCTTTTCCCTAATAGCATGTGGTTGTGCAGCAAAAGTTATGCAGGCCAATTTACAGATTCAAGAGATTTAATTTACAGATACATGAGGATGAAAACGGTATGTTAAAGATGGTAAAGAGAATTATGGAAGGAGCCCAAGGCACTGGTGACAAAATGGAGATACCATGTTAAGACCAAAGTATCTAACTCTGGATTCTTTTTTTTTTTTTCTCAATATTTTATTTTTTATAAA